>NC_087205.1:85951614-86045330 GCF_015104395.2 Macrobrachium nipponense
TCTTGATAATAGATGTCAGTATTGTAAAGATCTTCAAAGGCCTTTATGGTAATATACATGTTAATGTAGGACAAAGAGGAAGTGCATAGAATGTTAAAGCAAATACGTAGTTAGGTCAGGTCATTAACATGGTATTTCTCCCTTTCTCCAGTCCTTCATCTGTAGAGCTCCTTACTCATTCTATAGGTTTTTCCTGTGCTAATGTTTTAACTATTATTGAGGCTTCCCCTTAAGTTCAGCCTTCCGCTCCCCTTTCAGTTCTGGAGAAGCATACTGAGAAATTAAAATGGGACATAACCTAATTTTAGTCAGTAAAAGGTTTGCCTGAATGTAGGTTAAGGAACATTCTGGGTCCCCCACAATGTACAGTTGACCCTGGATAAACTGGACCCCATTAATGCGGATATCGGATAACACGGACACCGAAGAGGATCAGCCAGTTTAATTAAAATACGCTTGTTTGTCCGCGATTTAAGATGCCTTTTCTCCACTCACTTTTACTACTATTTAATAGGTAAATAAAGTACATTTTTGAAAAAACTGTGGAAGTGACACTAGCACTTTTAAAAGGCCTTGCAAGAGGACAGAACCATAATAAACAATCTATGGCTGAAGGCCGGTATCAGTGGAGGGAACATTTTTTAGAAAACTAAAGATTTAGTTTAACTGAACTACTATATTTACACTAAATTATATGAGTAATCTATTTACACCTTAAGGGTGACAGAGACTCGAATGGGTCCAGAGATTAATTGGAAGGTGGTTGATTGCAGGTCAAAGGGGACATGTGGCTGGGAAATGATCAGGCACAGAAATAAGGCTTGTGTATGGCGGGTTGCAAATTTCCTCTCACAACTAGGCAAGATATTTATATCTGCAAAGAAATGCATTCTAGGATCAGTACTAAGGCAGTACACGTGGGGAACGTTAAACACGATTCTTATTTCACATCAAAGTTCACTCACAGGTACATAGAATGACTGGGAGCTTATACAGAAAGGGATACTGCGTTGTTTAAATTACTAGAGGATGTTTAGCATGAAACAACGTTACTTCTTGATGTAGCAGACGTTAGTGTAGGTGGGAATATCACACTTCTTGATGTGTTATGTGCAGCATCAATGGTGGCAATGGGGAACTGTGTTATGGTAATAACCAAAATAACAAGGATCTCTATGGCTGGAATATACGAAGTAGCAGATGAGGCGATGGCCAAAAGGGGTGAAAATGCCTTCACGCACTGTGGAAATCTCACGCAGGTGACATGAAAATAACAATCGAACAAATTGTAAATGCCTCACAAGTGACGTGGGAATGGTAGTCAATAGACTGTGAATGAAATCCACTCAGGTGTGGAATAACTCATGCATGTGGTGTGGAAATACCAGTTGAACAAATTGTAAATGGCCCCGTGCAAATGTGGAAACTCACGCAAATGCGATGGTAAATGACAGTTGGATCCTGGTAAATAACAGCGCAACTAAGCTGTAAATGAATACGTACCATGTAAAGGCAAAAAACTCGATGCCAATACTGGGTCAATTGGATCACTGTAAATATCAGTTAAACTGAATTGTAAATGAGTGCCATGTAAGGGCGGAAAAAACAGTTCAACTGGATTGTAAATGAATGCCATGTAAGAGCAGAAAACTGCTGATACTGGGTTAAATTTCAGTTAGATTTCTGTAAATAACAATTAAACTGGATTGTAAATGAAAACTACATAAAGGCGGAAAACTCACTGCCAGTGCTGGGTTAAATCGCAGTTAGATCTGTAAATTGCAAAGTTTCGGTTAATGGCAGTTTTCACTTTTCAGAACAGAACACCCGCTGATAACTGGGGACTGCCTGTACTGGCGTGGTCCTACAGGTCTGTCTCGTGATTAGTTCATCTGAGGATGTGGACATCACTTTACTCTGTGAATTCTCTATACGGTTCAAGAGCTTTGAGCGGTCTCGTTTACCTAGGAAACTCAAACCTCCTATGTGGGACTTTACTCAGTACTATACTCGGTTTTTTTCCATCTGTCCATCCGCCTGTGGTGTTTTTGTATGGTAACACTGCGTCCCGGGCTTTAAATAGTTACGGTATGTGCAAGTTTTAGGTAAATAAAAGGATATCTGGGTGTACATTTGCAACTGAAAAGTGTTTTAATAATTTACTGTATGTGAATTACACCGTTAATATTCGAAATAGGATATTATTATTATTGATGAATGTAAGCTGAATGTAACTATCTAAAGCCCGGGACGCAGTGTTACCATACAAAAACACCACATGCGGATGGACAGATGGAAAAAAACAGAGTATAGGTAGTCTCACTTAAGCTCCTTTGATCCTATGCGTCAATCATCTTGCAGGAAATTGACTTTGGAAATAGTATCCTTCTGAAATTAGCTTCCTTGGAAGAGTTGGAGAGCTCCATAGTCAGGCTTGTGACGTAAACTCTCAAGTGGTTGGGGTCAGTAGCTTTTGAATTGGTCTTGGAATTAATGGCTAAAGCCCAGATTCCCCCGGTTCATGATGACAGATTTGCCTCCTTTTCTGTTGCTTACGGTGTGGAGTTTGTTATCAGCAACCTTCAAGAGATTCTGTTTTGACCCATCAAAGCACTGCGTTGTTATCTGAAATGCTCATCACCTAGAACTTAGGTGTCGTAGACTTTATGTTAACACAAGCCAGGCCAAGAAAGAGTTGTCCCAGAGTATCCTTTCGTTTAATTACACGAGGTGATTAGGCAAGCCTACTCCTCATCGTCAAGTTCTGTCACCAATTCGGTGCATGCAGATGTGCATGACACCAGAGGAATAGGTTTCTCCCTGGCCTAAGAAGCACTTATCCATTCATAGGATTTTGAATGCTGGTTCCTGGTGGTGTCAAACCACTTTCACTTTCTTCTACCTGAAGGAGGTTGCCCACAGATCCTTGGACGCATTTTCCTTGTTTCCAGTGGTGGCTGTTCAACAAGTGTAACTCATCATGTGCCCCAGGCAGGAAAGTTTGTATTTTGCCTAAGATGATTGTGTGGAGTAGGGAATGAGTGACATGGTCTTTTTTCTTTCCCTTTTCTCCTTTATTCATACCTACAGGCGGTTTGAAGAATAGATACATCATACATTGGAACTGGCTTGATGCAGGTGAGCGTTGCAGCCATACTGTTACAGCACTTTTGATGTTCCTTAAAACATACAAATCTGCTTCTCAGTAGCTTCAACTCTTCTCTCCAGCAAGAGGAGTGGTGACAAACCCATTTCTTGTGGCTAACATGGTTTGTTGCTTGAACAGATATAGTAGTTCTTTTTGACTTCCATACATGTAGTGAATCTGGACATGTTTCTTTGCATTTAAACCCAGTGGACTGAGAGTGTTCGATATCCACATATCTAACAACTCTAAGGCTTATGTCCTGTTCTGTAGAATTCTCATTTTTAAGAAAAATGGTCTGGTGTGCCAAACCTCCAGTCTTTTCAGGATTCCCATACCTCCTCCAAGTGTAAGTCTATCCTAATTATGACCGAAGGTTTGTTCCATGTATGAACAAATGACAAATTTTTAATTAATTTGTATTTTTCTTAGCTAATGAATCTGAGGTCTTAACATTGACTTTCCACCTCTTGCCACCCCTGTTATGTCTTATCTTGGGTTGGAAGAAAGACTGAATGCATCACTAGGTTCGAACATGGTCTCTGACTCTCTTCCACCTCAGCTACATATTGGATGCCAGATGCCACAGATTCCTTGGATTGACAATTTTTTATTTTTTTAACTGGTTTTCAGCTGGTGCCAGATTTATCCTTAATGTTAAGACCTCAGGTTTGTTAGCTGTGAAAAAAACAAATTAATTACAAATTTATCATATTACATTACTTTCAAGAATGGAGTAACAGATTTCATTACTCATTGGGAGGGGCAGACCCCACAATTGTCCATAAGTCGAGGGGCCACTATGTGAATCATATTTTGGTTTTCAAGTTAAGTAATGCTTTTAATTGTTAATAGGTATTGTGTTTAGAGTATAAACATTCTGATTTACATCTAGTCAATTCATTAAGGTTTCCTCTGACATTATCTATAGATGCTTTATAGCATATTTTCTCCTTGTAATACTTGAAAATATTCTTAAAGTTTGGAGTAACAATTCTGACCATAAGAAATCTCTTTTAATTAAAATTTCTTTTTTTCAGTCAAGAGTTAGATTTCCTGAGTTCAGAAGGCCACATTTATACCACCATTGATGAAGATCATTTCAAGACAACAGACGGGTAACATGGGTTATGGTAGAATATAATATAGAAATATATCACCAATAGTACAGTGCATATATAGTAGGATCATTTTATGAGTAAAATTTTTTTCAATGCTGAAGTGTTATCCCTGTAGATTACAATAGTTCTATGTGATAGCAAAGCATTCAAGGACTATCTTTATAAAGTTTTTACTAATTATTCAAAACTTCAGTTGTACATCTTTTTTAATAGTATTGTATTGTTCAATATCTGCATATCAAAATTATTCTAATTTTCCATAAAATTGTTAAAACACCATGGCTATGATCCAAATTGGGCCCTTGATATTTTGTTTTAAAGATTCTTGCATAATATATGTACTATTCCTTTATTTCCTTTATTTTTCCTTAAATACATTTGTATTTTAATATTGGTCTTTCATTAAGTGTTGCAACCTTGTAGTTATGTCAATTTGAGTAATCATAGAAAATGTTTCAGGGTTGTGTTTTAGAAAACTGCATTAAAATTGATTTGGCAATGTAAAAGAAAGAGGAGAAGAAATAGTAGTCCATCTGTTACTTGCTTCTCCATTGCCCACACTGTGATAATGACCCTGAAGAAATGTTGTCCCGTCAGGGTGCTGGTGCTTATCTAAATAGAACTTGGCATCTCAGACCTAGGTGTTGAAGGCTTTTTGTTAGCACTGGACAGGTCAAGAAGTGTCCAAGAATACGATATCATTTTGGTTAAGAGAAACGATCAGGAATGCATATTTGACTGAATCTGAAAGGTCAGATAATGATGTGAGAGCAGGGGTCAGCTCATTTTTTTTTTTTTTTTTTTTTTTTTTTTTTTTTTTTATTTTTTTTTTTTTTTTTTTTTTTTTTTTTTTTTTTTTTTTTTTTTTTTTTTTTTTTTTATGCATTCAAGAAGAATGTGTCAGTTCAGAGAATTTTGAAAGGTGGTGTATGGTTACATCAAACCACTCACTTCCCTTTACTTGAAGGACGTTGCCCATAAGTCCTTGGGTCCAGTGGTGGCTGCTCAATGAGTTGTCTAAACTCATCCAGTACCCCTGGCGGGTCAGTTTGTAGCTAGTCTAAGATGAAGGTATGAAAGAGTGAATGAGATGACTGGCCTTTTCTTTCCTTTGTTTTCTATCTACTTCCATACCTACAGGCAATAAGAATACCATCATAAGCTGGAACTGACTAGATACAGGTGAGTGAGATGGCCACGGTGTTAGAGTGATCAATAATGTTCTGATACAAATCCTTCTCTGTAGCAAGGAGAGAGAGGAGTGATAACAAACCCACATGAAGATATGTT
Organism: Macrobrachium nipponense; assembly: GCF_015104395.2. Lineage (NCBI taxonomy): Eukaryota > Metazoa > Arthropoda > Malacostraca > Decapoda > Palaemonidae > Macrobrachium > Macrobrachium nipponense. The sequence continues at coordinate 85,957,171 of NC_087205.1, forward strand.
GGTTTGTATGGGAACAGATAACTCTCCATCTTCTGCAGATGCAGTGAACTATGTCATTGTATGAAACACACAGAAATAGAGCCTAAAGATACTCATATCATAGAAATTAACTAAGGTGGCAAACTCCCAGTCTGTTTATAATGCCTACCTCCTATCAATGAGTAAGTCTATCCCAGTGTTAAGACGAAGGTTTGTCTCGTATATGAACAAATGACAAATTTTTAATCAATTTGTATTTTTCGTAACTAACAAACCTGAGGTCTTAACATAAAACACCTACCTTGAACCACCCCTCTGACAGTTAAACTGGGTTGGATAAGTAATTGATGGGATCACAGATGCCCAAGGCATTGTGGGAGATCCCACAGACGTGATCAAGCACAGGTGCCAATATTTCCTTGCTACACAATTTTTTTATTAATTTTGCCGGTTTTCCAGCTGGTGCTAAAAGATACGTATATCCTAAAGTTATGACATCAGGTTTGTTAGTTATGAAAAATAAAATTGATTAAAAAATTTTGTCATTTTACATTTCTTTCAGTGTGAACAAGAATTTGTAACTATCAGCACAAAATTGCAAAAAGTGCAATTAAAACCACATTGTGTAGATATGCAAAAATTAACAGATCTCATAATATTCTGGACAACAATATACCAGAATACAAAATAAAATCAATAAAATGTAGAATGAGAATAGAACTGATTGATTTAAAAATGACACTGAAGAGGTACTATAAAGAACCTTGATAAACCTAGGAAAAGAAACCAAATAATGTTCTTCGACAGATAGTGCTCCTCAATAGTAGGTGAACACGGGAGTTTATCTAACCTAAATAGGAATTAAATTCGGAAGATACTACTTTAACAAAAAAATCAAATCAACTAAAGCACCAGAACTAGAAAAGTTGAAGCCATTACTATTTAAATTATTCAGGCATACGTATTTCCTTTCTTACGAAGCGGAAAACAGATTACCTTGATAGTGTGTCAAAGGCAGAACCCACTTAGCCTGGTCAAAGGGTGAACAGCGGAACATCTGGTTGAAAGTCTGTAACAACCCTCACACCAAAGACATTCTATTCCACTTTAGAGGATTTTAGGACATACGTTAACAAATGCATCAGTTTAAAAAATTGTAGGGGCTCATGGAGGCTAACAGAAATGCACTTGGACACAAGGAAACGCAAGAGCTACGACTAGGTTTCACTATTCGATGAGAGATTGATAATATAATTAGATCATTTGCACATACTAGAACGCTGCATGCAAGAGACATTACTAAAGATCCCTCATGGGGTATAGATTACATGTAGCGTTTATAGATGCATTTGCAAACTCCAAGTACCTAAGATAGAAAAAGATAAAATATAATGTAACAAATGACTTAAAGCTGGGATATAATTGGTCCTGACGGCTGAAACGCGAGATGATACAACCGTAGGATTTTGGAAGGACATTCTAAGAATCGTGGACCGGTTGTTTGCAGTTGCCGGACTGATCCCAGGTCATTCATTAGAAGATATTGTGATAATAATCTAGTTCATGTAGCCTTAATATAGAATAAAATTTGTATGGTACATTATAGATGGCATGGTTAAATGCTTAGCAAATCCAACACAAGCTGTAACGACTAAACCCCAAGTGGCTGCTAGACTGGGACTCAGCGTGACTACAGTGGACTAAATCGATTTTTCATTGGAATACTAATACCCTACCCTGTCTGGGTCATAAATTACCATAGGTCGTACAAAAAGTAGTTTTTCTTACACCGATTTGACCCACAGTATCTGGCCAATACAATTTTGTATGAGCCGAACAATAGTTGGCGGGCATGGAAACACTGTTGTACCAAGGCGAGCTCGCCACCAAGAGGGTAAAGGTAGGAAAGAAAGAAATGTTTAAAAGCTGAGGTGACATGTCATTGAATAAAAGATTTTAATACCTCACTGACATTAAGTGCCATGACGTCAAGGTTTTCGTGTCTAATAACCAAATTCTCAGAAATTTGAGGGATAGCCTCGTATGTCATTACACAGGGAAGTCTCGAAGTCAGGAAGTTAGCGTTACTAGATAGGAATTGGTAGAAAGAGGTGAGGGTTGAAGAAACAAAAGTGAGACTGGATTACAAATGAACAAATGTTATGAGATTGGTCAAGTATAATAACTTTCAATTTGTACCGCAAGCAGTATATCTCCACTCAAATCACTGATACAGGCGGGAATGAATTAAGCACCTTTCCTTTCTCTTACTAAGCAGATGGGGCATATTCTTCATTTAGTCAATTATGCGTGTTCCTGCATCCGGCGTTCTTGCTTCTTGATATTTTCTTTGCGGCGTTCTTGCTTCTTGATATTTTCTTTGCGGCGTTCTTGCTTCTTGATATTTTCTTTGCCTGCCTGCTAAGAAATTTTTCGTCAAGGAGGCGAAAAATTTCGTAGTAGAGGAACACGTATAATTCACTGAGTGAAGAATATTCTCCATCTGATTAATAAGAGAAAGGACAGGTGCTTCGTTTCCGCCTATACGAAAGTGACTGGAATGGAGATACTGCGTGCGGTGCACACTGAAAGTTACAATACTTGACCAATCTCATAATAAGAAGGGAATCCAATGGTCGAATCAGGAAGAATTTGTAACCAAATAATTCCTTCAACAGTGTGTTCTGATAGGACCTTGGTATTAGCCAAAAAAAAAAAAAAAGTCCGGGGTCCCTAGCAAAATTTCTAGGGGCCAAAAAAAAAAAAAAAAAAAAAAAAAAAAAAACTGAAATAGCAATTTTTTCTTTTTTTACATGTTCGCGTTATACTCCCAAACTATGCATTTCATCGAGAACATTACTGTAAACGAAATTAAAGTAGATAAAATTACCTTTCTAATGGTATATAATATATATTTTGCTCTGTTAGTATAGTACCTATGATCAACAAAGGTTGATGTTAAAACCCTGAAAATGCATTTTTTCCCAATTTTGTCTTTTAACTTTTTGAATAGACATTTTAGTTGCATTATTAAAATATAAACAAGATTTCTATATAATGGTGTATAATAATATATATTTTACTCAATTTGTGAAGGTGGTATGGTTCGAAAAGGGTTCCCAATTAAACTCCAAATAGGAAGGGAATACAGGAGTCGAACCGGGAAAAAATTTGTAACCAAATAATTTCTTCACCAGTGTGTTCTGGTAGGTCCCTAGTATTAGGCCCTTCCCGCCCCCCCCACAAAAAAAAAAATATGACGTCTGGGGCCCCTAGCAAGCTTTTTAGGGGGGCAAAACTCCCTGAAATCGCTATTTTTTTTTTTATACATTTTTGCGTTATTCCCCTAAAAATGCATTTTATCACACATTGTTATATACGAAATTAAAGTAGATTAAATTACCTTTCTAATGGTATATAATGAAGTATGCTTTGTGGTGTTAGTATAGCACTAATATTATTCGACAACTGCTGATGTTAAAATCCTGAAAATGCATTTTTTTCCGAATTTTGTTTTTCAACCTTTTTGATGGGCATTTTCTAAAAACAGCTTCGCTGCACTATTAATATATAACGTTGTCTCTATAAATTGTCTGTTAATGGTGTATAATGATGTATATTTTACTAATTTTGTGAAGGTGATACTGCGCGGTTTTTAAAATGTTCCCAATGAAGTTTGTAAGTGCGCTACTTTCACGTTCGATATATGAGATAAATCAAAACGTTTTCCCCACTTGAAATAACAACTGATATGAATAAGATCTGAGTCATTTTGACTAGTATAGCGAATTTTCAGATTAGAAATCGTCTCATCTTTTATGGTCCGACTTGAACCAGCCGGCGTAACATTTTCTTCAAGAGCTTAAAAATTGAAAATGCATTTTGACGAAAAACAACTTTTTTCTTCTTAGATGAATAAATTGTATACGCAATGATGTACCAATGTAATAGATGTTTATTCAAATAGAAGTGGCTACCCTTTATGCTGCTTGCTGTTCACCTGGAAGAAATTTTAAAACATCAACAGAAAAAATTCGAATGTCAATTCAGAGGATAAATAATTTAGAGGCATTTCTTTTAATACGTCAGTTTATTGGGGGAAATTTAATTGAATTATTAAAGGTTTAAAGGTCACAGCCACAACGAGTGAAATATAAATTAAGGAAAAATATAACTAAATAAAGATGAAAATAGCAAGCTTGCGCTATAAAGCGCAAAAATCGCATCACAAGTTTGATGAGTATGGTATATTTTAAGGTTTAAAATTCAATAGATCAGACACTGGACTTGTATTTGTTAAGGAATATAAAGGATTAAATGGATTACAAATGAACAAATGTTACAGTAAAGGAATGTTACCATCAGAACTGGCTGAACCTGGAAAAAATTTGTGACATTTGTTCACTTGTAATCCATTTAATCCTTTTAACTGCCGTAAAAAATTCAAGTCCACGTAAAGAAGTGTCTGATCTAGTGAATTTTAAACCTTAAAATATACCATACTCATCAAACTTGTAATGCGATTTTTGCGCTTTATGGCGCAAGCTTTCTATTTTCATCTTTATTTAGTTATATTTTTCCTTAATTTATATTTTACTCGTTGTGGTTGTGACCTTTAAACCTTTATTAATTCAAATAAACTTCACTAATAAACTGACGTATTAAAAGGAATGCCTCTAAATTATTTATCCTCTGAATTGACATACGAATCTTTTCTGTTTATGTTAAAATTTCTTCCAGGTGAACAGCAAGCAGCATAAAGGGTGGCCACTTCTATTTAATAAACATCTATTAGTTTTGCCTGACAAGTGACTTTACTTTTGAAGAGTAAGCGACCTCCCGACCAAAACAGTGAAATGTAAACCAGTGTCAAGATGTCTCAACAAGTATCGCAACACTGACTGTCAGCTTATGTTCATTTTTAAAAAAGAATTGGTAAGTCTGTTTGTTTGAATGTTTTTTTAATCTTTTGCAAAGTTTGATGTGTAGCTTAAGTTTATGTAAACTTTATTGGAAGAACTTTCCTGCATACACCGTTAACTACCTAATGGGTAGCTTTAGCCTACTTTTGACAAGCTTTCCACAACTTAGGTTTTTTTTAGGTCTTTAGTATTTCGGCCTTATTAAGTTTTTATAAGTCTTTATTTCGGCTTTATTAGTGATTATTTCGGGTTACTACCCTACTTTGGTTTAAGAGAACTGCGGCAGTGGTTATTTTTTTGTTTAACCTACCTACTGGGTATACCTAGGTACCTACTACTAGGTAGCTAGGTATAGTACCTATACCTATAGCCTAGCTACTAGGCTAGGTAGGTAGCTACCTAGTAGCCTAGTACTACCTAGTGTATGTGACCAATAACATAAACAGTCTTGTACCCTAGACAGGTTTTTGTAGAACTAGGTAGTGAACAGCTTCTTAGCTATTTAGCCTATGCTGCTTGCTGTTCACTTGGATGAAATTTTAAAACAGGGTAAACAGAAAAAATTCGTACCTAGGATGTCAATTCAGAGGATAAATAATTTAGAGGCATTTCTTTTAATACATCAGTTTATTGGTGAAGTTTATTTGAATTAATAAAGGTTTAAAGGTCACAGCCACAACGATTGAAATATAAATTAAGGAAAAATATAACTAAATAAAGATGAAAATAGAAAGCTTGCGCTATAAAGCGCAAAAATCGCATCACAAGTTTGATGAGTATGGTATATTTTAAGGTTTAAAATTCACTAGATAAGACACTTCTTTACGTGGACTTGAATTTTTTAAGGCAGTTAAAAGGATTAAATGGATTACAATTGAACAAATGTTACAAAGTTTTTCCAGGTTCAGCCAGTTCTGATGGTAAAATTCCCTTACTGTAACATTTGTTCATTTGTAATCCATTTAATCCTTTAAATTCCTTGACAAATGACTGAGCGACAATTTAGCGGCCACCTCTCGGGATGCGGCCACTTCCCGGAAAAGGGCTTGAATTTAGCTATGCCATCGTTTCATCTTTTAGGAGAAAACACTTACCTACTTCGAGAGTAGCGTAGAGGTCTCGGTGTGCTGCCTGGATGGGCCACAACTCTTGACTGATGCTCATGGCAACGAGTTCAAGTACTTTTTTGGGAAGGTGGTCGCGTTCCGGGAGAGGTGGCCTCTATGTCGCCTTGAGGTCTTTTACCATAGGTATTACTTTGGAAATTTATATTTTCTAGTATTTTGGTAGTTTATTAAGAATTTACTGTGCAGAGCTGTTCCCTAGTTTTACCTAGGTTTTAAGTAATTCATGATTTCATGTGTTGGCCCAAACTTGGAAACCCTTTTTGTCTCGGCAGAGTTAACCAAGTACGTATATGTATGATATTCATGCTAGGGTAGTTCAGTGCTAATTATATTTCACTTTTATGCTCTTTTGCTGTAAGATTGTATGTGAGCTGTGTGTAAATCTAGAGATTTATTGATAACAAATATTTGCAGGGAGGCTCCAGTGGATGATTAATAGGACACAGAATCCCAGGTTGGGTTAGGATAGGATAAGTGGCCATTGTACAGAGTACAGTTGAAGTTTAATGGATGCCCTAATAAGCATAGGGCTTCCATAGAATTTCGTCTTAATTTTTTTGCTGGAGGCTTTTTTATTTTGGGAATGGGGAACCATGTATTAATTATATGTTGTCTAATAATTTATAGTGTGGGATAGCCTAGTATTCTTAATTTCTGGATAGAGATTGAACATGCCAGTCAGTTGAGAGACTGCCCTCCCACTGAAGAGGGAGACCTGTCTATGTAGAAGGTGATGCTTTGTACTCTCACATGAACAAATAAAAAAAATTTAGTCCTAAAGTTTTTTGTTAACTATATAAACCATAGCATTTTATCGTAATCTCACCTCAGCCACATCAAGTAGTCCATGCCACCAAAGAAAAAGTGATTTTTTTATGGTAGGCTAATGGGGTGTTCCTATGACTACTAAAATTGGGATCACAACATACTCCTGCTGAATATACTATTGTTTGTATACATACCTAGAAAAAAAATAGTAAAAAGATTTTTGTCATATTTTTGGTCTTGATTTTTACATGTCAATTATATTCTGTAAATTGATTAGGTAGATCACTGTACAATACTAATAAAATTTTTTTACTTTAATTAATGTTGGATCTATTCATATAGTACTTTTCTACTTTTGACAGAGGTTTATATTTACTACTGCCAAAAATGGACTTCTCAGGTGTCCCTTTCGGAGATGAAATATTAGGTAAGCACCATGTGTTCTCTTTGTGTGGTAATGGTTAGTTTGTTGAAAATATTTTTAAGATGATACAGGGTTGCCTGAATATGCAGACAACATTTAGCATGTCAAGTTGAATGTGTAAGAGTGACTTAAACATTGGATATTAAGGATGAATAGTTTCAGCCTATTTTCATAGATTTTTTAATACAAAAAGGTGTTTTTTTTTAATATGAAAACAGTTCATGTTTCCTTGTGTAATCAGACAAAATATATACATTATTTAGAATAAAATTTATCTAGTGGTAAAGATCATTTATATCTTTGTACTGGTCAGGTGCTCAGCATTAAAAAAAAAAAAGGGAAAAAAAAGGAGAGTTCTTGGCTGATTCAGATGGACTGTCTAGTTCTGTTCCCCACCAAATTGGGTGTTTGAGGTCTTGTCAGGACTCTGTGCCATGTGCCATTGGTGGTGCTTGGCATTCAGGATTTTGCTGTTGTGCTGCTTCACTGTAGTATGACTTTCTTGGTTTTTTTTTTGGATAGATAGGAATATTCTCAACAAATAAAATTAGGCACTGCCTCAGTGACTTGTCAAACAGGACCCTCAGACTTTGGCAGTAGACATGTTTCCGCAAGATTGGTTGGTTATGGGCACTTACCTCTTTCCTGTGTGAGTATAAGAAAGGTACTCAACGAGTTGAGAGAATCCTGAAACTCCAGGATGTCCTCAGTGGCTGTACTGTTGAGTTATTGGTTTTGGGATATACTTCCCAGAGTGGTAAATCTCCCTAGAGCCCTTCACCAAGTGTTTCATATAACCATGTTGGTTTGGTAATGTTTCATCAACTCTAATAGAAATTTGACTGCTAATGTATATCGAAGGCAGTGTGTGGTTTATCGCTTCTGATGTTAGTCTCAAGGTAGTACATACTTCCTGCACTTACGCCTACATAGACACATGTCAGTGTCTTTCATTTTCTTAGAATTTGCTTAGAAAGGCTTGTCAACCTTTTTTTGGGAACCGTAATATAGTTTAAAATTTTCTTCTGCGGAGCCATTTGAGCCTTTAGAAATGTCCTTTTGTTCATGAAACTTACCTGACAGATATATATATTAGCTGTATTCTCCGCAAGTCCGACAGAATTTCAAAATTCGCGGCACACGCAGTGGGCGGCCAGGTGGTGGTACCCATTCCCGCCGCTGGGAGGCGGATATCAGGAACTATTCCCATTTTCTATTCATATTTTTTCTGTCGCCGGTCGGTAAACAACTGTTTACAGACCTCCGCCTAGGATTTTGAAACTTCATTAGCCGCTTAAGTATCCTAATTATTCTTACGATTATTGACTTGGATTTGTGGGCTAGGCATACGCTATCGTAATTTTTCATTGCATTTGATGTCTGAGGCTAGTTAGCCTAGTTTCAGATTTTGTTGTCTGCATGGGTGGGGGATGGTGAAGCTACCGGAACTTTCGGTAGACACTCGCTTAGTGTATATGGCGTTTACTTGTTTCTTTGCATAAGTTCAATGTAATTAGTGTAATGTGTGACTGATTACGGAAGAAGTAGGATTCATGTACGCATTTTAGAGCGTGTTAGAATCAGGAGTTTTCCTCCACAGTAAACAGAAGTTAGAAATAATGAACCTTCTAACCTCCTGTAGATTTTATTTTGCCTAACCCTGTGGTAGGGGCTTACGGGGCCTAGAAGAAGTGTCTGCTAGAGGATTACATCAAGTAATCTTAGACTAAAGTGCTCGCTCTCCAATCAGTGTTGTGAAGTGTAGTGCCCCTTGTGTTGTGGAGGGGGCGTCAGATCGGCCCATAATGCCTCTAGGCCTGGACCTCTGTCGGACTCCCAGGACTCAGGGAGAGGGCATGTCGAAAGCCGCAAGAGGGTTACGGGGGCTCCCCACCGATCTGGCGTCCCTTCGGCAGAACCTGTTGACGCTTCCCAGGCCTGCTAAAGATCGTGCACGCGCACGAATCTTGAAGGATTGCTTCTCAGTCCTCGCCCCGAGGCGTCCTCCCCGTCCCGCGCAAGGGTTTTGGAGCTCTCGGAAGGACTCGCGCCCTCTAAGAAGCTTTAGAGAAGAGACGCTTCACGTACCTCTCTCTCGTTAGGAGGAACGTCAGATCGGCCCCATAACGCCTCTAGCCTAGACCTCTGTCGGACTCCCAGAAACCAGGGAGAGGGCATGTCAAAAGCCGAAGGAGGGTTACGGGTTTTTTCATGCTGATCTGGCTTCCTTTCGGCAGGTCCTGTTGTCGCTTCCCAGGCTGCCGAAGAATCGAGCACGTGCACGAAGCTTCAAGGGTTGTTTCTCGGCCTCCGAGGCATCCTCATCCTCCCCCACACAGGGGTTGGGGTCTCGGAAGGACTCGCACCCCCTAAAGAAGCTTTAGAGAAGAGGACGCTTCACGTCCTCTCTCTCGTCACGAGAGGATGAGGAGTAAAGAGACCACATTTACCCTTTTAGAAGAATGCACTGGCTCTTTTTCTAAGGGACATTTAAGGAGCTCATTCATCTTGCCAGAAGAGTGATTTGAGCCTCCTGCGAGTGAACGCTCATGTATATATCATTTATACATTATTAAGAGGCTCATTCATCTTTCCAGAAGAGTGATTTGAGCCTCCTGCGAGTGACCGCTCATGTATACATCATTTATACATTATTAAGGAGGCTCATTCATCTTGCCAGAAGAGTGATTTGAGCCCCCTGAGAGTGAACGCTCATGTATACATCATTATACATTATTAAAAGAGGCTCATTTCATCTTGCCAGAAGAGTGATTTGAGCCTCCTGCGACGTGAACGCTCATGTATATGAACGCTCATGTATATATCACTTGTACATTATTAAGGAGTTCATTCATCTTGCCAGAAGAGTGATTTGAGCCTCCTGCTGAGTGAACGCTCATGAAGTTAGAGCTGTTTCAACCTCGCTAGCATTCCAAAAGAATTTGGTAATCAAGGACATTCTTGATTCCACCTTTTGGAGGAGCAACTCAGTATTCGTCTCCTCTCCTCATGGCGCTCCGTATACGTTATGTAACGTTCGCTTTACTTCGAAAAGCAAGCTGATAAGTTTGACGGCCGGCAAGCTGCTTTGCACAGTCAAACAACTTATGTCTCTGGTCGGCATAAGAAGGGCAATTTAGACGTGAGGAAGCTTTTGGAGGTGCTCGACGTCCTATAAGTAGAGACATTCTCCAGGACGCTTCGCAAGCACCTTGCGGAAGACGAAAGCCATACGTCTTCCTTTAGTGTTCACACTCTTCAGGAGCAGCGTGGCGGCTCTCCATGGAGACTCGCATGAGGACGTCCTTAAAAATATTCAACGTCATACGCAAAACGCGGGTTCGTCATAACATTGAGATGTTGGCAAGGTTCGCTCGACCCAGGAGACCCTCTTGGGGGCCTTCGGGCCATTGCTGCATCAAGGCGCTCAACGAGTTTTCCTCTCTGAAACGTCGTTCAGAAGACTTGGTGTTCTCTGCTCAGACACGCTCGTAGCTAAGCAGGACGTTTTTTGGAGGACGCTCAGCAGGGACGCCGGCAGGACGCTTTTGAGGACGCCTCAGCAGGACGCTTTCCAGGACGCTTTTGAGGACGCTTTTGTGCACATTCGCCAGGACGCTTCGGTGGAAGCTCGGCAGGACCGCTTTGGGAGAGAAAAGACTTGTAGAAAAGGCGTTTTATTTGCTGTTCAGGACGTTTCTTAGGACGCTTGACGCTTATAAACGCTCGTCAAGAGGAGGTTTTTTCAGGACTCTCCATAGGACATTCCTTTGTACAGAAATTTTTAAAAAAGGATTCGGAGTTAGGGAGGAGAAGCCATACCCGAATTTTTCTTCGATCCCTCCCCTTTCCTCTTCCATCGATTTCTCTGAGAATCTGGGAAGATTATATACTCGGATTCCTGGGTGACTTTCGTCATGTTAAAGGGTTTTCCTTTTCCCTATTAGCAAAGTGCTAATAGTTTTGTCTAGTAAGGACGTTTTCCCCATTGTCAAGATACTAAACGTTTTGTCATTTAAGTGGGGGGGACCGGGGGACCCCTCATAAATGGGGTAGTTCTCATTGACATAGATTTTAACGTTTTTTTATCGTTTAAGCGGATAAACTCATTAACAAATTTCGAAGAGCTCTCATTCATTTCCAGAGGCTCATCCGGGGAGTAAGAAAAAGTCTTGTAGACTAGATCCAGGAAGTCTTATGTCCAATATCATAAGAACATTGAACGGTCCTTTTCGATCCTCGGTTCTCTCTTGATGATCTCTATTCGAATACTTACTCCCTTTTCTTGGCAAAGAGTCAAGGAGTTCTTTTAAAAAGTCTCATTCATTAGAACGTGGACAGTCGTTTTCCCTTTCTTTCTCTCTTCCTCGTCGAGGAAAGATGTAGTAGAGAATTCGATGTTTCAAAATTACTACAATACTTACGTAGTTTTATCTTTGCGTCATTTTGCTAACGCATGGGTCAAGTCATATACGCATATAGTATTTACCTCTGCGGATAGAAGCCGAAAGAACTGTTGTTTCTAATGTATTTATTTGACACTCCCTTCAACCTTCCAAGAGTTTTTCGGAGTAAGAATAACTATTCAGGTATTGTTACGACAACACCAACTCAGATTCTGTATTTAGCGAATTTTGTTTCGTTTAATATGCCTGCTGAGAAGTTTTTCCTTTGTTTTGCTCGATAATTTCATACCTATCCCCCTTCGTAAAGGAGTAGACTGGCAACTCAGGCAGATAGTGCGAGACGATGAACAAGGCTGCTGTTACTGTGATGTGATCTACGCAGTACCAGCTAGCTCGGTGTCCATGCGCGTTTGGTTGCGTCTCTCTGCCCTACAATCATGGATTTTTAGCCTCGGGTTGAGGAAATTTCTAGTAATCATGAATGAACATGCCTTCCGTTTACTTAGAAAATTTCAACAAGATATCTCTTATACTTGTTCGGTGCGGGTTTACCGCACGGTAACAGATCTCTGTACGAATCTACCGCGGCATAGCACTATAATAATGCTCTCCTGCTTATGCAAAGTGCAGCCTTATTTAGGGAAGGAAGCAGGCTGAGTGAGGGAATGGATGAGTTTGCTGGGGACCATTTCCTCGCTGGAGAAGCTTGTTTTCCCCTGAATAAACAGCAATTCAGACTTCTACAATTTTTCCTCACGAAGAAATTGGAATAACATCAAAGATCTTGTAATAATTCTAATTTTCTCTCAACGGCTTGAGGATCACCTCGGGTGATAGCGAGAGGGTGCCAGACATCCGAACAGAGGAACAGATGTTCTGGCACATTGTCTGAAAGAATTGGAAGCCAAATTGGTCGGCTCTCCAGTTCCTCGAAGGGTGAGTTTGGATCGAGTGGCCAAATCATCTCGGATAATTTCTCAGCTCTTTCATAGCTCAAGAACAGAGAATTGGTTATGGGCTTGGGCACGGAACGTAACGGTCCTCAAGAGGTTCGTTAAACTAGTGCACGTCGTGCGGGTCTTCTCGATCGAAGGCAACAACTACTGACGTCCGAGTAATCCTCACTTAGAAGTATTTCGAAAGTGAGGAGACTGAGGGCGTCCTTTCGTTAAGTTTTTTCGTAATTTTGAAGACGAAGGAGCTTCCTCTTAAGTTGTTCCCTTATTCATGATCCTAGAGGATTAGCTTTAGTCGCCACATGTTGGCCTCTAAGAGGTTGGATTCACAGAGGTCAGGTAATTCAGAGAATTGTCCAAAGACCCTTCCCGAGAGAATCGTGTAATCTAACTTCGTCACTTAGTGAAGTATCTAATATCTCTCCTCTCTGAGTCTGAAGGCGTTCAGACTATCGAGAAGCGATAAGATCTTCTAGATTAATGGCAGTCTCTTGGCCAAGGCAAAGCAGTGCTGCCTATTTTCAGTGTTCAATCGGAGCGGGGGGCCGTTTCTGGATAGTGAAGGGAAATGACTGTTCCTCCAACTCGACCTCTGTGAATTTCTTTATGGTTCTATCTTTCCGTATGAAGTACGAGATAAGATAGAAGTCCTAACTATTGTAGAATATGCAAATATGTTGTTGACGGCCTCTAGGCTCAGAGATTCGGTTCTGTCCAACAAAAACAAAGCTTCACGATCTTTGAGGTCTGGGGAGATCTTGAAATTCTCTGGATCGCAGGTTCCGGCATGGAACTTAGACGTAGTCTGAGTTCTGATGCCAAAAGCATTTCGAACCTATCCTTTCTGCGAACTTAATACACGTGACCAGAAAGGCTAACATTCTAACCGCTCTAGCCACGGCAAAGAGGGTTAGTGAGCTTTTAGCTATCCATCAGAGGGTTTAGCTTTAAAGGACATAATGCGGTCTGTCCTCTAGAACTTCCGTTCTTGATAAGAACGAAAACCTGTCTAACCCTTGACCCGAAGGTTTGGAGACCAAGGGTATGGCACAAATTATTGGGCAAAGGCATTAGAGAGTCCTGTGCCCTGTCGGGTCTCTCAAGTTTTATCTTATAAAACTATAGTAAGTCGAGGTCAACGGACAATCTGCGGTGTTCCGTTAAAAGACCAGACTGGTTCATGTCCAAGAACACCCTGGCATTATAGTCAAGGAGTTCTTTTAAGAAGTCTCATTCATTATGTTTGCATAAAGATTTTGAGATTTTTTCTTAATATGAATGCTCAAGAGGTGAGGGCGCGGCCATCGGAAGCATTTCAACAGAGCATGACACTCAGTAACATCCTGAGTGCCACGCTTTAGCGAAGCAACTCTGTGTTCGCTTCACACTTCCCGACGGGATGTGAAAGACGACATTTGAGATCTGTAAGTCGCTAGGACCATACATATCCGTAGATATATTATTGGGGGCAGCAAAGCAACACGAATCCTATCCTATAGAAAAGGGATAGGTGCTTTTAACTTTGAAGGGTTGGTCGCTTGAGGCGCGTTCCTTTTCTTTAGCCTAGAAGTTATGGAACTAACTTTAATAGGTTAGGTCAGGTGGTGGTTTTAGCTTCGTTGCCCTAAGAAGTATGGGTCATATGGTCTAGTCACATTGTGGTCACGCCCCTGTTGACAGATCATCTAGAGCGCACCAGCATTACAGGTCTCTACTACTCGCTGGCAAACTCTAGTAACGCAGAAGCAGACTTTAGTGACAGTAATCACGAAGTCGGCTATGCTAACAGGTGAGGACCAAGATGTATATCATCAACTTAATTTAGTTTCCCAAAAATCCTATTCTGTCTCTTCCCACCATCCGAGGTGGGATTTCGCTATATATATATCTGTCAGGTAAGTTTCATGAACAAAATGTTATTGTTATAATACAATTAAGTTTGTTCATACTTACCTGCAGATATATATAATTAAAGTGCCCACCCACCTCCCCTCAGGAGACCGTGGCACTGATAAAAATATGAATAGAAAATGGGAATAGTTCCTGATATCCGCCTACCCAGCGGCGGGGGAATGGGTACCACCACCTGGCCGCCCACTGCGTGTGCCGCGAATTTTGAAATTCTGTCGGACTTCGGAGAATACAGTATATATATATCTGCCAGGTAAAGTATGAACAAACTTAATTGTATAATACATAACTTTTTTAAAGTCCTGACTGTGAAAACTCTTCATGGTAGTCCTGGCAACTGCAAAAGAGTTAGTGAATTTCAAGGGTTTCCATAGACTATTGACTTTTGCAATGGAGACTTTTGTCTTTTGTTCCTGTCCTTGTTTAGAGTTACGAACAAACAAATGTTAGGCAAAATACCTTCCCAGAGATGTTAACATACCAGAGTTGACGCTTTTAGTGGGTAATGAGGAAGTGTCACTTGTAAGTGCTGTTAGAGTACAGTAGTACTACTTAGATTGAAGCTGAGTAGATGTGATATTAATAATTTTGGGGGGTTAGGAGATTATGTACCTCTCATATGTCTAAGAATGCTGTGTCTATATGTATTCACTGTTTGGTTAAGTTGGATCTTAAGAGGCTTGACCCTGACATTTTACCTTTGCTGGAGGTCAGCATTCCTGATGTGCAAGCAATGGGTGCATCATTTTGTTTTTTAAAGAATTTAGCTGTAGAGGACATTGTTATTATGGCTCAGTGAAGGTGTGGTTTGTTTTTGTCTCATTACCTAAGAGATGTAGAGATTTCATTCAGATCTGTGGAGCCTTTAGTTTGCGAGTTGCATAGAGTAGTCTTTTCCTGAACCAAATGAAAAAGCAGCCTTTTCTAATCTTTTTCTCTTTTGTTGTTAAAATTCTGGTTATTTGAGACGAATCTTACCTACTGTCAAAGTTCGCTCTATCTCTGCGCCGATTAGGCGAGTCGGTATTCAAACGAAAAAAAATCGAATGGCTGCCTGGATGATTGTCTAGTTCACCTGTTCTCCACCAGGTGTGTTTTGAATGTTTTAGCCCATGTCAGAATTCTGGCAATTGTTGGTATTTTGCAAATTTTAGCAGTTTTCTCTTGTCATGATACTGTAATTGTAATCTTCCTAGGATGTCTTCCACTGGAAGAAAATCTACAGATATCAGGTTATGTAGGAATGATTACTGTGTAAGCAGGATGCCTAAATTTGAGGTGAGGAATGCAGGGATTGGTCTAAGGATCTTATGCTTAAAGTATCAGATACTATAAGAAAAGAAGGGAAGCAGATAGATTGCGGAAGCAATTAATTAGGTCAGGGCATAAAGCTTCCTTTTCTCCCCTTTCTGGTGAGCCTTCATCTGTAGAAGGAAAGGTACATCTACTGCAATTGCATCTGTCCCAAGGAAGGTCAGAACGGGAAACAAGAAGGCTGTCTAAAGACAAGGTCCACGGAACTTCTGGGCTGAATAAATAAGAAACAAAGCACGGGCTTCGATTGAAAAACCGGTTTGGAGAAAGGAGAGCAAAGCGAAAGATGACTCTCCAAGGCGGTTGAAGAAAGACTGCTGCATCATGAGTTTCAAGCCTGGTCAGCTACCAACATCCACCTTATATACGCATGAGTTGCTAGATGCCACAGATTCCTTGCTTTACAATTGTTGATTGTTCTTGACCAGTTTCCAGCTGGCACTAGAAGATCATCCTATTGTTAAGACTGAGAGTTTGTTAGCTATGAAAAATACAAATTGATTAAAAATTTGTCATTTTTCCTATGCTAGGTCTAATACTAATATAGAGTACTGACATATCCTCTTTAGCTCTGACTTGCACTCCCTTTTCGGTTCAGGAAAAGTGTATTGAGAAACTTGAACAGGATGTAAGCCTTATTCTAAGAATCTGTAAAAAGTTTGACTGAATTTATGATAGCGAACATTTCCGAGTCCCCCATAGTGAACGTTCATTTTTGTATTCCCCTTGTAGAAGTAAGGTGTTGGTGCCCTCGTCCATATGCAGCCTGAGCCCTGGACTGCCCTGCAACTGTTGGAAAAGTCTGCTTCCCAGGAACCCGGTCGGTTCTTAGGGCGATGGGGTCTAGTGCCCTCCAACTCCTACCTCCATTTCACGGTCTGAATCTTGTTTGACGCGTTTGCCTGAGAACTGTTTTGGTAAACGTTAATCTTCGCTCCATATGTACATTCTGCCATCATCAGCACCTAGTTTGAGGTGTTAGCATACATGGGATTGATAGCGTATAATATAGGTATGCGTAGACAGTTTTATTGAGATATGTGTCAGTAGCGAGTTTTACATATTCTGATATTTACATCTTCTCAGTCGACGGTTTAACCGATCTCTCATGTTTTGTTTATTCTAAGTTCTCATCTGCTAGCCTATTCCTCTTTCTTTGCCGAAATGCACTTGTTCATTCTTTGCATGCTTTTTCTTTGGCTATCAGCAAATCTCTTACTACCTACTGCCTCGATTAATGTTTCTCTTCCAAATCTACAATGTTTATGGTATCTAAGGTTCTTTTCAAGCTAGATATTATTCTAGCTTCAGAGCTTTCTAACGACGTGCTGTATAGGACTGCTTTCAAGTACTATGTTGAATCACTTTCGGACAATGCGGGAGAGTCATTGGAACTCCTCTCCCCTGCCTCCCAGTCTTTCCAATTTTCTTTTGCACCTTGTTTACTTTCCCTCAGCTGACTTGTGTGGATGTAGCTTAGTGACTGACTCAGTGAGTCAATTACGACTGTCCTCCTTTCATCGAGTCATGGATATGATACAATACTTGGCTGGTGGCGCCCCCGGTTGACAAGTGTCTCTTCCTGTCACCAGTTGTTGTGAAGGAAGGTACTCTATACAAATCCAGAAAATATAAAGTTAGCCAAAGTAAAAGCAGAATGTTCATTTAACCTCAGAGGTAGTTCAGGCCTATGCAGCAAGATGCTTTGTGTAGTTGTTCTCAAATAATATAACTTGTTTATTCAGATTAGTGTTTGTTCATAACAAAGTTTAGCTTTCTATAATTTTTCTTTAAAAAATCTTTTTTACCAGGTTTTAGTGGAACAAATGCTTTCAATGAAGAAAATGCAGCCTACACAGAAATGTTTGGAACAGAAGGAGGAGAGGCATTTCAGGGAGGAGATGAATTCGCACATGCCACTCCTGAAGATTTTGCTAATGGTGGGGATTACCAAGAAAGTAGGACAGTTTTGATTGATGGTGGCGATCGTTTTGGTGTTTCAACACTTGCTGTTGATACTCGTGAAGAATTAGTTTGGGTTGGTAACAATGGGGTAAGTTTGTTTGTGTTTTACTGTACTTTTGAAGAAAGAACATACAGCAATAACTTTGACTATTCAGTGAAAGGAGAAGCAGCAGCAGAAGTAATAGCATTAGTAGTTAAAAATAACATCATGCAAGAATAGGAAATATATGCAGTACAGTACAGCTCATTGCAGATTACGTCTTAAGCACCAACTTTAATATTTTAACATTTTCCTCAAGAATGTGGATACTATTGATATTTATTTAAGGTGCAGTTTTACAATATAGTTGTTTCTTTTCCTCTGCTGAGTCTTATAATATTTCATCCTTTAACCCGCACAGTCTAGGCTAAATATATTAAGCACACTCTAGACTGGGATAAATTTAAGGATGGCCAATTAAAAAAAAAAACTCATCAACCAATGGAAAGAAGAAGGTATGCATATGCACATGGTATAAGAAAGATTTATAGAAAATTTTTTTGTATTTTCCAAGGGAAGTTGAAAGTGAATACCTAAAACCAAGGTAAAAATATGCTAGTTTTACCAAGTATAAGTGTATTTTTTAATATTTTTTAAAATTTTATTTTGTAAAATTATGATTACAGCTAACAAAATATCACTATCACAACAGAAAAAAAGAAAAATTGATAACAAATTCTGAGTATATTGATTGTAAAATATTTATGAGACATCATTGGATAGGACTTTTGGACAACATTCACCTATGACATCGCGAGGCAAACTGAACCCTCTCTTCTGTGCCAAATAGCTATTAGAATTAGGGTAAAGTAGCCATGAGTCATTTATAGCCCAAGGAAGTGATCGGAGCACTTTTACGAAAAAATTTGTTCAAACTGTATGGTACGAAATCTTGAACACACACGTATGTTACTCAGAATCCACCCTAAAGCTATAAGTAAACCAGGGGTTAATAGGCAAGTTTGTCATTTTCCTGTGGGTTAAGCCTCACAATTCTCCCTTATTTCTTTGTGCCTAGGTAAGACAAGGGCAATTGGTTGCCCATTCCATGGGCTTTTATATTTAGAAAGAAAATTAGAAATTATCTTAAGGGTGAGTAAGATTATATAAGCAAAAATTCCTTTCAATAGCCTGATTGCTGACTTCAAATGTCTAGATGCATCTTAAGCAATAACTAACGATTTTGCTAACCCCTCGGAGAGGATGTCCAACTAAAGTAATTTTGAAAAGAAGGATTTTGCTAAGTTGTACCTTGTTGAAACCATGCTGGTTATCTAAAATTGTGCATGAGAAAGCTACAAAAATCACAAGATATTATTTTTGAAGGATTGACACAGTTACCTTTCTTTGAATCTTTTGGACCAATAGTTATTCCCAAGAAGATGCAGTGGGATTTGAGAGGTAGGTGAAAAAGGATCCAATACACAATATTCACCAATACTGTAAAGGAATGCACTGAAATCAGAAGGAATTTTGATTTAATTACAGTAACAAAGTTACAAATTCTAAATTCATAGCTATGGGTATATGGATGTTTTAGTAAGCAGATTCATCCTTTGAAATTAAAAAGGGAGTCTGTTTTGTGGGATATTAAAAAATTTCAAGAACATTTAATCTGAAAGAATTTAAGGAATATTCAACATTGGGAAGATAGGCAGTTATGCCCCAATTATGGTTGTTATTGTTGATATATGCACATATGTAAAGGAGCAAACCATAAAAGCAGTAACTTACCCTTGAAGCTTCCTTCTGTGAATAAGGGAAAAATAAGGCTAAGAAAAATCTTTTATAGTGTAATACAGATGAAAAGAATACATGGATTAACATAAAGAAGTAAGAACTGAATACATTAGAGCTTAGTACTTTTAAGTAACAATACTGCTATAGAAAAATGAAGACTAAACTCTGGTCAAGGCCGTGTAATGTCATACCACCCTAACAGAATGAGGATAGTTAAGGTCTATGAAACAGGTAGTAGGCAAAAACTTTACGAGTCCATGCGTTATGGACTAAGGAAATTTCATATTGAAATACTTTAGGGCAGTTGGCAAAACAGGAATCTTCCCATAGTTCTTTGATTTACAATCATAGTGGCAAAATTAAACCAGCATTTCAAGGTTCAAGTATTTTTTGTTCATTGGTGCTTCAAGGAAAACATCATCAAGGTTTATACTGTGAATTTTTTTTTTCACAGTTCAAAGGTTTAGAAAGTGAATGTTTTCTTATTATGATTTTCAGGGCCATGTGACTTCGTATTACAGCTCAGAACTAATGAAGTATACTTCGTTTCAAGTACATGATACAGAGGAGATAAGAGATATTCTGTCAATAGAGCCAGGTATTCTTGTTCTTACTCCCACATCGCTTCATCTACGAACAAGACAAGGAATGCACACCCTAGTTCATACGTAAGTAGCAAAGCTTGTTTCTTCTTGACTTTGTTGAGACATTATATGTAGTGTTGTAGAATGTCATCAAGATTCTTAATTAATTTTTTGCTGAATAATAGTTCACTCATATTTATAACTAAAACATGTAATTCAAGTGATTTTTTCAAGGTGTTACTGCAGTTGCCATATAATAAATATTGGCAATGTGGTTGATTCTTGATATGAAGCCAGCTGACACTTTTCAGTCTTCATATTTCATAGTTTTTCTTTTAGTACCTTCACTTGTACTTTCACATTGTGCTCCACCCTTCTTAGGCCGGGTATTCATGCTCGGGTTTACCTGACAGTCCACCCATGACCGTTTGACGGATGAGCATCCACACATCAAATGTAGAACTGTCAGTCGGACAGACAACTCAAGGTCATTTCCCTCATTTCTCGCCTAGCATTCGTCATGGCAACACTATGTACCAGCGATGGAAACTCCGCAGTGTGATAAGGAGTTAGAGCCACATAAACCAGCTGCTGCAGCAATTCATTTAAAAATAGGAAAGAAGCAAAAAGGGTAACATAGTACAGGCAGTCCCTGGTTATCGGTGGACTCTGTTATTGGCGATCTGATTTATGGCACTCGTCAAGTGCCATAAAATCGGCGATTTATGGTGCCATAATAGGCTGAGTTCCAGTTATCGGCCATAAGGTGCCTTATGGCACTATAATAGTATACCTAACAGAGGTGCCATAATGGTGCTTATGGCACCGATAAGCGGTGGCACCATAAGCACCACTATGGTGGCATAAATCGCCGAGTTTCGGTTAATGGCAGTTTTTGCTTATCTGCACCCCATCGGGAACCGAACCCCTGTTGATAACGGAGGACTGCCTGTATGGTCTAAATATTGCCTATTAGAGAAATTTCTATTCTCATACAATATGAATAATTTTAAGCCTAAATTAGACTTAGAGGTTGGTTCAGTTATATATGAAGTCTACTTCCACTAGCGATACCTTTTTTTAGCAGGACACTGGCCTAGGCCTATTTCAAATTGCATTTATCACATGGAAATAGTTTTTATTTATTGTATCATTTGGACTCACAATGGTCTACAAATAGCACTGCAGGGTCTAACAATGAAATTGATTAGACCCATACGTAGTTTATTTATATCCTGGTCCGAGCAGCTGAAATCCTTCCCATGTGCAATCCATCGGCAAACTGAAATGAAATCGTTGGTTACCCATCCACACATGCGATAACCTGTCAGTCGGTTTTGAAAGAACTTTAGGTAATTCCATTGGTTCTTCAGTTCTGGTGAGTGGCCTGACTCTGCCCACAAACATGTTTTAACGTCAGTTTTGATGAACTGACAGGTAGACTGACAGGTAAACCTGTGCCTGAATACCCTGCCTTCTTGAATGGTTTATACTACATTGTAGTGGATTACGTATTTGTTGGGTGATACATTTTTTTCCAGTTTCATTATCATTTTGTATATTTTTCAGTACATACAGTATACAGTATTCTAGTCAGTTTTTCAACAATTATATCCCTGTTCCTTTTATATTACAAGCATGCTTTTCTTGTTATCTTTGGATCCTTACTTAATATCTTAGGCCTTTCATAACCTCTTTAGATGCCAAATCGTTTTTTTATTCCTCTCCTAGCGTCATCCCTTAGTTCATATTTTGTCGTATGGTAGAATCTCAGTGTAATTCTGTCTGTAAACAACCATTTTCTCCTCTACTTTAATTAATCCATTTTCATCTTATATTTTGCTAACACCACCTCATCTTTTTACTTTTCCAATATAAACTTCTCCTTTCTTTAGTCAGTTGTGTTAAGGTTACATTTCTTCCTTATTTTCCCTTATTCTCTTTAGTCAGTTGTGTTAAGGTTACATTTCTTCCTTATTTTCCCTTATTCTCTTGCCATGAGTCTGTCATCTGTTTTACACATTTTTTTCCCTGGAATGATGAAGTCATATTCAAGTAATCATTTTTCACAGAACTTATTTCATAGTAATATTATGGACAGTAGCATATTCTTTTGGGTAATAGTATAATTTTTACTAAATAGTTCGTTACATTTTTGTAAAGGAAAGGTTTGTAATAAACAATTTTCCTTTTCAGATCTCCTCAGTTAGAGAACATGCAGTGCATGTTGCAGTTGGCAGATAACTTTAATCATAGGCTTTTAATGGGAGGGCACCAAAGTACCTTAATTGAATATGACTTGATGCGTTTTGAAGAGACTGTTTTGGTAAGTTTATGCTGGTTTTACATTAGCTATACCATTTAATGAAATAAAGATCTTCAGTCTAAATTTGAGTTCTTATAATCACACAAAACCTGTTTATGTAAATGGAGATTGGAGACATGTGCATTATTTAACATACTGTTGTATCATTATAAATCTTAAACTGTATTGCTTTATTTTAGTGGACTAGATCCCACTCATACAAGCTTGCATCACACATACTTTCTTTCACTTTTCTGTGTGTTTTAGAGACTTGTTACTCCTCCCTGGAATGCATTTTTCAAGTTTTTGTTACCATTTCATCATGTTCACTTAATGATCAAAGTTATTTTTTAATTATTTTTGTTTTGCACAAATTACTCAGTTTCTGTAAGTGCAACGGTAGGACCTAGTATTCAGTGACTTTCTCTTGAGTTGCATGTTTTTTTTATTCCTCATTTACCCATACTTGTTCTATTTGACTCTAATGCCTATGACAGCAAGAAGGTCCAACTCTTGCCATGAATGTCAAGTTGATGTTGGCAAACGAGGCCATTGAGTGAGTGAGTCAGGAGTTACTGGGGTTCTTCTGGTGCCTTTTTGTAGTCATGAGGCTGTAGGTTGATTATTGATTTTTACTCATAAGTAATTCTGAAAGTTTAGAGTTTTCAAATGTGATTGTGGGACTATACAAACTTGTTTTTTTTTTCAAATGAACTTCTTGTCTTGACTTCTTGTCTTTACTTGCCTATTAATATTCTTACATTGGAAAACATCAAATTGTCTTAAATTTAAAATGTGTTGATTAGGTGAGTTTTGTGTAATAATTTTTGAATTCTTAATTGATGTTATCTTAAAAACTATCCATGTGTTAAAATTTTCTTGTAACAAAATCGATATTACCATAAAAACTATCCATTTGTTAACTTAGAAATTCCCTGTACAAAGGGTTATAGTATTTGGTGGTGTTAGAGAAATTTTTTAGAAAGGCCTAAGGGACATCATCCTTTCAGTCAGCTTTCAGATACATAAGAAATTATATTCTTAAAAATCTGCAAATGTACTTTTATCAGTTTAAGTTGCTCTTCACTTAATTGACTCGCAGGAAGAATATTTTTTTGATGGGCCAGTTTGCTTATATTTGATGGCTCACCTGATTTTTGTATTAGGTTATTTTATGCAGATTGTCATTGTTCTCTGCCCGATTTTGTACGATGCATTTGGTAACTAGATTCTCAGGTATGTCTGTCGCCTGCTCCCTTTTCTTGTAAACTGTACTTCACTCAGTATTAATTGGCATTGAAAATATTATTTTTTTCCTCAAGTAAGTCTTTGGAAAATTTCTATGCATTCTAGAGGGGAAAGGTTATGATTTTCATTGCCCCCATCCTAACCCCAGAGGAAGATATTCATTGCTAGACAGTAATCAGAACACATGCAGATGACATTTGAGTGAAGTACATAGATCATTCTTAGCCGTAAACCGAGACTGCCATAACCCGGGGACTGCCTGTACTTTCAAAAAAATTTATTTCTGTGTTGGCTGATTTACAGCGCATGAATTGATGTACGAGTAAAAACTTAAAGGTTGCAAAGAAATTGTTTTTTGTTATCAGGCATTCACTGGTAAACCTTACTAGAGCAAGACTATCGTAATCAAAGTGGAAAGTTTGTAATGTGTTACCTTTTTGTGATAGTAGTTTCTTAAAGTAATTCACCCCTGACTCTTTCATACTTGGTAAAAATGTCCAAAATATTTTCAGGTTTTGAAGATTAGCATTTTTTCCCTCTATCTGTAACATTTTTTCCATCTGTTCCATCTATTTGTAAAATTTGTATAGTATGGATTGTAATCTTGATATTTTTATTTTATTCTGTTTGGGATGTCATGCTCTTGTTTTGTTGGAACCAAATGTAACTTATTCTGTATTTGTAGTTCTAATATTTCCTCTTGCGGCGCATAGTTTTTCCTGTGCCTGAAGCATAAGAGAAATTCTTGTATAAACCTACTTCCAATACAATCAGAATCTTAAAATACCCTACCAGATGTAGTCCTATCCATTTGCATGTAGTACTGTGACAGTGATGGTTGAGGACATATCTGATGTAAGGCAAATGGGTAGTGTATGTTAGTACTTTATAATCTATCTGATTTTTAAGGTGGCTGGTTTGTTAACTTCAGAAAAGCTGATTTAATGTTAAAATCAGTTAACATTAAAAAGTAGTATTATTAAAATAATAGAACTAAAATAAAATACAGGTATTTTTTTTTTTGTGTTCAGAAATGTTTTTCATAATTGGACTGCATTTTCAGTGCTGGGAAGTACAGTATATGATTGATAAGTTTGTATTTTTTCAGTTTTGAAATTAGTTTTTACATCATGTATTGGTTAGCTTGAATATTTATTTAGGGTGGAAATGAGATACTGAATGCCCCAGGGTGTTTAGGCTTGCTTTTAGGAATGAAGAGAGCACTCAAAGACTGGATTAGGACAAGGACCATTACTCCTGTAGCTTGTAGATTTGTTTCTATTGAGTTGTTCCTTTCATGATACATACTCTCTTTTATATGCCTATGCCATTGAAAAAGCTTGTATGGTTGATTAAGCTCAGTAGCAAGGTATATTTAAATGAGAAGGTGGGAGACCTACCTTCTCACTTAGCTATTCTTCTTTGTTGCTGGTGGATTCTTATCAAGTATATTGTTGATGAAGTACTTGATTTTCCCCTTTCTGACTCCAGGATGATGATGTTGGCTTTCTTTTTGGTTTATTCTGCTGTTGTGGTATGAATAGTACATCCTACTCAGTGCATGGTGGAGTCTTTTGGGATTTTATATCACTGGTATGGTTGATGTATGGTTGATCCTCGTTTACACTGCCTCTGAACTGAGTCAGATGTCTTTCTTGGTCACAAACTTTTGGTTGAAGAAGTACTTTTGGTGGCATCCAAGGAGAGCATTCGTTTCTTCTCACCCACCAGCCTTCTAGGATAAACCCTGGATTGGTGATGTTTTTGTGTCCTTTTGTGAAGACGAGTTTTCTGACTGAGAGGTCTCTTTCTCCCAGACAGCATTGTGATACCCAAGATACCATTATTTACCTTGCCTTTATGGACAGCTATACTAGCAAAGCTGGCCTTAATTAAGAGCCAGATCTCTTTCTGCCTCTTGTGGACTTCTTTCAAGCTTTGGCCTGGAATGGAGAGGATTCTGACCCTGGGAATCCTTCTCATTCGCTGCTGTGCGTGTGGGGATGCTTACCACCTTTCTACAGCTTCCTCCAATTTCATGGTACTTTCTCCATTACAGTGGCAACTGCTGCCTCCTTTTCTGAGTTTACTTGGGGGAAGAAAGGTAAGGTGCCTGTAGTCACTTGCTGCTTAGACTTAGCAAAGGGAGATAGGAGATAGTCCTGAATTATTAGGTAATTATACTAGGCATTGAAAGGTGTCTGAAAGATGATGACATACTGCAAAAATTTCCTTTGTTCAAGATGTACAAATTGCCCTTTTTTTTATGTATGAAATAACCTGAATGAGAGAATTAACTAATAGATAATATTAATGAGGAAAATAAAATTCTTATTAAATAATTGGGCAGTTGCACTTATTTAATATTGATGAATAGTAATCAAATTCACTTTATGGACTTGTAGTTAGATGTGGTAACACATGTAGCTCACAGCTGGATGATCCATATTCATTTCCTGAACTAGGTGAGGAGGGACGGGTGGGTGTGTTCCATAAAACTCAGAACCTATGCCTTTATTGACCTAAAGAGCGCCTCGGTGGTGTGATCGGTATGGTTTTGGTGTGCCACCTCGGTGGCCACAAGTTAGGTTCTCAGGCATTCCATTGAGGGGTGAGAGATGTGTCTTTCTGGTGATAGAAGTTCACTCTCGACGTGGTTCGGAAGTCACATAAAGCCATTGGTTCCGTTGCTGAATAACCACTGGTTCCATGCACGTAAAAACACCATACAAACAAATTTATTGACCTAAACTGCATATTAGGTATACCTACTATGCATTTCAGCTGCTGTGTCCAATTGTTCTTTGCCAATAAAATATTATAAAAGCGCCAGACAACTAGTTTTACGTAACACTCTCTCTCTCTCTCTCTCTCTCTCTCTCTCTCTCTCTCTCTCTCTCTCTCTCTCTCTCTCTCTCTCTTCATCTTCACACACTCCTGTGTTTTTACCAACCATTTATTTCTCCTTTTAATGGTAACTTTTAAATGAAATTACAGTAACTTTAATTTCATTTAATTAATAATTTCATTTAAAAATTAGCTTAATACTTATGTAAAGACTACGCCTCTCTCCTCTCTCTCTCTCTCCTCATCTCTCACGTCTCGCCTTCTCTCTTCTTCGTCTTCTCTCATCTCTCCTGTTGTAGTTAGCAGTAGCAGATGATTTTTAATTGAACTATTTTACCTTTAGTTTCTAGAACTGTAATTGCACTGTTCTAAAACAGACACATGACTAAGAGTTGTATTAGTCCAAATAAAAGCACTGTTTGTTCATGAAAAGGAATGTCAGAACAAAGAGAAAGAGACAGAATAAAGAATTTCTTAAAAGTGGTTGATAAGACTTGTGAAAATAGATCATCGGTTGGAAGGGGGAAAGAAGGGAGAAATATGTTGCATATATGTAATCTTCACACACTCCTATATTTTTACAAACCATTTTGTATTTCTATTTTAAGGGTAATGTAATATGCTAACTTTTAAATGAAATTACAGTAACTTTAATTTCATTAAAATGTTAGCTTAATACTTAAGGTGCATGATTAGGGACATGTTTAGTGTTCTCTAAAAGTAAGCATTTATTAGTGTTTTTAGAGATTGTGCCAAACTTGCACAAAAATTCCCCTTGTGCGAGGGGGTCTGGAACCTAACCTTGCTTATGTTAGAGATATTACTGTACATTAGTAAGATGGTAATATGTAGTGATCCCCAATCATAATTCCTTTGTGGTAAGCTGAAGTGTTCATATATTTTTTTATTTTCTTGGTATGCCGAGCATTCATGGAAAATGCAGACGTTGCCTTTTGGAACGTCCTGGAATTTTAAAAATTATTCTCAATCATGTTTTCAGGTTCACCTTAGTAAGTCGGGCTTAACTTTAAGGCTGGGTGAAATTTTATTTACTTTGTGTAAAAATCACACTTTATTTATTGTATTTGGACATCTGTGAAATAGTGTTTGTCCTCATTATGTTAAAATGTCTTATATATAAAAATTGTTCACAAATGCAAATGTGATACTGAAAGACTAAGTAAACTATTGCAAGTAACTTAATACAATTTTCTCTTGACATTCCAGCATGATGTAGGTGAAAATGGATGTGCCATTCTTCGTGATCATCCAAGGTTTGTGTGTTGTGGTGATGTTTCTGGGAGAATCAGCTTGAAAGATCCGAGGACCATGCGACAGGAGCATTCCTTTCAAGCACATAGTGGCATTCTTTCAGATTTTGATGTTTTAGGAAATTATATCGCAACCTGTGGGTTCTCAAACAGGTAAGTAGAGTGATCATCTCTTTTTAAAGATTGGAACCATTTTTAAAGAATTTTACTGATGAACATTAGCCCCTCAACTTCTCAGATGCTTATGGTGTTTGTCCTTCTGAACGTTCAAGATATCCCACAGCTATCGTTAATTCCATATAATTTCTAGCACAATTAGCAAAATTAGCAAAAAACTGAACTACGGCGTTATATTTATCATTCAGTTTAAGACAGTAGCAGATCCAGGATTTAGGAAAGGGGGTTGCTGTGTGTTAAAATGTAGGAGCAGCAAGCATTGAAGGCACGAGGCAATAAGCTAGGGTGTCTGGGGTTAGTTGTACTTTTATGGTAGTTAATATGAAAAACCTGTAACCAATAATTATTCTTGTTAGATGGAAACCAGTTACAGATTGACTGAAATTGGGATATATAATACATTCCAGTTTCAATAGTTAGAGAATACCTATTAATCAAAAATGAAATATAGATCATTCATACCATTCTTTACCACAAATGTTAGATTATCTGCTACACTTGTATTAGTTGCATACTGCAGAGTAGTTTAAGCAAATAAAGCAATGCCCATAATATACCAGTAAAGTAAAAAAGAAAGATAGATATTTGGCACAACCTATTTAATTGACATGTTTCACAAATGGTAAACTGGGTAAAGCATTTCCTGGTCAATGTTTGCCTTCTAAAGCAAACTTATCAAGTCACATCCTCTGCATTTATTTCAATATCCCTATGCACATGGATAAAGCCAAGTTAGAAAGTCGATCAGCAGTCATAGTTGTTCTGAGATAAGTTTTCAATCTTCTCAGTGTCGAAAAAGATTGTTCTGCTGTTGCTGTTGTGATTGGCATTGTCACTCCAATTTGGAGCAGCATGTGTATATTTGGAAAAAACATTTTTTCACACTTCTGTAAAGCTGATAGCAGTTTTTTGGTGGGTCATTTATATTTTTCCATAATTCCTGCCAAATCTCATATTCGCTGAATACCTTATTTCTATCTGTGAACATAGCATACATATTTGAAAGAGACTAGTTTAGGTTCTACTGTAGATGATGAATTAGTCTTATTTGGATTTGAAATACCAATCTTTAATGTTACTGCCACTATAAGTCTGCAGCAAGTCATTGCCGTCTAGATACAAGCCCGGACACTGAGATGGATAGTCCAAATGAGCTGTCATAAATAGTGTCAATTCCAATAGATATTGGTTTTTATTTACCTTCTTCAGTTATCTGCATGTACCTACTACTATTTGTGATAAATGTACGTTACTGGTGTATATAACGAGCACAACGACAAACGGAAGTAACAGTTTATCATTGGATACTAAACAAGCTATTTTTTAAATTTTATTTCTCTCCCCTTTTACCCCCATAGAGGGTACGTAGTACCTGCAGTGCACCTCATGTGGTGCACTGTAGGTATTAGTTAAGGATCTTTTCAGCGTCCATTTGGCCCCTAGCTGTACCCCCTTTCATTCATTTTACTGTACCTCCGTTCATGTTCTCTTTCTTCTTCTTACTTTCCATAATCTAACAATTGTTTAGTGCCTCAGTGGCATAGTTGGTATGGTGTTGGCATCCCACCTTGGTGGTCGCGAGTTCGATTCTCGGCCATTCCATTGAGGAGTGAAAGATGTGTATTTCTGGTGATAGAAGTTCACTCTCGACGTGGTTCAGAAGTCATGTAAAGCCGTTGGTCCCGTTGCTAAATAACCACTGGTTCCATGAAATGTAAAAACACCATATAAACAAACCTAACAATTGTTTCATAATGCAACTGTGAGGTTTTCCTCCTGTTACACCTTTCAAACCTTTCTACTCTCATTTTTCCTTTCAGTGCTGAATGACCTCTTAGGTCCCAGTGCTTGGCCTTTGGCCTAAATTATATAGTATTCCATTCCATTCTCCCCGTTGACCAAAGCTAATTACAATTCTCATAGTTTCCTGCCAATTATTGAATGTTTGTCTGTTCTTAGAGAGTACTTTATTTCAATATTTTCATTTTGAAATCATCATTATTAGTTCAAAAAAGAAAATAAATCCTCAAGATATACCCTATAAACATTGACTGTTGTACTTATCTGTTTCCGTTTCCTCCTCCTCCTCCTCCTCCTCCTCCTCCCCCTGTCTCTCGCTTTCTATGTGTCTGTTTCAAGAAAGATTTCTCCTCCTCTCTCGCTCTCTCTGCTCTCTCCACTCTCTCTCTCGTCTCTCTCTCTCTCTCTCTCTCTCTCTCTCGTCTGTTGCAACTTATGAATTTTGTTTCATTCCTTTCCACATTTACCTGCTGTCATGTTCTTCTTTCTTTCTCGTAATCTTGATCCCTCTCAGCCTGTTGGTTCATTGTTGATTTTTGTATTTTATTTTACACTTGATTTCTGAAAATAGTTCTTTATATACTACTACTATACTACTACTAAAACTACTACTTACTTTACTACTACTACTACTAATATACTACTCTACTACTACTACTACTACTACTACTACTACTACTTATTATTATTATTATATTATTATTTATTATTATTATTATTATTATTATTATTATTATTATTATTATTATTATTATTATTATTATTATTATTATTATTATTATTATTATTATTATTATTTTTATTATTTTTATTATTTTTATTATTATTTTTATTATTTTTATTATTTTTTATTTTTTATTTTTATATTTTTATATTTTTAATTATTTTTATTATTATTATTTTTTATTATTATTTATTATTATTTATTATTTATTTATTTATTTATTTATTATTTATTATTATTTCTTATTTATTATTTATTTATTATTTATTATTATTATTATTATTATTATTATTATTATTATTATTATTATTTATTATTATTATTATTATTATTATTATTATTATATTATTATTATTATTATTATTATTATTATTTATTATTATTATTTTTATTATTATTATTATTTATTATTATTATTATTATTATTATTATTTATTATTATTATTTATTATTATAATATATAAGTTTTGAGTTTTTTGCTGATATTGATGTTTAATAATAATCCACTCATACAGGCGCCACTGGTTTAAGACATATGTGGGCGAACTGCATCATGTCTTAAAAGGTAGCCTAGCAAAAATCACCGTAATTATGATGCTCATTTGTAAAGTTGAGTGATGTTGAGGTCTGTTGAGTTCAGGGGTTACTTATTTTAAATGGATGTGTAAAGTAGCTTTAATCCAGAGCCAGACTTCTAAACCAGCAGCATCAGTTTATTTCAGCAGTCATTTAATGTTTGTGATTCATCATTGTTTACCTTGGCATTTTTATAATTCTAAATGGTCATGAGAATTAAAGTCATTTATTGAAATGGCCAAAAGGTGTGGCCGCTATTAAGGGGGCCGGCCGGCTAATGCCGTTTTTTAACGACAGGACTTTGACATTCATACCACTTAATAAGGTGACTTGGGACATCTCCAAACCGCATATGATTTTTGCCTCTGACCTTTGGTTTTGTGACGCCAGGGCAATTTATCCTGAAAATAACCATTTTTCAAATTCTATCTCCTCCCTTGATATTTAATATTAAGACCTGGGATTACTACCATATATAGACCTGATGTAGACCTCCAATCAAATGGAGAGTTTTTTTTTCTAAAAGTCATTTTGTTCATGAACTTACCTGTCGATATATATATAGCTGTAATTTTTTTTCTGACGTCCGACAGAATTTCAAAACTCGCGGCACACGTAGTGGGCGGCCTAGGTGGTAGTACCGCCCATTCCCGCCAGCTGTGGGAGGCGGATATCGATGGGGAACCATTCCCATTTTCTGTTCATATTTTTTCTGTCGCCGGTGCTGGAAACAACTGTTTACATTACCTCCGTCTAGGATTTTTGATTTATCTCGCTTTAAATTATCTGGATTGACTTTTGGTATCGACTTCTGGATTGTTGGATTGGCACGCGTAATAGTGGAACGTCCTATGTCACCGCTTTCGTCAGAGGACGCGTATGACGCCTTTCCTCCTCAGAAGAGAGGTAGGGTTTCTACCGACGAGGACGTTGGTTTCGGCGCACAGGCGTGTTCACCTGAGAAGCAGGTAGCTGTACCTGCTAGAAGGAAGGAGGCGTCCCCTCGCCCCTCGCCTTCTCGCAGGGTCAGTCCTGCCCCTTCTTCTGCTCCTTCGTCACCTACGAAGGATATCCTCGTGTCCCTTCAGGACCAGATTACGTCTCTTATGGCTCAGAGGACTCGCCCAGCAGCAGTCGAGCCTAAGCGTAGAAAGGACGTTAGGCTGCCCGTCAAGAGGACGAAGCAGTCTCATTCCTCTCGTCGTCCGATCGTCTCTCTCTCCACCTCCGGATCATCACCGTTCTCGTTCGTCTGAGTAGATCTTTCGCTCTCGCAGCAGTAGAGGACGCTCGCCAGGACGCTCGGCGTTCGAAGCAGGACGCTTTGCGCTCTCGGCAGGGCGCTGTTGAGGACGCTCGGCAGGACGTCGGCGTTCGAAGCAGGACGCTTTGCGTTCTCGACAGGACGCCTTTGAGGACCGCTCGGCAGGACGCTCGCCTTTCGAAGCAGGACGCTTTTCGAACGAGGCAGGATGCTTTTGAGGACGCTTCCGAGTCAGGACGCTTTGCTTGGCTAAGGCCAGGACGCTTTTGGTGCCTCTCGTCAGGAAGCTCGCGCTTCCTCTCGTAGGGACGTGTCTGCTAAGACAGTTCCCGTTGCTTCAAAGGACGCGCTGCGTTCGCAGGATGTCCGTCCTTCTAAGGATCGTCGTAAGGGCGATTCTGTACCTGTAGCGGGTACTTCCAATCAACGGAAGTCTTTGTTCAGGCTTGAGACTGCTGGACGTACGCCCTCTCCTGATGGACGTTCTCCAGTTCCTCTTAGGGAGGAAGGGGAACTTAGTAGTCCAGGGAGTTCTGTCGAAGAAGAACCTCCTGTAGCTTCAGCTGTCTCGGACTATAAGGTTCTTGTCAGGCTGTTACGTTCATCCTTCGGGGATAAGTTCCAGCCGGCAGCCCCTAGGTCTCCTCCCTCTCAACTTTTCGTCTTCTAAGTCCGTTAAGACCCCTGAGTTCGTCGAAATGAAGACATCGCTGTCGACCAAGAGGGCTTTCAAGAAACTTCAAGATTTCATGTCTCGAAGGAAGGATCAGGGCAAGACCACTTTCGCCCTTCCTCCCTCTAGACTCGCCGGAAAGGAGGAATTTGGTATGAAACCAAGGAGGACTTGGGAGTAAAGGTTCCTTCGACCCGCTCTGGGTGACTTCTCCAGTTTTAGTGGACGCTCAGAGGAGGTCTATCTTATCGTCTGCTAAGGGTCCCTGGACTCCTGTGGAGACGGACCACCACTTGAAGGGACTGCTTCGTACTTTGAATGTCTTTAATTTCTTAGGACTGGTGCCTGGGAGTTTTAGATCTTCAGTCTAGAAGTCCTGATTCTCTCAGTCTGGGGGAGCTGTCCAGCGTGTTGTCATGTATGGACAAGGCCGTCATGGGATGTTCGGAGGAGCTAGTTTCTCATTTTGGAACGGCTTTCCTAAAGAAAAGAGCTCTCTTATGCAATTTTACCGCTAAGTCGGTTTCTCTCCCGCTCAGAAAGCGGAATTGCTCTTTGCGCCCTCTTTCGGACCATCTTTTCCCCCAGGCTATGGTAAAGGATCTTGCAACGAGTTTGCAAGAGAAGGCGACCCAGGACCTCTTGGTACAGTCTTCAAGACGTCCAGCAGTTCCTTCCACATCTGCATTCAGTAAACCCCCGAAGAAAGTCAAACCCTTTCGCGGGAGGGGCACCCCCTCGAGAGCAGCTCCTCGAGGGAGAGGTTTTTTCGAGAGGAAGAGCTTCATTTAAAACCAAACCCACCAAATGAAGATCTTGTCCTTCAGACGCCAGTCGGGGCCAGGCTGAAGTTCTTTGCGGAGGCATAGAGGCAGAGAGGGGCGGATCCTTGGACTCTCAAGATCGTAGAGCAGGGGTACAAGATCCCCTTTTTACATCCTCCTCCTTTAACATCAACTCCCAGAGACCTCTCTCCATCTTATCAGGGAGAGAAGAAAAGTATTCTTTTCGATCTGTTAGACCAGATGGTCGAAAAAAGAGCGGTGGAACAAGTGGACCTGGAGGGTCACCGGGCTTCTACAACAGGATTTTCCTGGTGCCGAAGCAGTCGTCGGGTTGGCGCCCAGTCCTGGATGTGAGCAGGCTCAATCTTTTTGTAGAAAAGATCAAGTTCAAAATGGAGACGCCTCAGTCGGTGCTGGGAGCCTTGAGACCTGGCGACTGGATGGTGTCTCTGGACCTGCAGGACGCGTACTTCCACGTCCCCGTCCACCCTCTTTCAAGGAAGTACCTGAGATTCGTCTTAGACAACAGGGTTTGGCAATTCAGAGCCCTTTGTTTCGGTCTCAGCACGGCCCCGATGGTTTTCACAATGATAATGAGGAATGTAGCGAAGTGGCTCCATTCGTCAGGGATCCAAGGAATCCCTCTACCCTCGACGATTGGCTGATCAGAGCGTCGTCGAGGCGGAATGTCTGAAGGACCTTCAATTAACGTTAGCCCTAGCAAAGTCTCTGGGTCTTTTGGTCAACTCCGAAAAGTCGCATCTGACCCCGACACAGTCCATCGTGTATCTGGGGATTCAGATGGATTCAGTGGCTTTTCGGGCGTTTCCATCCCAGGAACGTCAGCGACTGGGGTTAGAGAAAGTCGCAGCCTTCCTAGAGAGAGAAGCTTGTTTGGTGAGGGAGTGGATGAGTCTGCTGGGCACCATTTCCTCGCTAGAAAAGTTTGTCTCGCTGGGAAAGACTACACCTCAGGCCTCTTCAATTTTTCCTTGCGGAAGAATGGAAGTCGAAAGGAGGACCTGAATGCGATCCTAAGGATCATCAAAAGCAAAGTAATAGAA
The DNA here is from genome assembly GCF_015104395.2 of Macrobrachium nipponense. Classification (NCBI taxonomy): domain Eukaryota; kingdom Metazoa; phylum Arthropoda; class Malacostraca; order Decapoda; family Palaemonidae; genus Macrobrachium; species Macrobrachium nipponense. The sequence continues at coordinate 85,992,041 of NC_087205.1, forward strand.
AAGGCCACTTAAGGATGGTGGCTCGACGACCTCCCCAGAAGTTTACGAGAGGGCTTCTCCTTAAATCTTCTGAGCCCCGACCTAGTGTTGTTCTCAGACGCTTCCATTTCTGGTTGGGGAGCAACACTGGGGGGGAGGAAGTGTCAGGCTCCTGGAGAGGGGAACAGGTAGCCTGGCACATCAATGTAAAGGAACTGGCAGCTGCTATTCCTGTCGCTGCAGTTCTTCGAAGACAAACTGTCAAGCAAGGTCGTTCAAGTCAACTCAGACAGCACCACAGCCCTTGCATATCTAAAGAATCAGGGAGGAACTCACTCCAGATCCCTTTTTCTCCTTGCGAAAGAAGTTCTGCTATGGGCAGACGCAAGGCGCATCAAGATCCTGACGAGATTCGTGGCAGGGGTTCAGAATGTCAGGGCGGACCTTCTCAGTCGACGAAATCAGATTCTGCCAACAGAATGGACCTTGCACCAGGAAGTCTGTCAACCAATTATGGACATTGTGGGGACGTTCCTCTAGTCGACCTGTTCGCTACATCGAGGACGAAGAGGCTTCCTCTGTATTGCTCCCCGGTTCTGGATCCAGGGGCAATTGCAGTGGACGCGTTGCTCTGGAACTGGACAGACCCTGGATCTGACGCCTTTCCCCCCCATTCAAGATCATGGGGGGAGGTAATGAGGAAGTTCGCAGCTTCAGAAGGGACAAGGTTGACTCTGATTGCCCCCAACCTGTGGCCCAGCAAGAGAGTGGTTTCACAGAGGTCATGACATTCCTTGTGGACTTCCCAAAACGTTGCCCTGGAGGGAGATCTACTCAGACAGCCTCACTTCAAAAGGTTTCACCAAAACCTCTCCGCTCTGGCTCTGACTGCGTTCAGACTATCGAAAAGTTGGCCAGAGCGAGAGGCTTTTCAAAGGCAGCTGCGAGAGCAATCGCTAATGCTCGAAGAGCCTCTTCAAGAGCTGTCTTACCAGTCTAAGTGGTCCTCCTTCAGGGCATGGTGCAAAAAGGAAGGAATTTCCTCTTCCACGACCTCTGTGAATCAGATAGCAGATTTCTTACTCTATCTAAGAAATGTGCAGAAATTGGCAGTTCCTACAAGTTAAAGGTTATAGGAGTATGTTGTCTGCCGTTTTTTCGCCACAGAGGACTGGACCTCTCTGACAATAAGGATCTACACGATCTCTTAAGGTCGTTCGAACCACCAAGATTCCACAAGCAAGACCGCCCTCATGGAATCTCGATGTGGTTTTGAAACATCTTATGCTAAGTCCCTTTGAGCCTCTCCATGAAGCTTCTCTAAGGGACTTGACGAGAAAAAACGCTTTTTCCTAGCTTCTCTGGCGACGGCGAAGAGAGTTAGTGAAAATCCAAGCGTTCAGTAGCCTAGTGGGCTTCAAGGGGGACAACGCTGTCTGCTCGTTGAGCCCGTCTTTCTTGGCTAAGAACGAGAACCCGTCTAATCCTTGGCCGAAGAGCTTTGAAATCAAAGGAATGTCGAGTCTCGTGGGTCAAGAACCAGAGAGAGCCCTGTGCCCTGTCAGGGCTCTCAAGTTCTATGTGAATAGAACTAAAGAGATAAGAGGTCCCTCAGGTAATCTCTGGTGCTCGGTGAAGAGAACCAGAATTTGCCGTTGTCGAAAGAATGCTGTTGCTTTCTTCTTTGAGGGGACGTCATGTTAAAGAAAAGGCTCATTCATCTTGCCAGAAGACTGATTTGAGCCTCTTTAAAGTGAAAGCTCACGGAGTCAGAGCCGTAGCTACTTCTCTTGCCTTCCAAAGGAATATGTCTATCAAAGATATACTTGATAGCACCTTTTGGAGGAGCAATTCCGTATTCGCCTCACATTACCTCCGGGATGTGAGAACGATTTACGAGAACTGTAGTTCTTTGGGGCCTTACATTTCGGCAGACACAGTTTTGGGGGCTGAAGGTAGCTCTCTCCCTATCCCTTAGCTTAGTTAGGTTAGTTTTTATTGTGTTTTTGGTTGATGGTGAGATCTTCTGTGGAAATCTCCCATTCCTTAGTGTTAATGTCAGGGGTTTTTTGGTTAGTTGGTCTGGTGGTGGTCGGTTGCTGTGTTACTGCCATATGTTTGGCTAGATGGTCTTGTCACATTGAGGTCACGTCCCCGTTGACAGAGCATCCAGAGTGCACCAGCACTACAGGTCCAAACCTGGACTGGCAACTCTGATGAAAGCATAAGCAGGCTTAAGTGACAGTAATCACAGAGTCTACTTTGCTATCAGGTAAGGAACTAAGAAGTAAATCTTTTACTTAATTTAAGTTTCCTAAAAATCCTATTCTGTCTCTACCCACCATCCGAAGGTGGGATTCAGCTATATATATATCTGACAGGTAAGTTTCATGAACAAAATGTTATTGTTATAATACAATTAAGTTTGTTCATACTTACCTGGCAGATATATATAATTAGAGTGCCCACCCTCCTCCCCTCAGGAGACAAGGGTCATGAATAAATATGAACAGAAAAATGGGAATGGTTCCTGATAGACCGCCTCCCAGCGGGCGGGGAATGGGTACTAACCACCTGGCCGCCCACTACGTGTGCCGCGAGTTTTGAAATTCTGTCGGACGTCAGAAATACAGCTATATATATATCTGCCAGGTAAGTATGAACAAACTTAATTGTATTATAACAATAACATTTTTTTGCTAGATATGAATTTTTCAATATGGTAAAAAAATAAACCCTATATATCACGAGAAAAAAATTTATAAAAAAAAGACGAAACAAAAATTGGAAAAAAGAGCTCTATTTGATTGTTCTATAATGTCTTTCCGAGTTATATATCAAATTCCAATGTTATAGCTTTAAAACTAAGTGAGGAGATAGATTTTGAAGGTCAATAAGTATAGTTTTGAGATACGGGCGTTCAAAGTTTTCCTTCGTATTTCTATAAAGACAATGTTAATAAATAATGATTATTATGAATGTATATTTCTTTTTTGTGTATTAATAAACCAAAACTATTTTATTTATCATAATTTAATCATAAATGATGATCACCCTTTGCTCATATATCGTAGCCTAGGGCACTGCCTTGAGCAAGATGGGGCACTCCTTTCCTACGGTTAACCCCCTGCTCCCCTTCACTAACTCGGTTTATTACAGCGAATTTTCTTCTGTATGTTAGCGAGATGTTTTCCTTGTATTTTCCTCTTTAGCATGATGACATTCTTGCCGAAACAAAGATAAACAAACATAAATGCAAGAGAATGTCAGAGGTGAAACTCGAAGGTGTACTCTTTTTACAAAGACAATTTAATAAATCATGATTATTATGAATTTCATATTCCATTTTGGGTATTAAAAAACCAAAACTATGTTTTGTTCCGATACGTAATACAAACCCTCGGTCCTTTAACAATAGGAAGGTAACTAGCGGCAGCTGGGACGGTCGTAAGCTTCGAACAAAAGGGGAGAACGGTAGTTAACTGCTTGTCCGATCGTGCGCGCGCCCGCGCGCACCGAGAGGTGAAGAATCACTTTTGCTTTCGGCCGCGGGTGTGAAGGACGTGTTCGTCATCGCTCTCTGGCCCCGCACATCTCGTTCGTATGCTTTGTTTATATTGGGTTTTCTACTAATGGTTTTGTTTGACTTGAAAATGAAACTGTAAGTACACTGTTTTCATTTTCATTACTTAATTATGAATCAACATGGAGCTATCGCCGTAGAGACGGCGATTTCCGCTCTTTTCATGAATTACCCTTGAATTGTGTCTCGGTGCCGAGGGCGGGCGCACTCGCGCCGAGTCATGTATTTTGGGCGAAAGTGTGTAATTGAAAGATGTAAGTACTCTTTTTCATTATATTTTTGCCCTCTGTGCGTTCGTTGCCGAGAGCTTGATTGCGCTCGGTCAAGAGCCTCTTATTTTGTATGAATAGAATGCAATGAAAGTGGATTCGCAATGCAGTTTTCTTTTCATTTTTCATTTATTAATTGCATCAAATTTAATTTTGGATCAATTTCCGCTCTTACCCGGGAATTAATCCTTACGATTTATTGCTGTGAAAGTGAAAATAGCAAGTGCAGTATTGTTCATTTTCATATATATTTATGTTAGCATCATATTATTATGGATCAAGTTTCCGCTCTTACCGGGAATTGATTTTTCCCCCTTTAAGTTCTATGAAGGTGAATCGCAAGAAAAGTGGGCAGTATTCTGTTTTTCATTTTCATATTACTTTTCACTGCTGTGTCGGGGAGGGGAAGGGGAAAGCGAAGGTCTGCCAGGAAGTCGTCGGAAAGCTCTCCCGCGACTCCCTTGGTATCCGATTCTTCGTGCTTCTTTCCTGCCCCCCCCGCCTCAGCTTCCTCGTATTTTGTTTTGGGTCTTTGGCCTTCCTTCCGTTCGGGGTGGGGCATGTCTCCCCCCCGTGCGTGAGGGAACCCCTCTTACTAATCTGTCTGTGCTACCGCAGGTGCTACATCCGTGGGAGACGACCTTGGCCAGGTATGGGCCACTGCGGCTGCAGGGCGTGCCTAGCATCCACGATCTGCTGCAGCGTCTAGCGAGGTCTGGGGCGGTGACCTTGGAGTGGTCTCCACTACAACCTTCACGGCCGCTTATGCTGCTCTTCCCCACCCGCTGGTCTACACTCCCCATGCTGTGTCGGTGACGCCGTCTGCCGCTTTCTAGGGCCGGTCGCCGCCGTACCGAGGAGGGGTATGCCGCCGCCGCCGCCTGTGTTTTCTTCGTGTTGCCTGCCCCAGACTTCCGCTGTTCCAGCAGCTCGCCCCTGGACCGGCCGCCAGTACCACGCTGGCTGCCGATGATTCTACGAGGCGATGGCTGGGCCTGCCGTACCTGTCGCTGATGTGGTTCCCGCTACTGGCTTGGCTGTCCCTTCTGTGTTTACCGCTGCCGCTGTTCCTGCCGCTCCTGAGCTGGTTGCTGTTCCTGTCGCTCCTGTTCCTGCGCCTGTCCATGCTGGTCCTGCCCATGGTGTGTCTTCCCCAGTCCCAGGTCCTTCCGGACAGGTGCAGTCGGGCCGTGTTGCTTCGGCAATAGGCCCGACTCCGGCCTGGATGGAGGACCTGACGACTGTCCTGCGTGAGCTGACGAAGAAGAGGAAGGTGTCATCTTCGTCTTCGTCTGCTGCTGCCTCTTCCCCTTCGACTTCTAAGGCCCATAAGCCGAAGAAGAAGAAGGCTGCCTCCCCCCCCCCTAAGAAGTCTCCTTCGGGAACTTCTAAGGGCCCGTCCCACCTCGGTGGGACGGGGGGTCCTTCTGCTGGTCCTCCTGCTCCTTCGGGAGCGGAGCCCGTCTCCCCTTCCGTAAGGAAGAGATAGACGGGGACCAGAGGAGTATCGGTTAGCTCTGGTACTTCCTCGCCTGGTGCTAGCGGCGATGCCGCTACGCCAGGTTCCGGCTCGGTCTCTCGTTCGCGGGAGATCCCGAGTGTACGCTCTCCCTCGGGAGACCGTGCAGCCAAAGTTTCGGCGCCAGAGTTCGCTCGGCGCCAAGGACCACGGCACGGAGCAGAAGGCTGGCGAGAACCGCTCAGGTGACTCTCGCCAGGCCAGCGGCCGCGCTCGCAGCGACCGAGCTGGTAACCGGGTTTTGTTATATTCCCCCTAAGAAGACTCCTTCGGGAACTTCGAAGGGCTCGTCACACTCCGGTGTGACGGGGGGGGGGTTTCTTCTTTGCTGGTCCTCCTGTTCCTTCGGGAACGGGGCCCGTCTCCCCTTCTGAGAAGAAGAAGAAGACGGGGACCAAGGGTGTGCTGGCTACGCTGGTACACCCTCGCCTGGTCTTGGCAGCTCTGCTGCTAAGCCAGGTACCGGCTCGGTTTCTCGTCCGCGAGAAGTTCCGAGTGTACGATCTCCTTCGGGTGACCGTGCAGCCAAAGTTAAGACGCCTGAGTTCGCTCAGCGTCATGACCGAGGCACGGAGCAGAAGACTGTCGAGAGCCGCTCAGGTGACTCTCGCCAGGCCAGCGGCCGCTCTCGCAGCGACCAGCCGGTACCTCGGGGGTGGACGTGACGGTCTCTGACCGGCCCACGGGTTGAGGCTGGGAAGAGGTCCCCCCAGGTCCCCTCGACCGACGGTACCAGCCTCGGCTGGTACCATCGGTTGACGTGCCGCGAGGACGCTCACCGGGCTCACGGCGAAAGCGAGCTCTGCAGGTCACCTGACCGCCGCTCCCACAGGGACCGGTCGGATACGGTGACCAGCAGCAGCTCGTCTGACGCAACGGGACCGGGGTCGACGTGCTCAGTCGAGCCGCTCGCCACAGGTGAGCGCACGGCCAGGCCTGCAGATCGATCCCCACCGCGGGTTGGTGATCGGCTGCAGCCCCCACGTACGCTGGTCCTGCCAGCGAGCGGGGGGGGAGCGTCAGGTCTGTCTCTCCACTACCTTCAACTTCCTCGGGCTACACCGGGAAGAGCGAGGTAGCTAGGAGTGATCGTGAGAGGTGCGCCGCTCACGATCCCGTCACGATGCCGCACGTGCCACGTATTGTCTTAGACCCAACCAGGACGTACGCGCAAGTGATTGGAGGCGACCGTCAGGGGGGGAGGGGGTAGCGTCAGTTCTGTCTCTTCTCCGATAACCTTCAACTTCCTCGGCATACGCCAGGAAGAGCGAGGTATATAGGAGTGATCGTGAGAGATGCGCCGCTCACGATCCCGTCACGACGCCGCACGTGCCAGGTTGGTCTTAGGACCAACCAGGACGTACGCGCAAGTGATTGGAGGCAACCGTCAGGGATCTGTTGCTGGTCCTTCTTCTGAAGGAGGAGGGTCCTGGGAGCTGCTCTTGTTGGAGGGACTGGACGGTTCCTACTCCTCAAGACGCTGTAACTTCCGAGATTCAGAGTAACTTTACCCAGGTTATTGCACTGATTCGTCAGCACAACGACCTGGGGGAAGGATCGCCGCTCCCACCAGCAGAGCCCATGTCTCTGCTCGAGTCGTTTTGGGGCCCGAGAGGGAACCCAAACCGACGGTGGGTTTGCCGCGATCGAGCTTGCCGATTCTGTCTTGAACCAGAGTCTCTCGTCTCCGGACAAGAAGGCTCTCTCAGTTCTGGCCGGTCGATCAAGCTACTTCCACCTCCTCTACTGCGACAGCGGCGTTTCTACGTGTCTTCGGACGTATTTAAATACTCCGTTCCTTCGGTCCTGCCTGAGAGGTTTCGACCTCGCGATCGAGGACTGGAATGAGTCGGAGGACGTATCGGCTCTCTCCTGTCAGGTGTCGATCAGCCCCACCCACCCAGACGACGTTCACAGTGGCGGCAGACCCTTACCTACAGTGAGAGTTCGTAACCCTCCTCGGGGGGAAAACGTTTTCTCCTGACGATACGTTTTCCCAGACTCTGAGAGACCATCGCCGCAAGGCGATGGCTGCCTACTCTTCTCCAACTGCTAGTTCCACTGGGAAGGCGAGCGAGTATCCAATTCCTCCCCCATTCCCTCTCTCCTTACGGCTACGAGGGAAAGGGGAAGGATCCTACAGAGATTTCTCTGTAGGATCCCACGTTGGGGACTGCGCTACCAGGGGGACCTTCGGGTCCTACCTGACGTAAGCCCCGGTCGTTGAGGAGGGATCCTGCCCCATTCTCGTTTTCTACGGGAATCGAGAGGACCACCAGCCGATATCGTTTGACGAATTCGGTGGGGGGGTTTCGCAGACTGCTTGTTAGAATTCTACGGAATTTCTAGCCGCATTCAGAGTGTTAGAGTTTCTTACGATCTCCAAACACTTAGGCGAGACCACGGTCCAAAGTGAGCGAGACGAGAATCCCCCGATATGTTACACGATAATCGGGAACCTCGGCCTATGCTCGATTCCTGGAATTTCTAGCATTAGGAAGGAAGAAAGCTGCTGCTGAAAGAAGACTATCTCACAGTAGGCGACCAACCTGGAATAGAGAAGAACGGACGGGAATAATCCAGTTTGGCTTGAACTATCGTCTTAGTATTCTGTTCACCATTGAAGCTTTCCTTCGAGGAAGACTTCTTCACTCTCTTGATAGAGACCGAAGTGGTCGATCTCCAATCCTTATTTTGTTTTCTTGAAGGAAAGAATTTATGGATGGAGATCGTTGTTCAGAATCCTACAAATATACTACGTATATTAACCTCGCGACATGATTCTGCTAAGCAGTTGAATGGTCCGAGGGTAGCGCATATCCTGGTTATTCTACGGATTGCGACTTAGACGAAAAGTATTCTCCCCAATTGAACTGCAACTCGGGTGCCTGCAACCTCCCAGGAGTTTCCAGTTTCAATTTTATATACTTATGGTGTTGTCACAACAACACCATTTAAGCTTTTATATTTACCGAAATTCGTTTCGCATAATATAATTGCTCGAGCATATCTTTTTTATGCTCGGTGGTTCTAGCCGAACGCATTCCTTCGTGGAAAGGATTACTTGGCAACTCAGGATGACGAGTGCAGCGACAGCTACTGCGTATTGAATTGCCCGAGGCATTCAGTACCAGCTGCCGCTTTGAGATTGACGGTTGGTTATGTCTTTCTCACCTGCTTTGATTGAATACCAACCGTATCTCTGCCCAACAATCACGGACTTAAGTCTCTGATTAACGGGGATTCTCGCATACATGAATGACCATCTATTACTGCTGTGACGCTAGTATTCATCGTCTTCGGTATTGCGAGAATTTTAAACAGAGATTTTTTAAAAATTTTTTCTATTCGACTCTAATCTTTCTGTTTACCGCCCACGGTAAACAGAATTCTGTAATAGTCTCTTGCTCATCGCATCTCGATAATGCGAATGATTTTTGCGGAATCTGAGTTTGTCCTCAAAATATCTTGTATTCGGAGGTGTGCAATTGTTCATTGTTCACCCCGGATTAGCAGGAGTTATGAAGACTCGCCTACTCCCACACCTGCCAGCTCTACTTCCAAACGTTCAGCCCATGAGAAGCAGTTCTTCAGGCGGCTATCCCCTGTGGTTTCATTACTGAAGAACGCCCCGCTTTCATTTGCACAACGGACAGCAATGAAATGGCGGTTAGCGTTTTCAGTCATTTGTAAGCACAGGTTTAGAATCTTGAGATTCTTCTCTCGATTCAGCTGGAAGACGTAGGTTGCATCATTGCCTACCTTCGTCTTCAACGTCACATAGTGTTGTTTCGCCTTAAGACTGAGATTCAACGTCTATGAGATTTTCTTTGCCATCAGGGACCTCGGTCTTTTGAAGGCAATTGACTTTCGCCTTTTGAGCTTATGCATTAAGAGAATCATCGCCGCGCCGTCCGGCATCGGTGACTAACAAATATTTTATTTGTTTGGTCTCTCAGCATAACTCTTTAAAGGGGCGAAGGTCACGTGACTACCCGGATGCTTGGACAACTTGCCTCTACTGATTCCGAACCAGTCAGTCGGCAGCTGTCAGAGCGCCCGAGTCAGTTACGAACTATGCTGTGGACTTAGTTCGGTTGTTCCAGAGCAATCATTACTTCGTCTTAATAGCTTGTCAGTATGAGTACTGTACATAACCAAAGTCGAGAAGAGGGATAGGTCATACGACTATTCCCTTCTTTTCGTCTTAGGTAACTGCATGACTTCTCTTGAGAAGTCAAGCACAAAGGGATGGGGATTTGTGACGCTCGATTTTCGTACCGATCTTCGTAGCGAAGACTCAGAACCCTTCGGTAACTGACGATTGGTTCGAGTCCTTCACAATACCCTCCCTAATGGACTTCACCGCCTCCGATACGAAGGCTATGCTGCTTTGTCCTGTGAAGGCGCGACGGAGCTGTCTGAAGAAACTCGACACCCAGGATGAGTGTGGACGCCTCTTCATCATTCTCTCGCGTTCCGCAAGAACTTCTCCGTGGCGCAGGTAATGAAGGCAGGCGCCTGGTCCCAACAGGACCGCATGCACCTCCTTCTACCTTCAGGATATTGCCCACAGTTCCTTGGATCTTTTTCCTTGGGAACCGTGGTGGTTGCTCAACACGTTGTGTAGTTAACCCAGACCCTCGCAGGCTGAACAGCATCGAGTCCTGGTGTGACCGTAAGAATGGATGAGGAATGAGAGTGTGACTGGCTCCTCTTCCCATCTTTTTCTTAACTCTACCTCTGGGTAGAGGGACACGGTCGTCACCCTGCTGGGTAAGGACGAGATGCAGGTGAGCTACTCAATAGAGCACCATCCTATATCCCTTGCAGTAGGGATAGGAGTAAATATCCACACTTCCTCAACAAGGGGGAGGAAGTGGATGCCAATTTGAGACAACCCATCATTTTATGATTGTCTCTTGCAACAGGAACAAGTTCTTGCTTGCTGGTACGAAGAGATACGCTTGCCTCTCTCTTAGTACTTGGCCCAGAGGTTCCGACATTGATCCTGCGCGGTGCACACCCCGATCAATCGGACAGAGGTTTGGATCCCTCCCTTGCTCTTACGACCAGGGAGGCACTCCAGGGTTGGACGAACACCAGTCTGTTCACCAAAAAGACTCAGAGTTCCTCCCACCAAGAGTGAGTCTTCCTATTGTTAAAGGACCGAGGGTATTAACGTATCGGAACAAATGACAATTTGTCGAAAATTGCATTTTTCCTAACTATACAAACCTGAGGTCCTTTACATATAGTCCCACCTCATGCCACCCCTCACTCTGCAACTTTTTGCATGGGCCTAAAGCAAAAGTGATTCTTCACCTCTCGGGCGCGCGGGCGCACGCACGATCGGACAAGCAGTTAACTACCGTTCTCCCCTTGTTCGAAGCTTACGACCGTCCCAGCTGCCGCTAGTTACCTTCCTATTGTTAAAGGACCTCAGGTTTGTATAGTTAGGAAAAATGCAATTTTCGACAAATTGTCATATTTATCATAAATGAAGATCTCTTTGCTCAATGATCGTAGCCTTAGGCACAGTGTGACGTGTGCTGTCAGGCAAGAAGGGGGCGTTACTAAGCAACCCTCCCCTTTCTCTTCACTAACTACGCGTATATTACGATATTCTGTAATAATACTTGAGCGATTTTTCTTCGTCTGTATGTTAGCAAGATGTTTTCCTTGTCTTTTCCTCATTGGCATGATGAACTTCTTGCTGAAACATACATAAACATACGTAAAAGCAAGCGAATATCACGAGGTGAAACTCGAACGTGTAGTCTACTTGAAGTCTGTGTTCCTACTGATTCATGGTTGAACCAGACAGACAGTCAGATACTCGCTTCTGCGAGCCACGGAATCTCTACAGATGTCATTTCCCACAATTTCTTTGCCAATAATTATCAAAATTTACGATAACAGAAGAAATATTGCATTTTCTTGTACGGATGAATGTTTTAGGCTTATTGAGTTATGTATACTAATTACCCTGTAACTACGAAAGTGAGAGGAATTTTGACGAAATATTTCGTATACGTATTCTCAATTGCCATATGAAGCTCCATGAATTTTTTCATGACTGCATTTTTTGCCCTATACCACCATATATAGGGGTTCCGGCCGGGCCCTTAAGATGTTCCAAATAATTCAAAATTTTATCTTAATGACTAAAGAATGTTTAAAATAGTTCTTTTTGAAAAAAATTCTGAATGTAGTTGTTATCTCCTTTAACTAAATTTTCTTAACTTTACAGAATGTGTCAGGTCGTCCCAGATCAGTTTGTTATGGTGTTTGATCTTAGAATGATGAAGTTTTCTCTTCCCTTGAGAGCTGTGGCCCCACCAACATTTTTACGATTTATGCCTGGGTTATCCTCATGTCTTGCTGTTATTGGACCACAGGGCCAGTGGCAGCTAATGGATGCTGGACGACCAGACAGTGCTATAATTGGCCATTACCATGTAAGTGTCTATGGAGCTCTTGGGCTAATCATCAACTAATCATTAATATTTTGAAATTTAAAACCACCATGAACTTATGACTGCTTGAAAACCTGTATGTATAGTGAAGCTTGTGTTCTTCCTTGAAATGGCTGTATACTATCAAAATCAAGTGGGAGACAATGTGCAGTTGTCGCTCACATATTGTTCATACGCGAACAAACCCTCGGTCTTAACAATAGGATAATTTCTAGTGCCTAACTGGATCCGGTAAAGAAGTTGATGAAAGCAAGGAATAGTGTGGTATCTGGCAACTCATCCATAGATAGGGTGAAGAGTGGTCAAACGCCGAACATCTACAACAGTCTTTTTTTTACCGCCTTGGGACGAGAGTGGGTTTTTTCCTCTCTTGGCCTTTTCCCGGTTTTTGCCCGTTTCGTTCCTTTTGTGTGTGTTTTTGCCTAATATTATGGCTTCAGCGTTGGTGTCCCGGAATTCCTGGATTCCCGTGTTCTCGTTTCTTGGCTTCATCAGCGACGGACCCTCACATCACTTGCAGTAGGTGCCGTTCTAATTTTTGTACGATTACGAATCCTTGTACGGAATGCCGGGCATGGACTTTGGAGCAGTGGAGGAAGTTTTATGGTAAGAGGGAACGTCGGAGAGTCTCCACTCTTCCTTCTTGGGAGGGCTTTACTCCTATTCCCGATGTTTCGTCTTCCGCAGTAGTCAACCCCCTTAGTAGCGTTGCCCCTGCTTCTCCTTCCTTTTCTTCCATTGCTCGTCGATGGAAGTATCGGGAGGTCGCCAAGGTATTATTTGTAATGTAGCCCCCTCTTCTTCGGGAGTTTTTTAGGTTCCCGAGAAGGGTGAGGTTTTTTCATCATTCTCTTCTCTTCCAGAGTCGGAGGCGTCCAAAATGGCGGCGATTTGGAAGACGCTTGGGCTAGGGGGTACCCCGTCCTTAGGAGGGTTGCTAGCGCATTTTGAGGAGGCTCGCACCCCCCCTCCCCAGTCCAGCCAGGCCATCCCCCCCCTCCAGGCCTCATCTCCACGGGAGGGAGCAGTCGGGCGTCTTGTATTGCTCCGCCGGTGTCTGCCGCCGGCTTGTCTTGGAGTGATGCTACGGCGTCAGCCCCGTTGTTGTCGTCACGGGGCCCATCTTTGTGTATTCCTCTGCCAGTGGCGTCTCTTTCCCCTCGCTCAGAGGTGAGGTCGTGACGTCACCGCCGCTTATGATGTCACTTTCATTGATGACGTATCTTCCAGTCGCCTCCGAGCCGCCTCTCTTAGACGTTACGTCATCTCTGCCGCCCAGTTCGAAACATCTCCCTTCCTTGTCTTCTGAGCCTTCTCTGGCACATCAGTCCGAGCACGTATGCCAGGCGGTGCTTCAGAGGCTGGACTGTGTTTTAGATGTGAAGTTGGCTGCCTTATCGGTTTGGAGGACAGGTAGGAAACGCGTTGCTTCGTCCCCGCCTTCCGTGAAGAGTGCGCATAAGAAGCTGGTGCTGTCTCCCTCTCCCTCTTCCCCCTCTACGCCTCGTGGGCGTGTTAGGCATTGGAAGGCTAAGGACCTTGCCCTTCCTTCGCCACCGAGGGAGGAACAGCACGGATGTGTTCCCGAGAGTGCTGTGGTTTCGGGCAGTGTTAGTGATGTGTGTTCTGCAGGGGTTGCTTCGCCGCCGAACCTCGTACGTGCAACCCCCCCACCCCGTCCTTGCACATCGCGAGTGTGTGGCAACCTCCCCCATCCGTGCACGTGATGGTAGTGCCCCTTCTTCTCCCAGGCCTATTCGTCGCCGTAAAGACCTGAAGGCGCCGTCAAGAGGTCGAAGGAAGTTAGCACGGAGGTGGTGCAGCCATAGTGTTTGCTTGCTTCCAAGTCTAACACTATAAGGGATTCTCTGTCAATCTCGAGTGCTCGAGTTTCCCCCCCCATCTCACGTACGTACGGCCGCCACGCCCGTGTCCGTTCATGGCCGTCTGGAGTCACCTGTTGAGGTAAGTGATGTGCCTAATGTTTCAGTGGGTCCGTCTCAGAGGCTGACGTTTGGACCCAGCTCAGATAGGCTAGTAGAGATTTCAGACTGTTTGCCTACTAACCTTTCTGTGATTTTTGGTGAAGAAAACGCATTAGAGGAGGCTACACATTCTCCTTGTTGTCGGTTGCCGGTACCAGAGCAGGAAGAAGGGGACATGCAGGAGTTTCTCTCTTCCTTTTCGGAGATTGTTGATCTCATTCGTGGGTTCAACAATTTGGAAAGTAGGACTCGGGATCGGTCGTCCTACACTCCTTCTTGCTTGGAAGCCTTGGTGGGTGCTGCTCAGGACCCCAAATCGTCTCTCCAGCTGCCTTTGTCAGGGCACGTTCAGTCGGTCTTGCAGAAGGTTAACACCTCTGTTTCTGACCGGGACGGTTCACTTCACTCTAGAGGCTCTACCAAACTCCTGCCCCCACCTCTCACAAGACATAGGAAGTACTATGCTACGAGCTCCACATTTTTGTTGTCACACCACCTTAACCCAGACGTCATTCGCCTGAAGCCGGGTATGACTTTGGAACAGGTGAGGTCAGTGGCTCCGTCCTTATCTCTGCAAGACGCCTTAGCCTTGGAATCTACGGCGGCCTCCATGTTGCAGACGGTTTCTTGGCTGGATCTCTGGTCTGTGGTGATTGCCAAGATAGCTTCTGACAGGTCCCCTGATGGGTTGGTGATTGCCACCTCGCTTGCCAGTCTTTTGCAATCCGGGTGCAAGGCATTTTCTTATTTGGCTCACCTTGGTGCCAATTTATGGGCTAATCTTCTTGTGGTTAGAAGGGACGTGGCTTTGTCTAGGATGGAGAGGTCGCTCGACACAGAGTCTTTGCTGGCCTTGAGGAACAGTGACCTGTTAGAATCGCAATTTTTGTTTCCATGGACCGAACTCGACAGTGCGATAGACCGACGTCGGGCTGACACCAAGGACCATCTGGTGCACCAGGCTGTGTCTAAATCAGAGCCCCGCCCTCGGAGACGTTTGGGCCCCCCTCCTCCCCCAGTCCAGCAGCAATCGAGGAGATCGTCCCCTGGTAGGCCATCAAGGACCTTGAGTTTGGCAGGGCCTTCCCGTTCGTCACAGCCCAAGTCTCAGGATCAACGCCCCTTTCGCTCTCGTTCCTTTAAACCAAGAAGAGGCCTAGGAGCAGAGGTCAAGGGGGCCGTCGGTAGGTTGGGCGCCTCTCCCTCTCCTGGACCACGGGTGGGGGGGTGCCTGGCTGGCCATTGGGCCAAGTGGCAGTGTTATGGGGCGGAGAAGTGGGTGGTAGATGTCCTTCGGGTGGGATACCTGATGCCATTTGACTTCTCTCCTCCTCTGTCGGACAAGCCGCGGCTCAGGAAGATGTATTCACCAGATTCTCTGAAGTTCTTGGCTCTTCATGAGGAGGTGCAGAAGATGCTGGACAAGGATTCGATAGCGGAAGTAGTGTGTCCGTCCCCGGGGTTTTACTGTCACATCTTTTGGTGCCCAAGGCATCGGGAGGGTGGAGGCCTGTGATCGACTTATCCACCTTGAATCGCTTCATCAGAAAGACACGGTTCAAGATGGAGACCCCGCGCTCGGTGTTGGCAGCCGTGAGGGAAGGCGACTTCATGCTGTCGATAGACTTGAAGGACGCATACTTCCAAATCCCTGTTCATCCCACGTCCAGGAAGTTTCTTCGCTTCTCTCTGGCGGGCAAGATCTTCGAGTTCAAAGTTCTGTGCTTCGGGTTGACCACAGCCCCTCAAGTGTTCACAAGGTCTTCTCTCTCATTTCAAGTTGGGCCCATGCTCAGGGGATCCGTGTGCTGAGGTACCTCAACGATTGGTTGGTCTTGGCAGTTTCCAGGGAAAAGCTGCTGCTAGACAGGGGTCGTCTTCTTCGGTTCTGCCTGGACCTGGGCATTTTAGTCAACCAGGAAAAGTCGAACCTCGTACCTTCTCAAAGGATTCTCTACCTGGGCATGGTCATCGATACGACAGTGGCGAGTGTTTTCCCATTGGATCAGAGATTGGAGAAGTTGTGGGCTGTGGCACGCAACTTCCTCTCAAAGTCGCATCAGTTAGCTCATCAGTGGCAGGTTCTTCTGGGAGTGCTATATTCCCTGGAGAAGCTGGTCCCTCATGGGCGTCTTCATCTGCGGTCTCTGCAATGGAGACAGGGAATTCTAGTCTCCGGCGGGGGACTCTCCCCTGTTTATGGTCCCACTGTCTTTGAAAGTGAGAGAAGACCTTCGTTGGTGGTTGGACAACCAGAATCTATTGAAGGGCGTCCCTTTGCGCTCTCTCCCTCCGGACTTCCTTCTGTTCACGGACACCTCCCTCGCAGGTTGGGGCGCGCACTTAGGCGGCCTCATCGTTTCAGGGGTTTGGGGTTTAAGAGGACAAGCAGCAGCATATCAACGTCTTGTAGTTGAAGGCGGCTCTCCTGGGTCTGAAGGAGTTTCGGGGGATGGTAGAGGGTCACTGTCGTTCTCATGTCGGACAACACCACGGTGGTAGCCTATGTGAACAAACAGGGAGGCCTAGTTTCTCAGCAGCTTCATGCCTTGACCGTCGAGCTTCACCAGTGGGCAATCAGCAATTCGGTAGAGCTTTCAGCCAGGTATATCCCAGGGAAACGGAACGTGGTCACAGACAATCTCAGTCGCCGGGATCAGATCTTAGGTACAGAGTGGTCCCTTCATCAAGTGGTGGCAGACAGGCTTTTCCAGATTTTGGGGAGACCCATGCTGGACCTTTTGGAGACACGTTACAACAGGAAGCTGGAAGTTTTCTGCTCAGTGGTCCCAGATCCCTTGGCATTGGCAAAAGATGCATTCCAATATCCCTGGGACAACCTTGAGGTGTATGCCTTCCCTCTGTTTTGTTTGATTCGTCAAGTTCTGAACAGGCTGTTGGGTTCACAGGGTCTCAGAATGACTCTGGAAGCCCCTCTGTGGCCTCAGGCGGAATGGTTTCCAGATCTGCTATCGTTGTTGTCGGAGATTCCGAGGGAGATTCCGCCTTGGCGGCATCTCCTGTGTCAGCCCCATGCAGAAAGGTTCCATCAGTCAGTAGATTCCCTGTCTCTTCACGGTTGGAGGCTATCAACTATCTCCTCCGGGAGAGAGGCTTTTCTCAGAAGTCAGCTGGGCACATGTCCAGCAGTCTTAGGAAGTCAACCTCTGCGGTTTACCAAGGCAAATGGGCGATCTACTGTGATTGGTGTCGTAAACGGGGTTTTTCTCCACTCGCGACCTCTATTCAGCGAATAGCAGACTTTTTAACCTTCCTCAGAGACGAGAAACGTTTGTCTGTGTCTGCTATTAGAGGCTACAGGGCAGCTCTGAGTTTGGTGTTACGCCTGAAGGGGTCCTCTTCCTGGGAACTTTCCCTGCTAATTAAGGGGTTTGAGCAGTTGTCTTCTCCTAGAGAGCTCAAGCCTCCAACGTGGGATGTTTCCCTGGTGCTAAAGAGCTTGACTAAGAGCCCATATGAGCCCTTGCGCTGCTCATCTGATAGGAACCTGACGCTTAAGACAGTTTTCGTTTTGGCTTTGGCATCTTCCAAAAGGGTAGGAGAGCTTCCCGGTCTGAGTTATGAGGCGAAGCACACCAGGGGTTGGAAGTCAGTGCCCTTCGAATTTGTTCCGTAGTTCGTGGCTAAGACCCAAAATCCCTCGATGCATGATGACAGGTTTGCTTCGTTCTCCATTCCCTCACTGACTGACTTTGTGGGTGGTGATGCTCAAGAGCTTTTGTTGTGCCCTGTCCGGGCCCTGCGTTACTATCTTAAAAGGACTCGGCACCTTAGACCAGGCTGCCTCAGGCTTTTTGTCAGTACAGGCCATACGAAGAAAGAGGTGTCTAAGAATACTATCTCTTTTTGGATACGGGAAGTCATGAGACAGGCATACTTGACTCTTGATGATTCCATCGCCACGTCTGTGCAGGCTAGAGCACATGACGTTAGGGGTATTGGTCCCTCTCTGGCTTTCAAAATGAACTTGGCTGTACATAGAGTGCTGAGTGCTGGTACTTGGTTACACCAGTCCACGTTCACCTCTTTCTATCTTAAGGATGTTGCCCACAGATCTATGGACACATTTTCCCTGGGTCCTGTGGTGGCTGCCCAACAGGTTGTGTAACTCATAGTTGCCCTTAACGGGGCACCTTTGTATCTTACCCAAGATGATTGTGTGGATGAGAGAATGAGTGAGTTGGCTTGCCTCCTTTCTCTTGTACCTTTCCTTCTTCCTTTGGGCGGTTTAAGGAATTGACACGTTATTTGCTCGACTGGTCTGATACAGGTGAGTGAGGTAGTCATACTGGTAGTGTGGTCGTGCAGTATTCAGTATCTTACCCACTATTTAGTAGCATAGGCTCCGCTCCTGGGCAAGGAGGAGTCTGGAGTACTACAAACCCAAACCCTAGTGCACTGGTTTGTTTTTTGGACAGTCACAGTTTTTCTTTGGTTCCCTGAACAATGGTTATCCCATATATCATTGTATGTCTCTCAGGTTCTGAGTGGTTAGATTTTAGTGTATCTAGCTTCTCAATGGGCTTCAGTCCCTCTCTAAGAACTCTTTCTTTTGAGAGTTGGACTGGCGGGTAGGCCCCCAGCCGGTCTAGGATGTCTTATACCTCCCTCCAAGTATGAGTCTATCCTATTGTTAAGACCGAGGGTTTGTTTGCGTATGAACAAATGACAAATTTTCCAGACAATTTGTATTTTTCATAGCTACAAACCTGAGGTCTGAACATTATACTGCCCGCCTCTAGCCGCCCCTCTTTTTGTTCAGTCATCCTGTGTTGGGAAAGACTGGCGTAGATGTTCGGCGTTTGACCACTCTTCACCTGATCTATGCATACGTTGCCAGATACCACAAGATTCCTTGCTTTCATCTACTTCTTTACCAGATCCAGCTAGGCGCTAGAAATTATCCTATTGTTAAGACCTCAGGTTTGTAGCTATGAAAAATACAAATTATCGTAGAAAATTTTTCATTTTAAGAAAAATTATTACAATTTTTTTCATGTTCACTTCTTGAATTGTGCTTTTCTGTGAATTTCACCCATATACATACTATCCTGGTAACAAACAAGAGTTTTCAAGTTCAGTAGATTATGTGATGTATGGGGTTTAATATTTTGTAATGGACAGAGCTAATTGGTACTTCCTTCAAGACCTGTATTTACTCTGACAAGATCAATAGATCTTTTTATATGGAATTTTATGATTACTTTTGTATATAAGTATCAGTCTTTTTCACAAAAAGCAACATTCAATTATTCTGAGCTCCTTTTTCTAATTACATACACATTTTAATTTTGTAATCTGAGGTTTTCTTTTAATATTTGTATTCATATTTTGTGGTGCTAAGTCTCCCAAAAATGGATGAATTTATTTTTGAACTCAAGTTGCTGACAACTTGAGAATTATTAATCTTGTATCCTTTTCTAATTTTATATTACTGTAGGAGATTTACCTTGCATAATACAGAATTTTGCTGTGTAAACATGGAACTTTAGTGATTTCGGGGTATTTCTGTGTGATACCTTCTTAAGTGTTATTTGGGTAATTTCAGACTTTTTATTTGTCATAAATAAAGATGAATGGTCAGATCTGAGAAGGGCAAAACTGCAATTTATTTTGATTCACATTTGCTAAATAAGTATTAATATAAAACCCATGCCATAATTTAATGAGAAAGTTATTTGTATATGTATAACATTACAGTGTGTTCCTGATTAAATAAATGATGTTAATGATAAAACCTATAGTGTTCCCAAAATGACCAGAGCTCTCTGGTGGGGCTGTGGGTCCACCCACGTGTGTTTAATCTCCACATATCTGTAAAATTTATAACAAGAAAGATAAAACCATTTCTCCCATTACAGATATCAAATATCATCTTTAACATTACACAGAATTCTAAATCAGTTATACATAGTTTCACGACTGATAAAGATT
Organism: Macrobrachium nipponense; assembly: GCF_015104395.2. Taxonomy (NCBI): domain Eukaryota; kingdom Metazoa; phylum Arthropoda; class Malacostraca; order Decapoda; family Palaemonidae; genus Macrobrachium; species Macrobrachium nipponense. Next base: position 86,011,810 of record NC_087205.1, read on the forward strand.
TTTATGCAATAACAAGAAACAGAGTCAGATTTTCTATCAACATGGCATCTCATTTTGGTGCTGTTGCCAATATTTCAGACAGTTCCATGTGTGCTTAAATCCACGGATAAGTGGCTTAGATTCCCTCCAGGGGACACTTTCGGTGGTCACTACATATTCTGGAGGCAGTTCTCCTTTCTACAAATATCTTGATTTCCTAGTATTGTTGGTATAGAATAAATTGGTGAGCGAGGAAATATGAAATTAAGCATAACACAGTAAGTTTGACTAGTGAGAAAATAAACAATCGTATACAGACAGATGTCTCTCTCTCTCTCTCTGTGACAAAATAGATAGGAAACAATGACTGAATATTGCTTGTATATGATATGGCAAAGTTTTGGCCTGACTGAAGTGTGGACTGACTTTGACACCGACTTACAAGTCATTCCTGGTCATCTCACAACCATGAATAGACATAAACTTCACAGCCGAGAAAAGGCAGTCGTATACAAAATAAATAGGTATTTTCTAGAGGAAAAGGCGAAAGGAGGGCCTATGTTATCCCTTAAAAATCTCTCGCTTGGACAGCTGTAAGATTTAGAAGAGAGAGATTGAGAGGAGGGCCAAATAGGAAGGAGATTAAAGTACCTGGAAATGAAAAGCCCCTATAATCTTATAATTATAGCCTCGGGGTTTGTCTCAAAGACATTCAAAGGTCTGTCACATGAGTCAGTTGTTGTTTTTGTAAAATTGGCAACAGGGCAGATCTTTAAACGCCACACCAGAGAGCTCTTGTCGTGGTGGCAAGACTATAGTGTAAATTAAAATTGACAAACTCAGGAACTGCAGATAATGAATGTATTTACCTTATTTTTTTTATTCATAACTTTATACATTTACATATTTTAACATATTTGTCTTCTAAGGGTATGTAATGCATCGCCACTTTTTATTTATGAATTTTCAGTTTGAGATTCAAGTTATGTTGATGCATTACTGAGTATGTATACTTATACTGGAAAGCAAAATTGATATTTAAGAATTTTTAGGTGTATTTTTGGGATGCTGTAAGTTGTAAGTTGAGGGCAGTAGTTTGGACTCACTTTATAGAGAGATGTATATTTTCCTAATTTGTAGAATTCACCATTTTGTTAACTTAAACCTAACCTAGCTAGTGAAATTAATTTGTTGACTCATTCTCCTTATTTGTTAGTTTGTATCTAGATCATGGATGGATATTGAGTATTCATTGACTCTGTCTTTCAGAAATTAATGCTTTAAGGGGAAACATATGGTTCATTTTGTCAACGCATGAACTAATTGAAGTAGAGTTACTTTCATATCCATAGTGTTTTTATGTTGTATATGTATTTTAGATTATTATCTTGGAATTCCTCCTTTTCAGGCAAACATTGCTCCAACAGGTGATATAACTTCCCTTGATGTATCAACTTCATCACAAGCAATTGTCATGGGGGACAACTGTGGATCATTGCATCTTTTTACATCTTGTACCAAGCCAGTCTTCAACAATTTTTCACAGGTATAAACTTAGTAACACTCACTTTATTCAGTAACACACTTTATTTAGTAACACACTTTATTTACTTATTTAGTAACACGCTTTATTTCATTTACTACTGTGTAGAATTTTTTGTTTTGTTTAGAGAGGTCAGAGAATGGTTATTCTTAAAGTCTGTATGGACTGTTAAAAAAATAAGTCCTTGGAAAGCAAAATCCCATCATTCATACAAGCGCAGATATGGACAATTAGCTTAAAACAGATGACAGTCAAAATCTGGTGATCCATTTTTGCCTTAGTTCCCAGTTTTGCCATAATGAACTTTATCCTATTGTCCACTTCGACATCTACTCTCCAAATCACCCCACCACATGCCATAGCCCACATGGTTTGATGTACTATGGTCCTGAGTAATCTCACTCGAGCTCTGTTCAATCCACTACATCAGGATTCTGACTATAAAGACAGTCTTTCTGTTGGCCTTGGCTTCCTCGAAGAAAGTTGGAGAGCTTCATGGCCTAAGTTATGATGCTAAAGTCACCAGGGGTTGGAGGTCTGTGGCCTTTGAATTTGTCCTGGAATTCGTAGCTAAGACTCAGTGCCCTCGGTTCATGATGGCAGATTCGCCTCATTTTCAATTCCCTGCCTGAATGAGTTTGTGGACAGCGATCTGCAGGAGTTTTTTGCTTTGTCCTGTCAGAGCTCTGCGCCGCTATCTAAAAAGGACTCGTCACCTAAGGCATAGGTGTAGTAGACTTTTTGTTTGTACCGGCCAGTCCAGAGTGGAAGTTTCCAAGAACTCCATTTCATTTTGGCTGTGTGAGGTATTTAAGCTGGCATATGTCTTACCCCTTTTCCTGAAGGACATTGCCCACAGCTCCTTGGATGCTTTTTCCTTGGGTCCAATAGTGGCTGGCCAGCAAGTTGTGTATCTCATCCAGTGCCCCTAGCGGGACAGATTGTATCTTACCTAAGAGTATGGTGTGGAAGAGAGAATGGGTGAAATGGCTGGTCTCCTCCTTTCTCTTTTTGCCTTTCTTCTTCCTACAGGCGGATTGAAGAATAAGACATGTCATAAGCTGGAACTGGTCTGATACAGGTGAGTGTGGCAGCTATACTGGTTGTAGTTGTTTGGTTTGTTCTTAAACAATAAGTAAGTCTGCTTCTCAGTAGTAATTACTCCTCTCTCTGACAAGGGGAGGGAGGAGTAGTAACAAATCCATGTGGCCTACATGGTTTGTTGCTTGAACAGACAGTTCTCTTTATCTTCTATGAATGCAATGAATCTGGACATGTCTCATTGTGTTTAATCCCAGAGGGTTGAGTTTTTAGATACTCTCTTATCTATTCTCTCAAGGGCTAAGACCCCCTTCTTTAGAACTCGGTCTTCTAGGAAAGGTGGTCAGGTGGGTTGAACCCCCAACCAGCTCAGGGTACTTGTACCTCCCTCCCAGTATAAGTCTATCGTATTGTTAAGACTGAAGGTTTGTTATGCATATGAACAAATGACAAATTTTTAATCTATTTGTATTTTTCTTAGCTAACAAACCTGAGGTCTATAATGTTAACTGCCCATCTCTAGCCGCTCCTCTCATATCCTGGGTTGGAAGAAAGACTGGTGTGTCACGAGGTTCCAAGCCCGGTCAGTGACCAGCATCCACCTCATATACACACGAGTTGCCAGATGCCACAGATTCCTTGCTTTACAATCTTTTATTGTTTTCAACTGGTTTCCAGCTGGTGATAGAAGATTATCCTATTGTTAAGACCTCAGGTTTGTTAGCTATGAAAAATATAAATTGATTAAAAATTTATTTTTTTTCAAGGGGATAGATGGTGTTCTGGGCTGCCTCACTGTACCCAACAGAGAGAAAGAAGATGGGCAACAGTTCAAGGAGGTGTAAATGAATGTTGTAAAAGAAGCACTTAAAAGTTTGTCATTGCCTTCCTCTTAGTTTAGTTCAGTAAGTTCTTTGTAAATTGCCTTACAAACTTCTCACGAGACAGGTTAGGGTCAATTAGGTCACATACTCATGTTGTTTAGGTCAAAAGAAGACGATAAAATCAATAGGTCCTTTTATGACAACATTCTTTCCTCATGACGAAGTTAGCCAGGAGCAAGAAGATTCTCATGATATAGAGAATGGAAGCTGTGATCAGGGAATGAATTAACTTCCTGGTTTTGGCTACCCTCCTTAGCCACAAGTGAGCAGGCTTTGTTTAGGCTGTCTAATTGGTGATCAACAGGAACCTCTTCATCAAATAGATTTTGGTGTGGAACAGTAAAAGAAAAGAGTAAAAGGAGGTAGTCATGCAGGCTATGTTCTTTGTGTAAGACAGCACAAGCAGTATTCAAGTGGCCATGAATCCTATACAAATTGCATAGTTTATAGTCTCAGTCTGGAGATTTAAAGTACAGTGGTACCTCAAGATACGAAAAGCTCAACTTATGAAAAACTTGAGATACGAAAGCAAATACGGAAAATTTTATGGCTCTACATACGAAAATTGTTCAAGATACGAAAGGTTGTTGCTGTAAAGTCCGAGATTCGCCCGGACCACCGATAACAATTTTGAAACTCGGGCGCCCGCCAACTGGTAGGCCCGCCACCATCCTCCCGCTCTCCCATTGGTTCCTGATGCTAGTCACCGCCATGAGATCCTTCTTTCCTATTGGTCAGCATCCCTCCCATGATGCATCTACGTAGCGGCGTGCTTCTTTGGCCCCTGCACGGCATCATCTATATCGTACGCACGCGGTATTTGTTCGTTCTAACGATTTCGTTTATTAACGTAAATTCGTTAGTGATTTCGTTGTAGTATACTTTATCGTGTTGTGTGAGAACTTTAGTACATACGTATACGTACTACATAACATAATTACGCACAGTATATATGTAGTTATGGGTCCCAAGAAAGTTGAAATTCACGGAAAGAAGAGGATGCTCTCTTTGGAGACGAAGATGGAGATTATCAAGAAGTATGAAGCTGGTATGCGATTGAGTGTGATCACCAAGGAATACGGCCGAAATCCATCGACAATAGGCACCATCCTTAAGCAGAAGGATGTTCATCAAAGCAGCTATACCTTCCAACAAGGGCGTCACTATTTTGTCCAGCAAGAGGACCCAAGTTTGAATTTTGGCCTAGCCTAACTCCTTTCTTTCTCTATAAAAATGAATAATCTACCCACCTGTACGCTTTCTCCAACTCCAGTACACTCCAGAAATCACCTACAAAACACCAGCACCACAAGACTTACGACCCAAAAACAACTCCTACCAGACAGAGAGCTCTCCCCTACCAACCACACACCACCAACACGTGCTTTCTACTGCCCCGTGTTATTGTTTACATCCTGCCGACGCCGCCGCCATCGTTGTCTATGACGTCACAGCCTATGACGTCACAACACAACTTAAATACATCAACAGACACCTTCTAGAATCTACCACAGTTGTCTATATATAGGACACCCACCATATTTCAACAGCATAAAATACCCATACAATTATACAATATATAATCACACTTATCTATACCCATAACAATTATACAATATATAATCACACTTATCTCTTTCTCCCTCCCCTCCGACTGTTTCCTAACCTAGTATTCCCCTCTTAATTTCCTTCGTCCTCCAACTCTTTACCCTCTACATAATTTCTAATACATTCCCCTGAAACTCCTGCTTTAGTTAATACATCAGCACTTGCTCCTTTCCTTTTATCCATCTCACCTCCTTTATTTCCCCGGATTCAATGGTTTTCCCTTATTGCAGCAATATCTATTTTTAATCTCTTGCTACTTACACCAGTGCTCGATTTGATGGCGGTCATTAGTGTTTTACTATCAGTGTTAACCAAGGCTTCTAAATTTCTCCCTCCTACTACCTCTTCCCACAAATGCTTGAAATATATCAATCCTTCTACAGCTTCCCCAACACTCAGGGCTTCAGCCTCAATGGTGGATTTTGCCACTCTCCTGGATTTCCTAGACTTCCACCATATGGGACTTCTCCTCTTCCCATCTGTCAAAGAAATAATATAACCCAGTTGAGTATGGCCATCTTCTATGTTTCCAAATGAAGCGTCTGCATAGGCATTCCCAATAAACCCTTTCTCTTCCATCTCACTTATTGTAACTTCGCCCATCATGCTCTTAGTTTTTCTCACAATTTTAATAAGTTTCTTCATATCCTGAGTTGTTCCTTCTTTAAATGCTTTACTTAATTCGCTAATATCATATGATATTTCTGGCATCGTGTGTATGATACCCAATCAGCTGTCCTACCACTGATCTGTACTCTGTTAACTCTTTTTGTTCTAGCACTCTATTACCCGTATATCTTCTAGCCTCTGGTTCTCTTATGGAATTTATATACTGCCACTGATTAAGGGAAAATCTATTCTCCTTCTGCTCTATTACTACTCCTATATACTTGAACCTTTTACTCTCTTGTTCTCCTACTTGCAATTTCCCTTTCAATCTCCCAATCGTTTCCTTTAAGAATCCTTCAGTTCCTCCGTTAGCAAAAATCATCTACGTGTGTACACAAAATGCCTTCCAATTTTATTGTTCTTTCCAAAAGAATATATTAGGTTCTAGTCTACTCTCTCACCTTGAAGCTCCTTCACTACTTTCACCACTTTACAATACCATGCTTTTGCTGCATCCTTGAGCCCATAGACTGTTTTCTTCAAACTTCCATAATCCCCTCCAACCATCTTCCCTTGGTGGCTTCAAGTACACTTCTCTTTGTATCTCGTCACCTTGTAAATATGCAGTTTTGACATCCAATGTATAACAATTCCAATTTTTCACCTTTATTATGGTTAGACAGAATTTTAAAATTTCAGCATTGCATGTGGGAGCATCCTTTTCCCACTCAGCCATTTACTCTTCAAACCCTCTAGCTACCAATCTTGCTTTACATATCCTTTCCCCCCCTTTTTATCTTTTCAGTTACTAGTCCATCTTGTAGATATAGCTTTTTGTCCAACATCTTTACCTCCTCATATACCTGGTTATCTCTCCAACTTAGAAGTTCTTTTTCTTTAGCTTCCATTATGCTTCTATTTTCAAATCCCAGCAACACCTCCTCTTCATCTTCAATTTTTCTACCTGACTATAATCCCTCAAGTTAACCCACCCTTTGTCACCTGACTGTGAGTCTCGTATATTGTACGAATCAGCCCAGCCCATGCTTGGCTTGATCTTTTTCCTGCAAGACCTAAAATAGTCCATTCTTCTACTTGTCCTGTATCATTGTTTATAGCCCTAACTCTATTTCCCTTTTGAATTTTGGTATCTCTTCCATTAACTCGCTTTCTATTGACCCACTTTGCCCGTTATCTTCCACTGTTTCCTCTATCACCTCTCTTTCTATAGTCTCTTCTGTGTCTGCATTCCTTCTCTCACCTATTATCTCCTCTCCTTCCAGCCAATCTACTTTCCCTTCATTTGGGCCATCTGACCTACCTTTCACCCCATGGGATTTATCTATTCTAGCCGATATCTCTTCTGTATCTGGTGATCGTCGTTGAATCCTTGTCACATGTATCCTAGCTACTTCTCTTAAAGAATCCCCATGTTTGACTATTATTGTTTTCCCCGATACTCCCACTACCTGAGCAGGTCCTCTCCATTCATTTTCCCTCTTATAGAATACCTCATCTCCTACCACTGCTTCTTCAAATTTATGTTCTCTGATGTTTTTGTTTAGCGCTATTCTTATTTTATTACAGGACTCATTTTTTATAAATGCTTCTCTGGCCTTGTGGCATTGCATTCAGTGTGTCCCTTACCATACCCTCTTCCATCCCTTTTTCTCTGCTTGCAGGACTAGAACTTTCTTCTCCTATTAGGTTAGGCAGTGAAGGGTTTTTTCCAAATACTAATTGGTTGGGAGAGAAACCTCCATTATTCATTAAACAGTTCCTAGCACTCACTACCCATTTCAAAGCTAGGGACCAATCTACTTCCTCTTCCTCCATCATCTTCCTTACACTTCCCTTGATCATGCCTACGGTCTTTTCACATAATCCGTTGCTCCACGGAGATTCTGATGCTGTGGCTAATACTTTAATATTCCATTTTTCTGCCATCCTCCTTACTTTTTCATATTTTTTGAAATTCTCCACCATTATCTGACAATATTTGGAGGGTGCTCCAAATATAGCAAACCAGCCTACTCAAAAAGTTATCTTTATTATAGTTTTTTCTGGTTTCTTATCTTTTATCCAACAGGCCTGACAATATCTCGTTGCCATATCCACTATTACCAAGAACTTTCTCTCTTCTATCTCTCCACATCCATCGCTACGACTTCATTGAACGTTTTACTCCAAGAAAAGCCTACTACCGTTTGGCGGGGTTTCTTTTGTATTTTTACAAACCTCACAATTTTAATCAGTTCCGTTAGTAACTTTCTTATTTCCTCTTTTTCTTTTTCGATTAACCCATTACTCCCATTGTGCTTCCTCTGTTAGCTTCCATATTTTATTATCCACCCTTCCATGACCAAACTGTAAATTGTAATTTTCTTCATTGTGTTCTTAATTTCCCTCGGATTCTTTCCTTCCAACCCTCCAGTAATAATTCTTCTACCTTCCTCCTCCTTATAGGCACTCTTAAATGACCCTGTTCGTCTTCTCTTAACTCTACTTTCATTCCCCCTAATACTTCTACTATGACACAATTTTCTTTCAAATTTAGGGTCATACCCATTTTACTCATGGTTTGCTTACCTATCAGCCAGGGTATATCACCTTGCAGAATTTCCGTCTTCAAATAAAACTTTCTGTTTTTTAGTATCACAGGTATTTCTATTATTCCTCTGGACTTATAAGATGTCTCACCAAAATTAAACACTTTATTAGACTCTGTCCTAGTGTCCCTCATTCTCCTCAACTCTTCCTGACTCAAATCCATGACAATACGTGCTAGTCAATTCCCCGCAAACTGTTGATTTACACCCTGTGTCCAAAATTGCATCAACCACCTCCCATGATGCTTCCACTATTTTATTAACTTCTCCTACATAAACCTCTTCTTCTTCTGTCCCATTTTCTGTTTTTACCTTATTTTCTTCTAGTCTTGTTTCAGTTTTCTTCCTATTATGAAAATTCTGAGGACAATCCCTAGCCCAATGCCATTCTGAGCTGCATATTGCACATACTGTTACCTCCCTTCTTTGTTTATAGGATTTCTACCACCCCTTCCTCGGTTCCATCTTCCCCGATATCTTTGGTTTTCCCTCCCTCTCCCAGAACTGGCATTGCCTTCTGACGAACCCCCACCATTCCCGTTCCTCTTTAGTCCCTAATCCCTCAAATAGTCTTTTCATTGTTTGCGACACTGTCCGTACTCTAGCTTTTCTTGCCCACAAGCCGATAATACCATTTGTTTTTGATTTTCCGTGAGATTTGCTTGCTCTATTACATGATACCCCTTGACTTCGCCTTCAAGCGCGCCTTTCCCCATTGCTCTTTCACACTCAGATGCTGCCTTCTCGTATCTAATTAAATAGTCCGCCATATTTTCACTAGATTCTCTTCTTATTAGAAAGGTATCTTTTTATTCTACCGTAATTCTCCATTAACCGAGTCCTTTTAGATAGGCTTTATCTAGTTTCTCTAGGATTAACTTTGGACCCTCTGTACCAGTAAGTTTATCTTTATCTAATGCTTCCACTAGCTCTCGGGCTTTTCCCTTTTAAGCTCATTCTCATTTCTATCGCCGGGGTATTTTGTAATCTTCTCCATACAACATAGCCAATCTTCGGCTTGACCTTTCCATTCTTTGTATTCTTCTTGTATCCCGCTAAACCTAGGACATTCCCTTCTCCATCTAGTAGTCTCCCTTTGATCACTGTCGGATCCAGGCATCTTTGATCAACCACGCTCTGCTACCAGTTTGAATTTTGGCCTAGCCTAACTCCTTTCTTTCTCTATAAAAATGAATAATCTACCCACCTGTACGCTTTCTCCAACTCCAGTACACTCCAGAAATCACCTTAAAACACCAGCACCACAAGACTTACGACCCAAAAACAACTCCTACCAGACAGAGAGCTCTCCCCTACCAACCACACACCACCAACACGTGCTTTCTACTGCACCGTGTTATTGTTTACATCCTGCCGACGCCGCCGCCATCTTGTCTATGACGTCACAGCCTATGACGTCACAACACAACTTAAATACATCAACAGACACCTTCTAGAATCTACCACATGTTGTCTATATATAGGACACCCACCATATTTCAACAATGCATAAAATACCCATAACAATTATACAATATATAATCACACTTATCTATACCCATAACAATTATACAATATATAATCACCAAGTGCCGATGAAATGGAAAGGCTTCTTCTTGTCTGGATAAAAGACAAAGAAATCGCTGGCAATATGATAACGGAGATGGCAATCTGCCAAAAGGCCAGCACTATTTTCGGCGATTTGATTGCCCAGGCCGAAGACGACGGATGAAAAGGGACATAAACGCCAACCCCAGACTTCAAGGCTTCGCATGGGTGGTTCGAGAAATTCCGTAAACGGACTGGCATCCATTCAGTGGTGCGGCATGGGGAGGCGGCCAGCTCGGACACGAAAGTGGCCGAAGCCTTTAAAAAGACGTTCGACGAGATGATGATCAATGAAGGCTACAGTTCTCCGCAAGTCTTCAACTGTGATGAGATTGGCCTTTTTTGGAAAAAGATGCCTTGTCGGACGTACATCACGCAGGAAGAGAAGAAGCTACCCAGGCATAAGCCTATGAAAGACAGGCTTACGCTCACACTTTGTTCGAACGCCAGTGGGGATTGGAAGGTGAAGCCCCTACTTGTCTATAATTTTGAGACTCCTCGAGCCTTCAAGGCCCACAAAGTGCTTAAGGAGAAGCTTCCAGTGATGTGGAGGGCTAATGCGAAAGCCTGGGTAACAAGACTTTTGTTCACCGAGTGGGTAAATCTGTTTTTCGGCCCGACAGTGAAGAAATTCTTGGAAGAGAAGCACCTCCCTCTGAAATGTCTGCTGGTGTTGGACAATGCCCCTGCTCACCCTCCTGGCCTCGAGGAAGATATCCTAGCGGAGTATGCATTTTTCAAGGTTCTTTATCTTCCGCCTAACACCACCCTTCTCCTCCAGCCCATGGACCAGCAAGTGATATCGAACTTCAAGAAGCTGTATATGAAACATCTTTTCAAGAGATGTTTCGACATCACCGATACCACAAACCTCACCTTGCGAGAATTTTGGAAGGAGCATTTCGATGTTGTGATATGCATCCGACTCATCGACCAAGCTTGGCAGGAGGTTTCGAGGTGAACCTTGAATTCCTCGTGGAGGAAACTCTGGCCTGATGCCGTATCCGCCCGAGACTTCGAGGGATTCGACGTGAGCGAAGCTGGTGCTGCAGATTCAAAAACAGTTGACGATCCTGAAACTGTTTTGGAACCAGATCTTGACGAGATCGTTGCACTCGGCAAGTCCATGGGGCTGGTCGTCGATGAGGACGACATCAATGACCTTCTCGAGGAGCACCAAGAGGAGCTTACGACGGATGACCTGAAGGAGTTGGAGGCCATGCAACATAATGTCGTTCAAGAGGAGTTCTCTAGGAGCAGCGAGGGGGAGGAGGACGACGACTATGACAACGGCAGAAATTAAGGATGCTCTAGCTGCTTTTCATAAGGTGCAATCATTCGTAGAAAAGAGACACCCCGAAAAAGGCTTACACAGGTCGTATGCTTGCACAGTTCGATGAAGTTTGCCTGAGTTATTTCAGGAACATTGTCAAAAGTAGGCAGAAGCAACCTTCCTTGGATAGTTATTTTTTAAAGAGGCCTTTAGTAGGAGTAGTAAGCAAAAGGGAAGAACCAAGTGATACTAAAAAACAGAAAGTTGAAAGTGGTAAGTTTAAAAAAAAAAAAAAAAAACCTAAAGTATAAAAAAGTAAAAAACAAAAAAAAATGTAAAAATACAGTTTTTTTTTTTTTTTTTTAATTTTAAGATTTTTGTAAAGTTAAGTGTTACAGTTTTGTTAATGTGTTTCGTAAAGTTTAGTTTATGTTTTCCTTACATTTTTTTATGTTTCGTAAAGTTAAGTGTACATACGTATCTGCCGTTTGTCCTCCTCCTCTGTCGCCACTTTTGGAGATAGCCTCACTCGAAAGGTAAGCTTCCACATTTTACTACATACGTATGTATGTACATACAGTATTTCTTGTATACCATTTACACTAATACACTTTATTTACAGGTATATTAGCAGTACGTATTAAGTTAGGTATTGAATGGTCCAAATTGTTGTAGTATTTCATTGTTTATGGTTCAATTTAGCTTTATTATGAAATTTACTGGGGTGTTTTTGGAGGGCTTGGAACAGATTAGCCATTTTACATGTAAAATGCGGTCCAAGATACGAAAAGCTCATGATACGAAGGCCGCCTCAGAATGGATTAATTTCGTATCTCGAGGTACAACTGTACTGCAATGTGCAAAACAGTAAGGAGGGTAGTGACTACCCATCAGGGATTCATAGGCATGCATGCAGTCAGAGCTGCTGTTTTCTTTCTTCTATCTTCAAGACTTCAGAACGTATCTGTCTGGGTATATTGAGATCCAGAGTAAGAGTACAGTAATCCCTCACCTATCGCTATTAATGGGGACCAGAACCGACCGCGATAAGTGAAAAACCGCGAAGTAGGGTCCCCCCTATTTTTTAAATGCGTAGTATACATTTTTGTGTGTGTACATGTACATGTATATGTAAATAATAACTGTATTCTTATAACAAGATACATAACTCACCTCTATCAATGTTGGTATCGAATCATGTTGGTATCGAGACTAACCTTCTTTTCCTGACAGTCCGTTATCCACACTGATAACGCATTCTCCATTTGCACAATCCTCTTATTACGAGGAGTCACAACACGCTTAGTGTCCTTGGAGAACGTTATTGAGGCAGTTTTACAGATTTTTAATTCATCTTTTTTTATGTAGCGAACCGTTGATTCATTCAGTCTGTACATGCGGGCAACAGACGCATAGCTACTGTCTGCCTTAAACATGTCCAATAATTTCACTTTCTCGTTCACCGTCATCATTTTTCTCCTTTTCTTGGGTCCACCAGAGGATGTAGAGGGTGTAGGACGTTTAGGAGCCATTTTCAAGGGCGTCACAAGCACTATTTTGCCCCAAAAAAACACAAAAGAACAGCTAAAACTTTCACACGGCAAGAGTAGCGACACGAGCGCGAGAGAACAATGAATACGGTCTTCCTTCGCTGGGCAGGAAGAGATGCTGGGTAACACGTCTCGGCCAATCAGTTTGCGAGATTCAGGAGCCGAGATGGCCAGCGAATCAGAGAGGTGGATTTTGAGTTACGCGCCATCTCGTGTTGATACCTGATGTTCTAATGTACTCTCTCTGCCTTCTGCTAGCGTCCGCGCCATTTTTTCTCAACTTTGAATTTTTTATGAATATTTTTGAAAAATCCGCGATGCACTGAGGGCGCGAAACTTGAGGCGCGAAGTAGCGAGGGATTACTGTATTCATTGATTGGTTTGTTACAATTCCATATAGTTTGAGAACTTCCCAAGTGGTTGGCTATTTGGCTTCCCAGGGCTAGAAAAAACTTAGACATAAGTCCTTATGCTTAATGGATTGAGAAGTGAAGGTCTTAGTTGGGTTATGCTTTAATTTTTTTGTTTTTTTAAAGAATCAGTAGGCTGTTTATAGGCTAAATTGAAATGGTTTACATATGAAAGTCTTCCAAGGTTAATTACAATAGTTGCTTTGTTAAGTTAAAAATTTGAATGTTGCATCATTAGACAGGTGAATGAACAAGTATGAGATCCTTAACCTCATCTAGTCAAATATATTATAGCTCTGTGACATAAATTTTTTTCCTCAAACCTCCCACATGTCCTATATTATACCTACATAATTTGGGCATTAGAGGCACTGAGCTGTCTTGGAACTAAAATTTTATGTATAATGTCACAAGAATAATGTTTATTGTTCATATGCCTTATTCTGAAGTAAATAAAAAAAAAAAAAAAAAAAAAAAAAACTTGTATGCTGATGGTCCTGTGTTAATTGGGGATATTTTCAAGTTTCTTTTGACTGAGGTGAGATAAGTGATGGTAAATGAGGTAAGTAATCTAGTTATTTGTATTTAGATATTGCTGGTTTCTTCTATCATTATTCTTTTTTAATTATGTAATATTATCTCAGCATTGTATCATGGAGATGCAAAAAACAAAGTAGATTAATCAAGTTTCACCAATGATGGAAAAAGAAGTAAAGAAGTAAGGAAATTGGTTCGAAAGTAGTGTTAATAGACTTTTCCCATATGGAATAAAACTTACGTCTTAAGCAGGAGGAGGTCAATTGATTTAAGAAATACCAAGCTAGGGCAATATTCTAGAAGTAAATAGTTTTGACTTACTAGATCTTACAGTTTGTGTACTATTAGTGGTTTCGGCATACATAACATGTTTAACCATTAACCTGAAATGTACAGTGTATCGTAATGGCTGTATACAGTAAAGCAGCTGAATAGACCTGTGCCTCAAGTATGGAGTAGTTAATTGTTAATTGGATAACATTAGGACCTGTAGGGTGAAAGATTATTGATTTCACTGGATCGAGGGGTGGTTAGGTTAGAATAAAATTAATTGCCACTTAAGTGGCAATGAAGTGGATGAAATAAAGTTTTTGTATCCAGCATATTTCGCGAGATCCATTTTTTCTAGTAATGCTGCACTTTTGAACAGCCATTCGTTTTTTTTTTTTTTTTTTTTTTTTTTTTTTTATCTGCTGATACCCTTTTCCTTGAATGCCTCATCAGTTAGAAATAATACATGTGTACAGCTGGTTTTACAGAAGAATTTTTCTTTCTATTTGGAAAAAATTTATTGTAAATTTGTTACTGATGTGACTGCATTTTAACAACCAACAACTAAGAGGTATCCCATTTTTCATGTTTAAGATTCAGTAGTATTTTGTAATTCACTTATTGCTTCTCACAGAAACACCACTGATGAGTTATATCAGAATTTCAACTTTATCTTTAATAGACAGTGTAAATGTTTGTGCCATTCATGAGAAGCATTTCCTTTATTAGAGCAATGATAATGAATGAATTCAAACATGTTGTGTTTACAATGATGCCAAGTGTTTTTTGAAACAATGACAACAACAGTGTTTGTGCAGCAAGTAGTGATGACCTTGGAAATGTAAAATTATGCTAGCTAAAAATGTGTGATAAAGTAGTTGGTTAATTATTACAAGTTTTTAATTCAGAGTAGCCATTAAATTATTAAATTTATTTATTTCAGGAGACCACACTACCTGATGTCCCAGAGCAGACTCAAACAATGCCATTAACAGATGTGACGAGCTCTTTGTCATCTGTTCCCATTTTTTATCCAAGTAGCCCAATGTTGTCTGATTGGCCTGAGCAATATATGAAGGTGCGATACAGGTAAGTTTGAAGTATTTTCTAGACTCCAAGGAAATTATGTTTTGCAAAGATTTAGTGAAAAGAAATTTAATAGAAACCTGTATAATTAAACAAGACTGATAATTTATTAAATATCAGCCTAGGTTTATACAAAGTTGATGAAATTTTAATGAAGGGTATTTTAAAACAAGTAGGCTATGAAGCATTAGGACTGTTCGGTAGTTGTTAGCGTTGTTTGTCTTTTTAACATCATCTGTCTTGCCACGAAATCTTCTTGTGACTGTATTTGTTTTCTTGGCACTTGTACCTGAACCCTGATGTGGTGTAGAAATACATGAAAGCGCTCGGTTCAAGTAATTTCTTTTCACCCTTCTCCTGGCTGTATGCATATATGGACAAATATTTACAAGATGATGTTCCCTTTATTAAGTTATTCATGTTCGTTCTAATATTAATTACAATTAAAGCTGACATACTATCATAAAACATAAGAACTAAAACCAGCCAAAATCCCTGAGTATACTTTAGAGCAAATATATTCAAGATGTACTGTGATGGCGAGGTGTAATACTTTCCCATGTGAAATCTCATAGGAGACTGTTCTTCCTGAGACTGTACTTCCTCATAGCACGAGCTGTGGTGTGATAATTGCCATGAGTCATTTGTAGCATTCAAGTGATTTGAAAATTTTCCTGGAAAATTTTATCAAATAGCATGGCCAAAATAATTATTCTCACATGAGCATGTCTGGATTGAACCCTAATTTCTATTGTTATGCCTCATAGGCTCATATCTGGATGCAAGGGGTTAAGGATTGCACCAGAATGTTCTGCCTGGCATTGTCTTTCATCTTATCTAAATGTTATTATTGACCCATCCCTCTTTTGACATGTATTTTCCTCTCTCTAATTTCACCCATAGATAATGATTTTGTTGGAAACCATAATAAAATTGCCACTGTGAATACTTGTATCATCAATTTGTTTGCCCAGTTATTTTCTCTTATATCATCTATATCTTTTTAACTGTACTATCTCAGCTTAAGTACTTAGCATATTATATTTCATGTTCTTCATATTCTCCATGAAAAATGTCTGCCTATATCTTTTACCCTACGTCTTAGTACTTCTTTTCCCTCAGACTGATATACATTCTTGAAGTTAGACCAGTCCACTATCATTGTCTATTGCTGGTCAGATATGGTTTCTAGAACTTGTAGTATAACATGACATTTAATTACCAAAGCCTCTTGATATTCATATTCAAGAAGAGAAGGCTTACTATCAAATGTGAATAGACTGTCAACTTTTAAACTGGGTGCTCGCTGAGTGATCATTGCCAGCATCTTTTCAGCACTTAACATTCTTTTGAGTTCTTTTTTACTCTATAGGTATGTGATATGTTTGATTTTTGTGACTGTCATTTAGAGATATCCATGGTTTTATGGATGACCTTTTCTTGAAGGGTATCTCTAATTGTCTTAATTATGTTCAGAACAATAAATTATGAATTTCTCCATTTTAATTTGTTTCCCCCTCTCTGGGAACTTCAAGATGGCACCTTGGACTTTGTTTTTATTGGATCAGATGGGTACTTGAACTTGTGGATGCTTGCAGATTTTTCCTCAGCTCAGGAGAAACCATTATCCTACTACACATGACTCAACTGGTCCCTTTCTCATTCTTTCTTCCATTCCTTAAATTTTCAGTTTAAAACCCATATGGACAGAGTCAACAGACTATGAACTCAAGAAGGTTCTAAAATTAAATCAGCTTGCAGAGAGAGACACAAGTATGTAAAATGAAAAGGTTATAAATTAATAAATATGAAGGAATTGAAAAGTAAACCAATACACCTGAAGTTCAGATGTCAGCACAGAGCAGGAATGAATTTTCTCCTTGCTTAATTATCTGGAGGTCAAAGGATTCCACAACTATGCTAGGTGAACTCTTCCACATTTTAGTTGTAGCCAAGATAGAACTAGCAAAATTATTATTAAACCTAATGCTAGGAAACATCGCATTGTTTGCTGTGACAGCCTGTCTAATGTTATGAGCAAAAACAACTAGACCAGGTAAAGAAGAGTGCAGGGGATGTTTGTCATTGTAGCTCATTCTGGAACATTTCTGCAAGATACCATCTTTTTAAGAAAGAGCAAGCAAGCACACCTTTTCACTGAAGGACCTGCTGACTCTTCTGTGTCCATTCTCCTAAATTGCTATTTCAGCATCTCATGATTGAATAAGCTGTGTTTTTACAAAAACAAATTTTTCTTAAAAACCCATGAATCATCAGGAGTTTTACTGCTCTTCTGTACCTGTACTCCATTTTTGTTCAAACCTTGCAAGCATAATGAAATGTAGGTAGATGTGGAACACTGGGATTTAGGTACCACTGTAAGTATTTGGATATTTGATTTAGCGAAAGTGGGTTGGTGTGACTTGGATAATTATGTGTAGTAAAGCAACTTACAATTAATGGGTTTGTAAGAAAACTTCATTTGTTCTGATGGGAATTCAAAGCTAAGTTTTCATAGATGGAGCACTATACTCAGTGAAGTGTGTGCTGCGACTGTCTGCTTATTTAAAAAGCAAATTCTTAATGGGTGGGGCTATGAGACACTGTGACCTGACCTAGGTTAGCTTGTCCATTTTGTTCTCAGCTGTCTCGGTGTGCAGTTGTCTCTGACCTTTGTCCTGTGAGTTGAGATTTTCTTTTGTATCCGTCTCATGTTTGTGCCCTTTCTTCACTTTTTCTGCGGCACCTTGCTTGCATTTCCCCCTCAGGTAGCCCTGTGCTTTTGTGCTTGCAATGTAGGATTGTTTTTTTTATTTTAAAAGGGAAGCATTTCTATGCTTTTTCTTTGTGTGACCCAGCCACGTGGGTGACCAAGAGGACATTTTATTTTATGGAAGCTTGCAGGGCAAATGCATGGTCATGCAGCTTGTGCCACAAGAATGCATGCTTATTGTAATAATAATGATTACAGTAAATACAAACTGTACTGTAATAATAATAGTTATTAACTTAAGTTGTTACATACTCCTATTGATATTAGTAGGAAGAAAACTAACAAGAATATTATTTCTGAGGAAGCTTACGTATATCACCAGAAATGTACTTCTAGTTTTTTTTCATACAGGTCAACACCCCCCGTGGATGCTGAAGTCCTTCAAACTATGAAACTTGTTGGACCAATTGGTTATGCACCTAATTTACATAATAAGAAGAGGAATCAAGTAAGGATTATTGGCTTTGGCAATCTGCTATAGTTTCATTTGACTCGGTCTGTAAACAGAAAGCAGCTTAACCAGTTCTCAGTTTTATTTGATTATCATACACAATCATTACTGTTTTTACATCAGATTCTTCTTTAATGGTCTATGACTCTATGTCCTCTCCCATTATTTTCTGGTTCTTCAAACTAGCTATTCTATATTTACTACTGTACTGTTCTTTCTCCCTCATAACAATCTGACTCAGTGGTCTCATTAATTGTTTAAAATATTTATAATGATAATCATTTCAATCTTTTACATTCCCTGGAAACCACATCTCTGCAGCTTAATTTATACAATATAATGATCATTTCACTACACTCTGGCCATGGGTCTTAACCTCTGTAGTCACTTGTTGACTGTCTCCTGTATTTTCTTTAAAAATTTGAAGAGGCCTTATTACCCAGTTAAGGCCAATCCAAGAAAGACAACTTTTACCTGCCTTAGCATAATTTGCCTCTGGTTTTCAAGGAATTAATATTCCTGCTGTCTTTTATACGGTGCTTGGAAATGTTATACATATATTTAAGTGCTGTTTATGGATGTCTCATCATTTTGTCTAAATTCAACTTTTTTTACTAAATTTTCATCTTTATGAATGTATGTTTTCATTTTTATTATGTCTTCTTTGTTTGAGAGGTTGTAGATATCCTTCATGTTATGTGTTTGTTGTGCAAGTATTACCAGTAATCCAAGTTCTGTTTTATGATTGTGTTTTGCAGAAAATGTATATTGTTTGTATTATGGACATAATGAAATGTTCATTACCTATGCCGTGTGTATTTACCATGCTTTTTTCAAGTCTAGAAAAAGTTTTATAGAGAATTTCTGCCTGTCATTCATTGCGTAAATCTTTATGGTCATATTTGCATTAAGCATAAACCATAGAAATGGAGGAACTACACAAGTTTTCCTCTAGACTATTGTTTCTCAGCATATGAATACAAGTATTAGGATTTATATATGAAGGATGAATGGTTTATTATTTTATTCCTATCATGTTGAGGCAATAATGAAATTATTATTATTGTTGGTATTTGGATAATAACTTTTAACAGTCATTGTAGCATAGCAACATTTATTTTTTTTAGGTGGAATATAAATTCAGTCGAAACAAGGGACCAAAGTCCAGTCAGAATGAAAATGTGATTGTTAAAACAGAAGATGGAATTACAGTGCATGTTCCTTGGCGATATCGTAAAATGGAGATAAAATACAGCAAGCTTGGCATAGATGATTTTGACTACGACCAGTATAACAGAACTTGTTTCTCAGGGTTGGATAATTCACTGCCAAATTCTTACTGCAACCCAATGATACAGGTAAGTTCAGGTATTCATATACGTCTTGTACCATCTCTGTTTATACTGTAACAGTGAATATTAAAAATCTTGTGCATGGAACAAGGTTCGGACAGTTATTGAAACTTTTTAAATCATGAATAGACTAAAATTGGTTTGATGTTTCCATCTTGACTATCCTTTTTAACTATTAATGCACAGCCCAATATGCAATCTGTATTTTTCTTTTTACATTTTTGTATGACACAATTTATATCTTAATTTTCCAGATGTTTTACTACATTTCACCTTTGCGAGCTCTTGTGATGTCACACTTGTGTGAACGAGAGTTTTGTCTAGTTTGTGAATTGGGTTTCCTATTTCACATGCTGGATGTTAGTATGGGGCAAGGCACACCTTGCCATGCCTCAAACTTCCTCAGAGCATTTAGAACCATTCCTGAAGCATCTGCAATGAGCCTGACGTTGTCAGATCAAGATAGTCGAGCAAAAATTAATTTTGCAACAAAAATTCAGGTAGTATTAAGCTTTGATGTTTGTATAATTTGATAGCATTTTAACTTTGTCAATAAGGAATTGGATAAAACCATTTCTTTCTCTCAGCAGTTTGATAAGTATGTCAAAACATTTGGGGTACTGTTTTGTAGGTGATAGTAGTGATTAACCTTAGACTAGTTAAAATTTAATTTTGTAAATATTAAATGTTTACAGAGCTGGAATAGATTCGTGTTGCAGCAGCTTCATACTGAGACTTTAGTGGAAAAAATGACAGATGATAGTCATTTGTATTCCTTGGCTGATGGGCAAAGCATTCAGCATCAAGCACAAGTGGCTACTGTTGATGAAAATCAAGTGGAAGGAGAAAAAACAGGTTGGTACAGCCACTTGTAAAACAGTTTAGAAACCAGTTTTTGTTTTGTACATGCCAAAGTTGAAATAGGCCATATAAAGTTTGAGAATGCTTGTGTTGTGTGAAGACTAGCATGCACTTCTAGTAAGACTAGTTTCTTAGTTGATAGAAATAGCTTTTCTGTTTATTCTGGACTCTCACATTTATTAATTGTTGAAATTTCCATCACTGATTGGTCTGATGTTTTCAGTTTCATTTTATTTTCTGTATTAATTTTAGGAAAATGGATGAAATTTTGCAGCACAGACTGAGAACCGATATTAAAACCAGTCTGGATATAAGGAGTATGAAGTCTTGTTTCTCTTTTATGTTGATATGGTCATATGTGAAGATAGATGTATAAAGATAATCAAATTTGAGCTTGTAATAATTGGAGTACATATATGTAGTTGTGTGGGAATAGGTCTTGACATTCATATCTTTGAAAGGTACAGGAACATAGTGACAGTTAGTCTTGTTTAAAGGAAGATGGTATTTAAAAGATGGAAGAGTGGAATGGAGAGGAGAGGATTGAAAACCAGTTTATGCAAACAAAGTCTTACAGTGATTAGAAAGGAAATAAAGGTAGAAATAGTTACAAAAAAATTGGTCATGCAAATGTTGTGGCAAAAATGGGGTGAACTCAACAACTGTCACTGAAGGATCCCAAATATTCTTATAAAGAAAATATAAGGCTTGAGACTTTCAGTGCCCAAAATATTTTAAAATCAATGGGGAAAAAGGGGAGATGGAGCATCCCTTAGTAGAAGGGCAGACATTATAAGTAGAACATGTCTATTACCTTGATGATATGCTGGACTAAGAAGTGAAATCAGAAGGTACTAAGAAACAATTGCAAAAGTTTGGGGTAAGTGAAATGCGGTCGCTAGACTACTGGTAAATAAAGTACTACGTATAGTGAAACAAAGCATAAGTTATGATACATGCTTAAGTCTTGTGCTATAGACTTGTTGATGACAAGGAAAATGTAAGATATTATGAAGAGACATGATTGTAGAGTGCTGAGATTGAAGGCAAGGGAAGGTTTCAAAGTATTGCATGATAATAAATTGTTCCTTTGTATTAAGGAAAAGATACTGGAGCTCATGATAGATAACTAAACCTAGCATCTTCCAGATATCATCAGTCATAAATAGCAGTGGTGGAGAAAGAAAGACAACACTTACAAAGGAGGCTACTGAATTTTTGAAAAATTTATTGTGATTCTAATAAACTGAACAAAGCAGGAGTGTGAAGGGAAGATCATAATATAGATGAGGCAGTGGTGGAGAGATGTGTTAGTCTAATGGATGAAAATGGATTGATATCTCAGAGATCGACATGTTTAACATGGAAAATGAGCAAATAAGGGTCTAGACTTGGTGGGAATTCAGGTAGAAAGTACATGAGGGAGGAGTAAGTAGAGAGAACTCATTTTACATTTTACACTGTAAAGGGAAAATCTTTATGTAAAATGTTATTGCCTTATTTGAAACAATTGGTTTAAGGAGTTAAAATTTTCGGTATTAACTTCACCTTTAATAGTGGGGCTATAATTGGGTGTTATGAAACCCAATGGAACTAAACTCTTTTGTTTAATACTGTTTAGTAAAACCGAATTTTAACAAAGCTCTTGTTTGATTCTGTTTTGGAAAAGGAATTTAACAAGCCCTTATGTTTGATTCTGTTTAGAAAAAATAGAAGAATGGAGTTTCACAAGAGTTCAGTCAAGACATATGCTCATAATTTTTCAGTAGGAATAATTTTTTTTAACCGAGTCGCAACTAAGAATAAACTTAAAGGCGATTAGTCCATATTTGGTAATTAGTACGTACTAACTTTAGATCTTGGCATTTTGAGAATGAATCCTTATAAATTTGTAAAAATGTTTAGAAATTAAATTTTTTTATTGGAACTGCTTATATGTTAGTTTTGGGTTACACTCAACATTACTGTGAACTTGTAAAATTCATTGTTTAGGTAATTATTACCTTAATGTATTGTTTGAACCCTTTTTGATAATGGAAGCATCAAGTATGAAGTACAGTAACTATTAGCAGTTTTTAATCAAATTTGAATCACAAAAAGTTATGCTACAAAGTTAACTTTAATATTTAAAACTAAATGGAAGAGGCAGTGAATTTCCTCTAATACTCTTACAACTTTCATTAATTGAAATTAACACAACTTTCATTACTTGGAATTAACATAAGACTCATAGAATCTTTTCTCTCCACATTTTGGGGTTTCTGTTGCTTTGTAATTAATTTCACTTATTGCTACACTGTCATATTTAAGAATTAAAAATGACAAAATGTGACATTTACAGATGAAGAGAAAAAAATTGAACATCAAGACAAGCAAGAGTTTTCTCCAGTTGCAGACATTTTTGGGTCACATGCAATAAGCATAAATCGTTGCACACGTTGTTGTCATGAAATTCATAAAGATACTACATCTCTTCTTGTTAACCTCTCATATCCAGAAGTAAATGGAGGTGAGTATACTGTATTTTTACTTTATATAAATTATTTAATGACAGTTTGAGTTGATTATGTAAATACATAAATTAATGAATCTTAAACACTTCAAAAGGTGGAAAGCCTATCCTTAAGTAGAAGGTTTTTTATACTAAAGAAACTGAAATAGAAGATTTAAATGTGTTGCTAGAATAAACATGAACTTCTCCTTTGTAGATTCCCCACCTGGCTTCATTCCGTTTTCAAGCATAGTAGAAAGAAGCATGGGCTTGGAACAAACTAGGCAAGCATGGTGTGATTCATGCACAAGATACCAACCCATTGAGCAGTGGAGACGTTACAGGACTTTACCAAATATTCTGGCTACGAATTGTGGCCTAGATAGTGCCCAGGTTTGTTGATTTTTGTCAAGTATTACAGGTAATTAAAATATTTGATCCACTGGTTCCATTCTTCACTCAATTTATAAAAGTATAAAACTTTCACAGTTGAATGTTGATCTAATTTTGGTGATATATTAAGGACATAGTATGAGACGTGACAAAGGCTCTTCACATTATGGTATGTAAATATTCATAGTTCAGCAATATTTATTTATATCATATAAGAGGCTTTTCTGATCCATTGTATATTACTCACAGGATATTAAATTTTGGCGGAATCAGTTTGAAATATTGTTGACTGAGGTGAAAGAGAAGCAGAAAGAGGAGAAAAAGAATGCTGAAGTTAAAAAAGATAGTGAAGACAAAGAAAATAAAAATGACCGTTCAGCAGCTGTTACAGGTGAGTGTTTTATATAATATCAAAACTTTTGTGGTTTTTCGTCTGTGCAGAGTATTTAGTCACATTATTTGATTCAGCTGTCATTTTGATCTTGTGAGGTAAAAAGAGTTGTTTTTTATTTTGAAACCAGCCTGCATTTTTTCCTGCCATCAAGCCAGATTCACTCTTTGGTATAGAATGGAATGATTCCTTAAACAATTTATTATTCATGTTTTGCATATGCATACAAGACTACAACTTATTTTCTTACGAGTATGTTTGCAGGCCTTGTTCCTCATGCTCTTGTTAATCATCTTTAATGTAAATTTTATCTTGCAGTAGAACAGTTATCACTGTTTATATTATATTTATTAGTATTCTTTTTATAATTATTATTATATAGATTAATAACACCTGTCTCAATTCTAGCCTCCTAGGCCTCTCATGTGTGCTGTTGTTTTATGTTAGAAAGTGAAAATTGGAGCAAGTTAAAGTTAACTTAGGTAAAATGCCAGATAGGAAGAGACTGTTGGGAATAGATGGAAACTAATGCAGATACGTAGACTGTTGGGAATAGATGGAAACTAATGCAGATACGTACTATTGCTGCAAAGTATCATCTGCAGCATACTAACAAGGTCTAATGTAAGCCTTAGGCCCAAGCAAGGATTCTTGTATATACTCTTAAATGGTTGATATACAAGAATGTTTTCTTGTGACAGGAAAAACTTGTCTAGTTTACCGCTATTCCAGGTCATAAATGCTACCGAGAGAAGAGAAAAAAAAGTTTAGTATTTTAATCCAAAGATTTAATGGCATATTGAACAATGGTTTCCAACTTTTATTTGGACAAGCATCCTGTAGGAGTGTCTTGGTACTACAGTAGCTATTTGTACAGTATATAATTATCTTCTGATTTCCCCTTAAGCATATTCATAAAGGCAGCATAGTAGATGATCTGTTCATATGCATGAAGGCAGCATAATAAATTGACGGTTCTTTACTTTGGCTATCATTATTTGTCAGATCAGTGGCAAAGGGATCATGGAGGGAGTGATGCATTACTGGAACATTGGTATTAGATGTTATGTTGAAACTAAATGTTTCAGTTACTTGGAAAGTGAAGGATTTTAATGCAGGATTTTTGTGAAGATTCTGGTAGTGTAGTGCAGGATTTTTGTTTAGGTTATGGTAGTGTAGTGAAGTCTATATTAATTATGTATTATTTTAGGAAGTCCATCAACACCTTCAAAAAGAAATGCATATCCTGAGAGTCCTGCGCAGCACACACCTAATGCACGCCCTTGTAGATATGGTACTTCATGCACTCGTTCTGATTGCCGTTTTGGACATCCAGGACGGGATACTGCAGATGGTAAATTTGATCTAATTTTCCTTTTTTTATCTTTGAGTGGAATTATGCTGCATTTGTTTTGAAAATTTTCGAGTGATTGAAAAATTTGCTGTTAATACTTACATCAGTTAACTTTTTACTTTAGTTTCAAGGGATTTGCATTGTATGCAAATTACAAAATCACAATGTGTTTGTGTGGTGTGGGGACTGGTGTTAGTGATGAAATCTAGGCTGTTTCAAAACAGGGTACATTCCACAAATCAAAGTAGTTACAGTATTAATATGGTTTTTATTTTGCATACAATGTTCTGTGATAGGTTTTAACATTCTGTCTACCATTATCCTAAAAAGAATGCACCTCTCCATCTGGCCTGGCTTGTTTCATCACTCTGCTTATACATGTATGCCAGTGTCCTACTGGGGATCAAATGAGTGCGAGGATTAATGATTATTGGGTTTGTATGAGTATGTTTTTGTATTGTGAAAAATTTTTTTTCTTCAGAACTCAATAATTATAAGTTGCTTGAATCACCATTTAGGATGTGGGACAAAATTCTGCATAGTACTCACTCAAATGTATTATTTTTGTGATCTTAGTGGTATTCTCATTCCAAGAGTTTTCTTGAAGGAAGTTCTGCTTGAATTGGGGTGTTCCCAGTATTGGCCTCTAAAGGGCTGGGAGGTAAAACAATGGTTGGTACTTGACAGAAAAACAGGAATGTTGACAATGTTCCCGGGCCCTTGAAGGTGTGTATGCAGTACTGTACTAAGTTAAAAATTTGTGTTCATCAAATTGTCTTTGATGTATTAGTATTTATATTAATGTATTTTTCAGGTCAGCAGCCTGCTCACATATTAAGCTTACTGGATCAAACAATGGAGCATTCTTGGGTTCCATTTGGCATGAGGGCAAAGCTTAATGAAAATGGAACAGTAAATCTTAAAGATATACCAAAAGCTAAGGTAATATAGGCTATGAAGGTAGACAGGTTTTTCCCTAAATTTGTAAACTATAAGACTTGAGACTGGGGTTAATGTTATTGTGCAAATGTATGAATAATGTTAAGGAAATTAATCTATCAGTAACATGTAATATGCATTGCTTGGGAAGCGTGTTTAAATTAGTTTGTTTGATGAAAATTAATATATATTTATGTATGGTCACCATTATTTTTCTAGCTTGAAGAATTGGTTGATAATGAAGATGGAGTTGTCTATGAACTTGTAGGGGTAGTTTCTCACATTGGAGATCCTCGCTTTCCAGACAAAAATAACTTGGTGGCATGTATCAAAGTGGGCCCTACATATCATGTACGAGCCAAAGTGTCATCTGTGTCACATTGGTATTTATTTAATGACGTCAGGTAAGAATGGTTTTCAAAGCTTTTCATTATTCATATTTTGCCTAGTACTTGAAAAATAATGATGCAGCTATAAGTTACTGATGTCTGTTCAGATGGATTTTATTATAAGATTTAGGTTTAAAAGTCAAGAAAACCTATTATTTAAGTAGGTGCATTAACTTTTGGCTGGGCTCTATTCTTACTAACAATTCACTCGCATGCCTTTGAGTGGATTTGGTTTCAGGCTTAAACATCGTACATTTTGCGTTAATGTACTATACTCGAATATTTCTCTGGTAGATACTACAATACAGTACCTACTCCCCCAACAATCAGTAATAAGAACTTAAGTGAATGAATGGAGGAATTAGCTTGAAGCTAATTTGCTAATCCATTACTTGAATAAGGTTTATTAAATACTTGAACAAAAGGTGATGGTAGCATTTTGAGTAGGAGGTGTAAGGTATTTTTGTGATACTGTTTACAAAGTACAAGCATTAATGAATAACCTTAAGATCTAAAGGTTTACCATTTACTATTTGGCCAATGTTATGATAGTGGTTTGTCTGTGGGGTCAGAATATCTCTAATTCAATTCTAGGTAAGATTAATTCAATTCTAGGTACATATTTATCTTATCTATTACTTCATTCTGAAGTAGATTAGGGAGATTTTTGTTTGATAATGGATCTCTATTTGCATGTGAATTAACATTTGTACATCACTTATGCCATGGAAATTATAAATATTAGCAGATCACTTTTAATAGCATAGATAATGTTTACTAGTCAGTAACCCCTAGTAGATGTGTATGTTAGACATGACTCATTGGTATATTTAGTGTCTACTTGGATAGTACCAAATATTGCCAGTCATTATGTATTTGATATGAATCCATATACTCTCCAACCCACCAGCTCATAGCTTAAAAGAAAAAAAAAATTTTATTTTGCAGTTGCACTTAACCCTTTACTGCCGACTGAACGTATTTTACGTCGACATTTTTTGTCTCGTGTGCCGACTGGACGTATTTTACGTCGACTTACAAAAGTTTTTTTTTAAATTTGCGGAAAAATACTTATAGGCCTACCAGCCTAAAACTTTTGAATCACGCGCCTTGGGGGATGCTGGGAGTTCACGGATCAAGGTGTTGTTTTGTTTACAATCGTTACGCAGGCGCGCAAGCGCGAATTTCTTTCTTGCCGCACTAAAAAGTATCTGTGACACATCTCGGAAATTATTTCGTCACTTTGACATAATTTTTGTACCATTGTAAATTAGCCATTACATGAAGTATTATATATGAAAATGTGCGCATTTTTATGTAGAATACAACAATAAAATACTCATGATTGTAGCTTTTATCAGTTTTGAAATATTTTCATATAAATAACGATAAGTGCCAAAATTTCAACCTTCGGTCAACTTTGACTCTACTGAAATGGTCGAAAAACACAATTGTAAGCTAAAACTCTTATATTTTAGTAATATTCAATCATTTCCCTTAATTTTACAACTAATTGGAAGTCTCTAGCACAATATTTCGATTTATGGTGAATTTATGAAAAAACATTTTCCTTACGTCCGCGCGGTAACTCTTCCGAAAAAAATCATACATGCGATTGTGGTAATATTTGCACCATTTTAAAATTAGCCGTTACATAAAGTTTTATATATGGAAATGTGCGCAATTTCATGCACAATACAACTAAAAACAACCCATGGTTGTAGCTTTTATCAATTTTGAAATATTTTCATATAAAAAATTATAAGTGACAAATTTTCAACCTTGGTCAACTTTGACTCTACCGAAATGGTCGAAAAACGCAATTGTAACCTAAATCGCTTATATTCTAGTAATATTCAAGCATTTACCTACATTTTGTAACAAATCGGAATTCTCTAGCACAATATTTCGATTTATGGTGAATTTATGAAAAAAATAACATTTTCTTTACATCCGCGCGGTAACTCTTCCGAAAAAATCATACGTGTGATTGTGGTAATGTTTGCACCATTTTAAATTAGCCGTTACATAAAGTTTTATATATGAAAATGAGCGCAATTTCATGTAGAATACAACAAAAAATAATTGAAGGTTGTAGCTTTTCTCATTTTTGAAATATTTGCATATAAATCACGATAAATAGAAAAAAACCACGTTCGGTCAACTTTGACTCTACCGAAATGGTCGAAAAACACAATTGTAAGCTAAAACTCTTACAGTCTAGTAATATTCAGTCATTTATCTTCATCTTGAAACAAATTCGAAGTCTCTAGCAAAATATTTAGATTTATGGTGAATTTAAAAAAAAATCTTTCCTTCCCTCCGCGCGCGGATTCTCCGCCACAAATCTCCGAAATGCGTACGTCCCATTCTCGGAATATTTGCTCCGTTTCATATTAGGCATTTCATAGAGTTTTATATATGAAAATGTGCGCAATTTCATGTAGAATAAAACGAAAAATATTTGAAGGTTGTAGCTTTTCTTATTTCCGAAATAATTGCATATAAAAAATATATATAAAAAAAAATTCGACATTCGGTCAACTTTAACTCGTCAGATATGGTCGAAAACTGCAATTGTAAGCTAATACTCTTACAGTATAGTAATATTCAATCATTTGTCTTCATTTTGAAAGAAATTGGAAGTCTCTAGGACAATATTTAGATTTATGGTGGATTTTTGAAAAAAATATTTGTTTACGTCCGCGCGTTACAAATTCATGCATTATTTTGTGATAATATTTTCTCTGTGTTGCTTTTATCGTTTTACAATGTGTTATATACCAAAATGATCGCAATTTAGTGTACATTACAACGAAAAAAAAGTAACTTGTTACCTTTAACCGTTTTGCGCACAGCGCGATTTGAATACAATTATATATGAAATTTTGTTTTTGCGCTATCATATATTGCATTATTTATATATGATAATGATAATTTTTTTCATTTCTGATGGTTGCATACTAAACTGCAGCCAATGACAAAAAAAGGAGCCAAAAATGAACTCTTAATCTTGAAAACTAAGCGCGCTGTGATTTTTTGAAAAAAATATTTTTTCCACTTCCGCGCTCACTCTGAAACACCTCCGGCACACGGGAGACAATTTTTTTTTTTACCGTTTCGGCGTTTAAGGGTAAGTACAACTTGGGAGGTTGTGGTTAGGGATATATTTTAAAGACACTTCTGATGATAGGACCGTGGTCACCTTTTAGTTTAGCCCTTCTGGTTCATCTAAGCCAGAGGTACTAGTGCGTCATGGCAACGTAGTGTTGTAGCTACAGGACATCAAGGGACAAGATCTTAACCATTACATGTCATAAGGTGGCACATCAGCTTCCTTTAGTTAAAGACCATCTTTTTGGTATCCAGAACAATATGTATTTAAACCAACAACTCGATAGCTGTGATACTCGTGCAGTCAGTAAAGTACCCAATCAGAAACAGTGTTGGTTGCCAGTTGAGATCTTCATGTGGGTAAATTCAAACAAGGTTTCTATAGTGCTAAGGTTTGTCCCTCATCATTACTGACAGTTTCAAAAGGGAAAATCAGTTATCAATGAAATTGTGGCCGGGGAACACGTCAATGGTGAACCTGTTAGTGTGACAAGCTTGAACCACAAACACTCTGTGTATCGTTTAAGTAATCAAGACCAAACAATCTATGTCTTTGGAACAGTTCCAGTCTTAGTGTTTATGCCTATTCCAACATTTGTCTGCATTTGGCAGGGAACTGGAGAAGTTCTGCACCTCTGACAACACAAAAGGCCACGATGGTTCTCCCATGGCTGCACCCCTTGAGGAGGGGTAGGGCTTGTCATGTGATGTACTGTAGGCATTACTAAGGTTGTTTGCATCCCTTGAGCCATAGCTGCATTCACCTTTTAGCCTTTTAACTTCACCCCACATGCTGCATCCTTTGGTATGTCTTGATGTCCAGTCATTACATCTTTTCACTGCCTCAAACACTGAAGAGCTAAAGTTGTTCCAGTGCTTGGTTTTATAGCTTTTATAGATATGCAGATCTACATTCCATGGTGGCTGACTATTCCAAGAGCCTTCCAGCTCAGAAGAAACTAATCAAGCAGCCATTCTTCCATGAATTCTGTGTTCATCTGGATATCCACAGTCAGTATGCTTGGGGGTTATCCAGCAAGGCCTCAGTGGAAGCAGACTATTTTTGAAGAAATAGTTGCAGCCTTTCCAAGTTCTTGTAGGACATTAGCTGGTAGCCTCTGTCCAGCAAGTGGAATTGCTTCTGTTGTGTATTGGAAAGGGTATGGATCCACCTTGTCAGTGCAGTTTATTGTTAATTGCCTACTTTTTTCTTTTTAAGGTAAAACAGACTTGTCTCCCCACCATCAAGGGATAAGAGACTCAAGTTTTGGACTATATGGGTAAACTTGTTCCTCAGTGGAATTGAATAGACTTATCCAGCATTTCAAGTAGGGAGTTAACTGTTAGTTGCCTATACCTATTAAATGGGATTGCTGCCTCTTTTTTGAAGTCTTAAGAAGTCTCATTATGAATCCCTTCCCAAACCTCCTTGTTAGAGCTCACATTTGAGAATGCCTTTTTACTTGCATTTGGATCTTTGAGATGGATCAGTGGGATTCATGTTTAGCTAGGTTACCCACAAACTGTAAGGAATGATTGTCAGTAAGTTTTTAATTTTCTTCCAACTTCAAAGAAAGACCCAAATGAAAAATATCCAGGACTCATACTAGAGCACCCTTTGAAATTCCTTCCCTTTCTTATGTTGCTAATGATGAAGATGGCTATGAGGATCAGGAAATTCAGGAGTCACTCATCCACTGTTCCTATCCATGGGCTGAAGAAGCAAGTCACAAAGAACACAGTTTCTTATTGTCCACAGCTAGCAATTGTGAGAAGCTTTGGTTATGTAATGGGTAGTGGGGAAGAACTGGTAATAATGTGAGCCCTTGAAGTTATAGCATGCTCTACTTCTGTCACCTTTAGACAGTCTTGATAAGTCTCTTATTTGTGGATGTACCTGTCGATGACATTACATATATTATTTCTGCGAGTCATATTTCATTTAACAGGTTAGATTTGTATTCACTGGGACTGGTAGCCTTATCAGAACTAGCTTTACTTGGAGATTTCTCATCTTCCACTTCATCTTAACTGACCCCTCACCTTTCATTCATGGTACTGTTACTAACTTAAACGTCCCTGTTTTTTACTTTTCCTTCCTGTTTTGAAAGGAATGTGCTTCCTTTCATATTATGAAGACTTATCAGATAAAAGCCTCTTGTTTTACACCCAGTAGTAATTGAGACTCAGAGGTCTGGAAAAACTAACCCCTATTAATAATAATAATACACCCAGTAGTATTTTTGAACAATACAGCTTGCCAACCTATGAGCTGTTAGTCTTGGTTCTTGACTCTTATTGTCCCAAGTTCTCTACTGGACCATACGTGCATAAGCAAACACTCATCATCTTGACCTTGATCATGAATGCTTTTATATGACTTATGAGGTTGTGATAAACTCGTCTTTTCATACAAATTCATTAATCCTACAATGAGCACGTTTTTCTAGTCCCATATATCGTTGCCCCACACAATGAAAAGTGCATATTAAATACAGGGTGCTCAAAAATGGTGTAGGGTGTTTCAGTGAATGTTCTGCTTCATGTGAAATTATCTTTATATTATCATGTTTAGTAGAGTGAAGAACTTTGTCTATGATGTTATTTGTAATGTGTTGCCTTCAAAGGTACTTTTACTAACAGAATTCTGGTATTATTTAGTATTCAGCCAATTGCTGCTGAGGAAGCAGTGTGGTTCCCATGTGGTTGGAAAGTACCTTGTGTCCTGTATTGGCAACGACGTCATATTCCTTCAGCGCTCGAAAAAATAGAACCAGGTAATCCAATAACTAGTGATGTTTTTGGAGAAGATAAGTCACTGGCGCAAAGAGGAAGAAAACGAATCACTTTTACACCTCTCACAGCAGATGAAATGCCAGGCGAAGGTAAGCCCATCATTTTTTCTTCAAGACCTTTTAAAAAATGCACGCAAGTAGAAGCTATTCTGTATTATTATAGTATGTTGGGACTGCAAATCATTTGCATTTTGTTGTGATATTTTGCCAAAATGTCATTTTAACACTTTACACAAATTGCTTTATTATACAATTTTTTTTCTATTAAGGCCTGAAGTCTTATTATTTTTCTCAGTCTTATCTGTAGTTTGTGTGTTGAAATTCTAATTCATTTTAACATTGCTATTCTGTTGGTATGGTTGAACTAAGAAGAGTTATCACATTTTTACCCTCATACGTTTGGTGAATGACATTCCATGAAAATATTAATCCATTTGAGATTTCAGTGCAATCCTGCTAATGTCCTCTCTTTAGATTCAGATGACATTATCTTCAAGAAATAAAAGAAAGATTTATATCATTGGGAAGGAGACATTGTATCTTATATATTTATAAAAGATAGCTGTTCTCAACCAACTTATGTTACATTAATCTTGAATTGCTTTACTTTGCATTTTTGCTTGTTTTCTTTGCAGATGTGTATTGAACTGTACATTCAATTGCTAAATAGAGGAAACAGATTTATTATAGATGGTTTAGAATCTTAATAAAACCATCTTTGTCATAATTCGGTTAATCTTCACAGGTGACTTGGTTGCAATGGATGCAGAGTTTGTTAATTTACATCAGGAAGAAGCAGAAATTCGTAGCGACGGCACAAGAACAACTATAAAGCCATCTCAGAAGTCTGTCGCCAGAATAACTTGCATTAGAGGGTAAGGATGAGGACTGTATGGCTGGATTTTTATTTCTCACTAGGCCCAAAAATTTGTTTACTCAAGATACACTTATTATGAAGTATTTGTGCTTGTGTTTGAAAGGTGTGCTTACATTTAAATAATCATTTAAAAGATTTTATAGGCAGTGTTACAAATTTCCATTAGATTTTGCAACATCATATGAAAAAAATTGCACAGGTGTAATAGTACTGTAATTTTAATTTGTTTTAATCGTATTGCTTTCAGTTTTTTTATAATTTCTTGTATTATGTTAATACTTAGCAAAATTATTTTAATGAAAAAATGGAGATATTCAGAGACATTTTTATAAAC
>NC_087205.1:86045830-86125830 GCF_015104395.2 Macrobrachium nipponense
AGACATTTTTATAAACAGTATACTGATTATAAACAATTGAATTACTGTACCTGTTCAGTATTAATAATTTGTCAAAATAGTACATGCTGAAAACTATTTTTTTAGGTTTGCATGGAGGAGATTATCATGACCATTTTGTAGTTATTCTCAGTCCCTTTATCCTTAAATCTGAATCTGAAAAAGAAAAGGTGTATGAGAAGAGATTACATTGTGGACTTAATTATAATTATTACTAAAAGTACTTTGCATTAAAATATTAAACAGATCATTAGTTTCCCTGTTGTTATTATACTTCTGGGTTAAATTATGTATCTGATAATAAGAGTTGTTCATACAACCCCAGAGATTAGATGGTAAAAAAAAAAAATACCAAATATTTTAAATTCCAGGTGTCATTACAGAAATCAGTTAAATTTTGGCTAGCTGTCAAAAGTATGACATAGCTTTTCTTTGCACCTACTACATGTTTGATGAGGCAATATGTACTCCGACATTAAGAAAAGTGAAGATACCTGGGCATTTATCTGCTTCTTGTGAGATCCAGAGAAATCTCATCAAAGCATGATAAGGCTCCATATTCATAAAATCCCCCGGAAATTCCACACAAACAGATTCAAAGCAAAGCAGGGGGCAAACTAAACCGGCTTTAAAAGGACGGAAGCAAAGCACGTCCTCTTAAAGGCAGTAAGAAAATAACTAACATGGTCACGGGTTAAAGAGGGGGTATGTGGGTTGCTCCACATGACTCGTGACCAAGCACAGTTGCTAATAGTCCTTTGCGTACACAATTTTTTAACCTTACCGGTTTCCAGCTGGCGCTAGAAGATTTATCGTAATGTTAAGACCGAGGGTTTGTTTCATATATGAACAATTAAATTTCTCTATTTTTTAATATAGCAGTATTAATAATTCTGTAGATGATTATGCAGTGCCCCCAATGGCTGTTTTATTAGACTTATTTACCAAATAGATGATTTTAATGAAATCTTTGACCCTCACTCTTGCTATAATTTGTGACTGTGTATTACAGACAAGGACCATTAGAAGGCACACCATTCTTAGATGACTATATATCAACCCAGGAGCAGGTTGTTGATTACCTTACTCAGTTTTCTGGCATTAAACCTGGGGATCTGGATGCCAATTTTTCACAGAAACACCTCACAACGCTCAAATCAACGTACATAAAGCTGCGGTACTTAGTTGACAAAGGTGTGAAATTTGTTGGACATGGATTGAAAAATGATTTCCGGTAAGTGCCATCTCCTTTATTAATCATTATTCTGACTGCACTTTGGTTTATACAGGAGTGATTTCTTGTAAACAGTTTGATGCTTTCTGGTTATCCTTGGTAGTCATTGCTGCACTTTAGTAATAGAGCTGAAAATGGTGGAAAGAGAATGTGTGTAGTAGGAGCTGAACCTTTATATGTTATGGTCATAGGTACTCAATATTATATGACCTGTTATTACACACTCCTATGAAATAAAGATTCAGGTAATGTACTGGAAGCACTTGCATCTCACCAGATAGGACATTTAGAATTTTGAAGAAGTTGACCTAGTTAAACTACCTCGTTTTAACATTGTAATAAGAATATACATAGACATAAAAAGGAATGAACTTTTACATAGACATAAAAAGGAATGAACTTTTATATCAAGCATGGCATGCACATACGCATTTTAACTACATATAAAGATGTCAAGGAGTATAGTGTTAGGAAATACAGAGAGTTAAAGGTGTAAATCATGGTACTGAGGAGAGGGGTGGTAGAATCAAGAAATTATGATCATATGCTGAATGAAGAAAATATTTATGATGATATACTAAAGAAGAAAATATGTATGAAAATATACTAAATGAAGAAAATATGAAAATATACTAAATGAAGAAAATATGAAAATACTAAATGAAGAAAATTTTTAAATACATTAAATGAAGAAAATGACTATGAACTGGACAGTGCTGACAAAAGACTGACCAGTGAGCATTGATCTTATGAGCAAGAACTGTGAAGGATAGCAAACAGGAAGAGCTTCCTCTGTAAGGAATTGGTTTAAGGCATTTTGAGAACTAGTCATTGAGCACATGATTGGAATATATTGAAAAAATGGTAAATAAAGGAAAGTGAGGTGCTGCCATTATGATAATATATATAAGTTGTTTACTAACTATTCTTATTTGCTGGAATAAAGCAACTTGGCAACAGGTTGCCAGTAAAGCACTGGGGTACATCTGCTGAACTAATACAGTTTTGCCCAATTTTCAAATAAGGATACATTTGTGGTAACAGTTACCTTGGTAAACATTACAACAGTGATGAATCCCTTATGGGGACTAGTGCCATCGGTGCACCAAATTCAGTGCACTGTGGGCATTTACTTAGGTTTATTTTTGTAGCGTCACTTCAGCCCTTTTCATTCCCTTTACTGTATCTCATTCATATTCTTTCTTCCATCTTACTCTCCACCCTCTCCTAACAATAGTTTTATTGTGCAATTGTAAGTTGTCACGCCTTTAGAACCGTTTTACTCTGACCTTTCCCTCCAGTGCTGAATGACGTGAGGCCTCGGTGACAAACTGATAGAAAGAGTCATATTATTATTTCAGTATAATTCACAGCATTAAGTCACATTCATAGACTTATTGCTTTTTAACAGCATTGTTGATAATTCACTTCATCTAAGCAGTATAAAATAAAAAATAAAAAACGAAAGGTCAGTGACTGATAATGCTCATGTTTTCTTGTCTTGGAACTTTATAATTTATATGGCATGTTTACTTTTTCTACCAAGGAACAGGATTTATGAAAGAGGTCCTAATGGAATTGGTATCCCAAGATACAGTAGTTGAAGACAGAATTCTACAGCTTAATTAACCTTGTTCAAGCAGTGTTACCAGAGAACATTGTTATCCCCACCCTACCCTTGGTTACATGCTCCATCATTACAGTTATCTGTAAATGTCAAATTGGATTGCGTGGTCTCAGTCATTACAGGTAGCTGTTATAAATGTCAAAAGTGTCCAGGGAATACAAAGATCTGAAGTCCCAAGTAGTGTTGACCAAGGGAGGGGAACACATATTTCATTATGGCTTGAATAATGCTGTTTTTGCTTGATGAATGAAAGTCGGGCATATTTATGGTATATGCATTTGCCTCAATAAGGATACTACAAATATAGAAATATGACTTGACTTTGCTGCTCAGGGGCCAGGACCATGTAGTGTATGATCTGTTGTGATAATCACAACAACCTGAACAAATAAGGAAGGTTTCATAAGAAGTGTAAATATACATACAGACATACAGTTTACAGTAGAAAGGAGTCCCTTCTAAATTCTCATAGGGTTGGCCTAAAGAATTTGCTCATAAATGAGGGGTGAAAATTTAAACTCGGTAATAGACATATTAGGTAGGAAGATAAAAAGAGAATAGTGAAAGCAGTGGTACTGGTGGCTAATGGGACGCTATGGGGTACTCTTGAGTCACCCTATATTTAATATCCCCCAACAGGTTGACCATAAACTGTAATTAAGTTGTAATTTGAAACCAGTATAGAAAATGTCAATTTCATAAGTAATGAGCTTGATGGATCAAGTGCACTAATTTTATACTCTCATCCAATCACTTGGCTATTTTAACATATTATTGGGAATATTTTCAGAGTTATCAACATGACTGTGCCAGCAAATCAGCTAATAGACACTGTTCTCCTGTTCCACATGTCACACAACCGGATGGTGTCACTCAAGTTTCTTGCATGGCATTTTCTTAGTAAGTTTATGTCTTTTATTATTTTCATCTTTTATGTTTGTAGTAATTTAGTGCAGTGCAATTGGAATAATTTTGGCAAATTTATATGCAGAAGGGGAGCTTTCTTCTTCATTTTTAGCTTATAATTAGGTTCCTAGCATTATTTAATGTATTTGTTTGAATTGTTCATGCAGAAATACAGGCCATTGCCTTGTATGGTGGACTATCCCTTCAGTATGAGCTAGGGACACTTGTTAAACATAATGTAGTTAACTGTTGGCAATTGGGGTAATATCCCCCACTCATACGCCATGAACAATCACTTTTTTTGTCTGCAATTACATAGTGCGGACAATGGTGTTCGCTTTCAGCTAGGCTGTCTGTTGTGCTCCAGTATTTGTGTTAGTGATTAAAAGCATAAGTATAAAGGCATTGTGACGGGTCGTAGCATTTGTGTGGATGCTTCATATTCCTTTGGGTGATGTTCCACCCAGGTATTTTACACCTATCCCCTTGGGTTGGGGTACAGTGGTTGGTCATTCTGTAAGTGGGAGAAATGTGGCAGGAGAGAGAGGGATAGGAAACTTTTGCCATTCTCCTCAGGAGGGATTACTCCCCTAGTGACTCTTGCTAAACCCTTCCAGTTTTTTCCCCCAGCTTCTTCATGTCCCTAGTCTCCTTGGTCAAGGGGAGGGAGTTAGCAGAGAGTGGGAATGGCCTGTTACGCACTCTTTGGATAAGAGGTTTGGTACCTTTGGAAGATGTGGACTTCATTAATTTCCATAAGAGTCCCTCTTTTTGTGCATTCCTTGATCTCATAACTTTGGCTAAAAGGGATTTTACCAGTGCTGTTGCTGCTGCTTCCACTACTAAGGAGGTTGACCCTCTTATGGTAGTGCTTCCATTCATACAGTTCCTTGTTGTGCAAGGAACACACCTGAAGCACTAATCTTGCTTGGCTGGGCCAAGTCCTGATCAGCCAGGGGTTTGGTTGTGACAGGTCTCCTCTCGGTACAAGCCAGCACAAGAGAGAAACAGGTCAGTTATGACCATGCTGCTTCTTCCTCTTGTAGTTGCCACTGGCCTCAAGGTTGTGTATGCATGGCAGTGTGTATGCCCGTTCACCTGTAACCTTTTGCTAGTCTGATTGGTTGACTATACCCCTGAATTCAATACAGAGTACATGAATTCTTTGGCTTTTGTGTTTCACCCAGTACCTGTGGTACTGATTGAATAACACAATCCCAGGAACAGGTACAGGAACAGAATTGTGACCCATACATGATAAGCTGTTGTTACCTAGCGCATGATGTGTGTGGGTGCATAGATTTCATCATACTGAGCATGTTTATGAAAGGTGTGCACATGTTAACCTGCTAGCCCAGTGTGTGGTATTCTAAGCATATTGTGCAAGCATTCTGACTGAACCTTCTCATTTCTTCACAGACAGAATGACTGCTTAACCTACTCTCCCAGCATATGGCGAGTGTGTGGCTCTTCACCTGTGCTTCTCTGGTCATATGTGGTTGAGTTAGTATTACACTCTTGTTCTGTGTGTATGTGGTCTTTGGACTGTGTACATATATAGACAGTGGGTTTGTATGCAACAGACTCCTTTTATAATGCTTATGAGTGCTTGGATAGTTTGTATTTGTTGTTTTATCTTTTGGATAAAACATCACAAGTGAGCTGCTTAAGAGTGCTTGGCTAGTATGTTTTTGGTATGTGGTTGTGCTGCACCCAGGTCCACTATTATTTGTCACAGACTCAGTTCCTCATTTACAGTACAGTTTTGCTTTTCTTGCTCTGCAAGTAGCCATACTTAGCCTACACTTTTCCCATAGCTTGTGGAGCTGTGTCACACTGCAATCTTGTTCAGTGAGAGTTTAGTGGTGTACTATGTGCAAACTGTGCGTGTGTGCTCTGGGTCTCTTTTGTAAGACATTCAAGAGAAATGTCTAGTTCACTTACTAGTTTGTATGCTAGCGCATCCAAATATTTTTGCAGCAGTAGGTTCAGTATTGGCCTGTCACACACTACAAATTTGAAGGAGTACAACAACAAAAATTGTTACAGTGCAAAAGTTGAAGAGGGTTGGTAAACGGGTTAGTAAACCCGCAATTGTGAGTGGTTGTCTACTGGTAATGTTATTTCCACCTCCCTTTAATGCAGCTGTCAAAAGACATTTTGGGAGATGGAGAATTCAGGGAAAACTCCCACAATGAGGCCTGTCATCCAACAATCACAAGGGATCCTCTTTGGTTTCCTAGCTCTTGGAGCAAGGTAGAAGTGAAGATAATTTAGAATTGATCAGAGCTGTTTTAGCTCTCCCCAAAGCAAAAGCTGAGAGAGTCACCTTTGCAGATTGTGCTTACTCAAAAATGACAGGAAAAGGAGAACCACCTAAACCAAGCTGGTTGACAGGAAAGTAATAAGGTGGTTATCTGC
Organism: Macrobrachium nipponense; assembly: GCF_015104395.2. Classification (NCBI taxonomy): domain Eukaryota; kingdom Metazoa; phylum Arthropoda; class Malacostraca; order Decapoda; family Palaemonidae; genus Macrobrachium; species Macrobrachium nipponense. The sequence continues at coordinate 86,052,037 of NC_087205.1, forward strand.
TGTTTGGCTATGAGACCCAGCTTTTAAATGATCAAGATTCCAGGTTTTGACAAAATATGGAGGATGATCAGAGCAAACAAGTCAACTAGGTAATGCAGCATACGTATGCCACTAGACTACTACTGGAAGCTCTCATGAGCACCTATGCAGTCATTTTCCAGTCTTTAGCATGGAGCTTGAACTTCTTACAAATTCCACTGCAAACAGTGGTGATACTTCCAAGAGCCTACACCAGTTACTTCAGTGGCAGTTCATGGTACCATAACATATCAGAACAACCAGTACCAGTCTATAAACCTCACCCATGTATGACCTTGTACCATGAAAAGAGTTCTGAGCTATAGTCAACAGACTTGCACACCTCTGTGTTATTAATGCCAGAGCTAAAAAGTACAGATGAATGGGTACATACACTTATGTGAGAGGCACTGGTGAAAACTGTGTGTATGGTTTGGGTACTATGAATGCACCAAATTGTTACAGTGCAAAAGTTGAAGAGGGTTGGAAAACCACTATTTTGAGTGGTTGTCTACCGATCATTTTATTTCTTTTGTTTTTTGGTGATTGACACCGTTTTTGTTTGGTGACTGGCACCAGCAATGGTTGTTCAAGTCCACATTTCTAAGGAGAGCTCAAAGTTATTGTTTTTTAACCTTTCTTTGTATTAGCTATGGCAATGAAGGATTGTGCCAATGTTCCTGATGCTTCAACTTCAGTGGAGTGTTGGGGTCTCGGCATTCGACAGCAGTGGAAGAAGCAACAGGAGCATAGACAGAATACTTCACTGCCATAGCTAACACAAAGAAAGCTTAAAAATCGATAACCTTGAGCTCTCCTTAGAAATGTGGACTTGAACAACCATTGCTGGTGCCAGTCACCAAACAAAAACTGTGCCAATCACCAAAAAACAAAAGAAATAAAATGATAGGTAGACAACCACTCAAAATAGTGGTTTTCCAACCCTCTTCAACTTTTGCACTGTAACAATTTGGTGCATTCATAGTACTGAAACAATACACACAGTTTTCACCAGTGTCTCTCACATAAGTGTATGTACCCATTCATCTGTACTTTTTAGCTCTGGCATTAATAACACAGAGGTGTGCAAGTCTGTTGACTATAGGTCAGAACTCTTTTCATGTTATAAGGTCGTACAATGGTGAGGCTTATTGGCTAGTACTGGTTCTGATGATATGCTGTGGTACCATGAACTGCCACTGTAGTAACTGGTGTGCAGGCTCTTGGAAGTATCACCACTGTTTGCAGTGGAATTTGTAAGAAGTTCAAGCTCTATGCTAAAGACTGGAAAATGACCCCATAGGTGCTCATTGAGAGCTTCCAGTAGTAGTCTAGTGACATACGTATGCTGCATTACCTAGTTGACTTGTTTCCTCTGATCATCCTCCATATTTTGTCAAAACCTGGAATCTTGATCATTTAAAAGCTGGGTCTCATACCCAAACAGCAGATAACCACCTTATTACTTTCCTGTCAACCAGCTTGGTTTAGGTGGTTCTCCTTTTCCTGTCATTTTTGAGTAAGCACAATCTGCAAAGGTGACTCTCTCAGCTTTTACTTTGGGGAGAGCTAAAACAGCTCTGATCAATTCTAAATTATCTTCACTTCTACCTTGCTCCAAGAGCTAGGAAACCAAAGAGGATCCCTTGTGATTGTTGGATGACAGGCCTCATTGTGGGAGTTTTCCCTGAATTCTCCATCTCCCAACATGTCTTTTGATGACTGCATTAGAGGGAGGTACAGGTTCATACTTAAGTAGCTTTGGATGGTTTCACAACTAGTTGCTTGCTGATTAATCTTGCATATAACATGAATACAACATAGTATAGACCAGGAAATGATAGTTAAATTAACAGATGCTAGTTATCCACCAGATAAATAAATCTCCAAGTTCTATGCTGGCAATAGCAATTGGTTTGTTCTTGAAATGGACATTATATAAATGAATATAAAAATTTAGAGAATAAGAGAGAGAGAGAGCTAGCTTAACACTCACTAATTAGGGGCTCAATTTCTTCCCATTCCCTCATGTTTACCAAATGTAAACAAGTTTTTCTGTCGTTTATAATATTTATATTTCAGCTATATTAAAATGGTTTTTAGGTAGCTTAATGCATATTTACATACCTACCAAGTAATTATTTTGGCCATACCTATAGGGTACAGATGAGGCAATAGTGGAGGGAGTTGGCAGGTAGATTGAGGAAATCCTAGGTATGGACAGATCTTGCCTATTTAATTAACTATGCTTCAGACAAAATCAAGAAGTTTGGAACATGTTCCCAAATTTAAATTTGCTAAAATTTTCTTACAAATGAAATTTTTTATATATGTAGTATCACACTAAATTAGTAAGGTGTATGAGGCTTTCAATTAAGGGAAAGATGATGGCATGTTAAAGAATTTAAAAAGTATTCCTACATTATTCAAGTATTTTCCTGCAATACTAACAGATAAATTTTTCCCTTCACCAGAAATAAAAATCCAAAGTGTTACACATGACAGCATTGAAGATGCTAGGACAGCACTTGCACTGTATCAGAAATATTGTGAATTAAAAGCCAGTGGTGATCTTGTCATGGAGCTACAAAATCTCTACGAAGCTGGGAAAAAGGCACAGTGGAAAGTACCTGGAGAAGAAGAAGATGAATAAAAGTTTAAATAATGTTTTAAGTAATAGAGGAAGCTTAGGGGTGGTTAAGTATTGGTGAATGTTTGAAGATGGTGTATCATTTTTGCGTAGATGATCGCCATATCCAATATTAATGATAGGTTGATGTGTACGTATAGAGATTATTTTAATAATAAGGTGGCTGAGGATGATTGACTACCATCAGTTATTGACAAAAAGGCAGTTTGATACTTAAAAGTTGTTCATGGTACAAATTATATTTGGTTTTAATGAGTTTTTCCTTTTGTACTTAAAGGAACTATTACTAATTTTAATGTAAATACATCAATACTGTATCAAATTTTAATCTGTACATAAAGTGCAAATTACTCAGAAGTCAAAACATTTGTGGTTTTGAAACACCTTTGTACATTCTGTTTTTATAATTAAAATAAAATGTATTTTTATGCTTTCTTTCATTCATTTCCCTGTTTTATTAATGTCATTTCAAGCTTCTTAATGAGCTGTGGGAAATTACAGTAAAGTCCCTGACTAATGTATTTGCGCCTGCATTTACATCTACAGACTGCTGTACATTCCCATTCTCTTGGCATCACACGAATTCAATGACAAGGTATTCTTCCCATTTAGGCTTTCTCATGGCTGGTGTACTACTGGCATGTTACTCACTGAAGAGTGGCTCCCAAATATACAATATAAAGAAAATTCTGTGATTGGTCTTCTAGCTCTGGTTTGTGATCTTTCAATTGTTGATCCAGCGAGCTTATGCTAAATCTAGCTTTTAAGAACATGACAGTCATACCAAACAGGGATATTTTACTGTTTCCTTTACAAACCTGGCAGGGACCATAGAGGTCTTTGTAATTGAAAGGGTAACATAGATGCCCTTCATACTTCTCTATCAAAACCTACATAATTCAGTTGGAACAACACTGCACTCCAGGCCACTCACAGCTTTAGAATGACTAATGCATAATGAAATGGTGAGGCCTCAAGTAGCTAGAATGTCAGTACCATAAGGACTTAAACAAGAGCAGCCATTGCACAGAAGTCTCAATGACTTTGAGAACTATGAGCTAGTTATTTTTAAAGTCCCAAGTTCTCTGAAACATGTGCCTCATAAATTCTTGTGCCACTTGACTGGTGTAGCAGCAGGGAACAGTATGTATCTTGTTTAGGTGTGGAGAACTTTTGCCTGAACTTTCAAACATTTATTGTACATAGCATGTCTCTTTGATCTTTCCTCAGCAATGACCGATAAATATTATTGAACTGTCATACACATTGGTCAATGGTGTCTATTACAAGTGGATTACATAAACTTGCAAATAACATATATATGAGATTAGGTAAAGGATAAGGTTGCAAAAGTAAAGTATGACAACATAGGGGTCTAACCAGCAAGGGGTTAGTGCTGTAAGTGCAATAAACATGGCACAGCAGTCATTATACTAAAGGTTGTTTGCATTATCCCTTTGATGCTGAGCTGCATCTACTTTTTAGCTTTTTACTTTACCTACATTCCCTCTTCCTTTCGTAAATCTTGTCGTCAAACACCTGTAATAGTTATGTCTTAGCTCAACGCCTTTAGATCCTTTTATTTAATTTCCTTTAATGTTTGGATCTGTTTATCTTCCTGTCTAACCACTCCAACTCCCTCTTTTCCCTCTTAATTGCTGAATGACCAAAAATGCCCCAGTGCTTGGTTTGACAGCTTCTTTTTCATAAAAAAACCATAACCATAGGTATCATCATGAAAACACCTGTCATAACGTTTTGGTTATAAGTTATAATTTAATGTTAAACCAATAACTGATTGGGTAAGTCAGTGTATTTGAACCCCAAGGCATGGGAAAAGAACAACAATGTAGTATACACTAGGATGAGAGCTTGACATGAGCTCACAGCGGGGGGTTATATGAAAGATATAGTCAGACCAGGAATTTCATTTGATATGAAGTGCAACCCTAGATGCAAATTTTTGGCCATAGCTTAACTGATGTATGGAAAAACCCAATAAACCCTTGAGGTTGATATGCAAATGAAAGCATGAGTTAGACTAAGACAGTAAAATGAAGGGACACCTCCTTTGCCTGTATCTTATGATTAACCTTGCCAACATCTTCAAAGTTACCTTGGCTATTTGGTTGGGCTGTGGATATAGTTATAATCTTTAATGGTGAAGCTTGTCCAAGGATAGAACCACCTTAAGCCACTGTGTTAAAAACCCCTTGATATAAGAAATTTTATTCTTTGAGCTAGATCTGAACAACTGCAGTGAAGGCGATGTTAAAAGGAGTGAGTATGACCCACAAAAACCTCAGTACGTACATGATCCTTTATCAATGACTAGTACACACTACCTAGCTTATTAGGGCCAAGTCAAACAAACCCTAATGTTTTGTGAGGAGCTGTACTACTTGGGGATGATGGGAAGTTTCGGAGTTACTAAATACATTCACTATAGTTTAATAAGTCAATGGGACTACCTCAGCCATCAATGTGTAAATTGGATGAAGAGAAGCAGTTTTGATATTTAATGAAAATTAAGATAAGAGGCACTGCTTATGCAAAAGTTGAATAAAAAAACTTGAGAAAAAAATCTTTTTAATTGTTGTCCAAGCAATGCTCTTATAAATCTTGGAGAGAGCCTCTCCTTGGAGATTTTCTTAGAACTGCTTTCATACAAGTGTTTGCATCGCAAGAAAAAACTGGAATACTTTATTTGGCTGTTTAGAAGTCAACTACAACTAAGGTCCTATCAAATCCGCCACATCTACCCATCAAGGCTAAAGCAGTCCAGTCCACCTACAAGCTTGTTCAACTCCTGCTTCTGTGGACCAACCAGACAAACAAGATGGAATAAGATAGTTCAGCAGTAGTTATCTTCATGGAAAGACCATGAGAGCTTTAGTTTTCTGAATCACTATCAACCAAACAAAACCAAGAATTTGGACAGAACATAAAATTTAGACAAAGCAAGAATGGAGAGTACTTGATACTTTTACAAGCCATGGCAGAACGACAACCCAGAAGACCAATTTCAAAAGCAAGGAGTTGTAATAACTTTGAAGTATGAATTAATGATGAAATTTTAAAATTGGTATGGAATCTTTTTTAACTACACAGGTAAAAGTGACTACTTTTGTAATATTTGACGAGAAAATACGTTTGCACGAACTTATCAAGCACTGAAAATAAATTAATACGGTTTTTCTTTTACTATATCTCAGTCATATTTATTGTCACAATATTTCCATAATGTCAGCTGAATCATACACTGACATTCACCGGTATCTTGTAAATAGGTGATGAAAGGAGAAAGTTTTCCTAACAGATATGAGAATTCAAGAGTAAAGTACCGGTATCAATGAAAACCAGATGAATTTACTCAATGAGGCCAGTGTCCATGATGTAAAACAACTTTTGAAGTCGGGTTGTTGTTGAAGTAATCTTAATCCACCGTTGATGAAATGTGTCAGTTTCCTCACCGGACACTCTTATAATGATTATTTTGTTAGCCTTCCTTTAGCCAAATTGGTAACACATGTCTGTTGATCAAGTCTTTTAAGAAGATGGCTCATGACTATAATAGAACCCAGGTAAAACATGTAGCAGTAATTTACTAACCAGTACCTAGTGACCTACTGCATTAATGTAGTCACTACATCAGTGCAGGTAGCCTTGTCATACAGAAGGTACCAGTTGAATACATATACTGTACAGCATTTGGTATTAAGCATGAATGGCTATTTGCACAGATCATATGACAAGCACTATAGATAAACTCAAATTCCAGAACTTGACACAGCTACCGTTTACTACCAGCCAGCAGCCTAGTGTCCTATAACATAGCTCCTTCACAAAGTGGAGAGTAACAACATCAGATTATTCACTGTTTTCTGGGTAAAATAACAGATGGGTACATAAAGTCTGTACTAAATGCAGCATTAACATGGGCACTCATAAGGAAGATGCAAGAGAATTTGAGGTGTGAACACAGAATGTTAAGATTCATGGCCGGAGTATGGTGAGAAGGACGTATTACAAATGAGGGACTGGTGGAAAAATGTGGTATCAGAGGCTGAAAAGACCAAGATTTCAATATTTAGATGGTCTGGGTATGATGTGAAGGGATTAGAGAGACCATTGGTCAGGATAACCGTAGATATGGAAGTAACAGAAAGAAAGTCTGCAGGAATACTCAGGAAATCACGGAGAAACGGGATGGATGAGGACTCGCAACTGAAGGGAGTTCAGGCAAAAAGAGCATCGAACACAGGGAGTGGCGAGAGCTCCTTTAGTGTATATAACACCATAAAGGCAAAATCGGAAGTAAAAGACTTCATGGTGATGACAAAGATGATGATGACTGAATGAATGAATGGCTCCATAATGCACTCTAATCACGGTGAACATATAACGTCGTTGCCTCACTTTGACTGAAATTATTATTGCTCATCGCACAAAAGCCTTTAAGTACATACCTAGGCAAGATCTATGGACAGAGGTGGTTACAAAGGATGTATGTAACCGTCCCATTGTAGAGATGGCAAGCTACATAAGAGTATCTAAAGAGCGGGACAACAGCACTAATCTTCTCTTAGGGGAGGTCCTTCATCCTTTGACTTTTTGGAGCTATCTAAAATAACATTATGGAACCACAGCTCAGTATGTTTGCGAGATCTAACTTTTACTTTTATCAAGTTCTCAAAATAGAGGTTAATGGCACTCGACAACACAATGCCATGAACAGCAGGACTTGTAACTAGCAGAGGAAGGGCCCAAGGAAAGGAGCCAGAGCTATGAATCTAGAGATAGGACAGAATTATTTCCTGTCCCAAATTCCACAAAATCCCAAAGGCTGCAATATGCACGACACGCAACAATCACGAAGAAACAGAGGACATCAGACAAGCAGCAGAGAGATGACCATCACGCAGACCCAGAAAGCTTACAGGCAGTACACATTCCATACCTGCATGATAACTGGACTTCAACGGAGTGTCTGATGGTAATGACAGTGGTACGCAAAGTTCTAAAATAGGAAACTTGACCTTTCATCCTCAGGATTTTTTTTTTATCCATATTACCATGATTTATACTGACGATTCGACCCTCTCGATCCTGCCTAGCAATTGAGGAAATGCTAATCAGTACTCTAAGCAGTTCATGGATTTTTCCACAATTAAGGGAGCTTATTCCTAATTCCCCGTCAGCTATTCCATTTATTAGTACAACATTTGCAATTGTTGTCATTTTCGTGATGTTTCCAAGTTTAGTCCTTGCCATTCTCTATGCATAACGACTATACCCACGAGTATCCACGTTCTGATATGCCTACTTTTTTTTTTGAAAATAAAAACATATTCATTTCTGTTTCGTATCATCGGAAGTTGATTCATAGTACCATTTCATTCAGTCGTAGTTATAATAAGAATATTAAAGAACACACTCTCAAAAGTGTACGAGTAATCTGAAAAATTATAATATATATATATATATATATATATATATATATATATATATATATATATATATATATATATATATATATATATATATATCCTATTTGTTCTCTACCTCTTACAATACCCCAGCTTTCCCAGAGCGAGTTACGTATATCAGATTTCACTGACTCTTCCAGCTGGCTATAAATTCTTCAGACGTAAAAAGTCAAGCAAACATCTTGTGGAACTGCACGCAATCCTGACAATTCTTTCTCCTCTTACTGGGAAACCTCGACCGCCTCAGTTCCCTTCACATAAGAAGGATAATATTTATAAGCACACTTCATAATGAGTCAGTTCTGCTTCAATAAGAGGAGGCTTAACTACCAATTCAAGCACGCCGTCTACGAAACATTTCCTCCTTCAAGCAGTGACACGTCAAAATACCCCCATTTCGTTTACACTGCTTAAAAATCCTAGTAAAATTCTAGAAAAGCATAAACATCCTAAGAGATGCAGTAAACAACTTGCAGATGTCACCTGTGTAATTTCAAAGTCTATACTCTGGACTAGTGAAGGGTTTTTTATATGTTCTTTCGACGACAATCTTAATGGCTGAAGCTTCACTCAAAAACGTATTTTTTTAAGTCTGTGGAAACCTGTATACCTTTTAAACAAAATCTCTGACATTCCAGAGATAGCTACAGAGCCAAAATGGCAAATACACAAAGAAGTTACTAATACACTCTACGTGAATACTTTAGTCGCTATAAAGTCCACCGATTTTATTTTCTCGGAAATTTAAAATATCTAAGCTCTCAACAGACGGTACTGACATGTTTTAAAATAATGCTTAAATGTTATTATAAACAATATATGTTATTATAAACAATAAACTGAAGAACAATGATAATTAGAAACAAAACCAGCATTAACAAAAGTTGGCCCCCATACCACTACAAAGGCAGGACAACCAAACATTTATTTCCGTTGCTAGACTTCGCTCCCCTTCTCTCTTTTATTCATGACTTCACACACCCGGCATAATTAGGCCCTTCTGTCAAGAAGGTAACTTGTTGCACAATATGCCAAACAAAGGTGGGGTGGTCAAATATTCCTGGCATTTGCCTCTGGCGACACCACAATTCCAATAAAATAATTCTGTTGACTTTTATCATGTTTCGCTATTTCGTATTAACCTGGACTGAGAAGGGAAGAGATACACTGTCCACATTACACACACACACCTTTTTATACCCAAAAATATCACTTAACAGTAAGTTCATTTTATACTATGGAAATAGCTGACACCAAAGAGGAATTATAAATACTAGGTCCATCTGCCGTGCTCAGGATTCGGTTAAGTCGACTGTCGTTTGCTCTACCTAAAACAGACACAGGTACAAATTTGGGCCAAGGGGTGGAGGCACTTACCAGTTATAATTCTTCTTGGGTGTAAGATACTACTATGGTAAAGTGAATACATTATTAAGTGATATTGGTGACTACATATATAGTTCAGAAAGTCGTTTTCTACAATAACTGAATTAAATATTTGTCTCATTAACTGTATTCCAATATCTTGCATATTTTCTATTCTAGTAGATTATTTCGTCAACCATTATTCATTTACAAAATTTATATGACGTTTCAAATCTTAAAGAAGAAACGTCACATAGACCCATAATAAAAGTATGTATGTTTCTCATACGATGTCCAAAACTGCAGTAACACACCTATGAATATATGCCAATAGACGCTCAATTCTTACGCTTTGAAGAGGTAGATGATAATTTCCTAATTAAATCGGATGCCAACTGTCAGAGCAAAGGCCGCAGACAGGAACTGACACGGTCTCCGAAGCTTCTGGGCTTCAGCAGATGTCATCTACTATGTCAGATTGTCTCAGGCGGCAGCACTTTGATGCGGACAACATACGAATCCACTGCCTAAAAGAATCGCCGACACGTTACGTAACCGAATATTTCTGCTCGTTAAAACGAAATACAGGATAACATTTCGTTATATTCTTTCATGAACGGAATCAGTGGCATAGATGCCAATAGTAAACCGAAGTTTCTGTATTTCATTTTTTTTATTGACAAAGTAACGGGGGTAACGAAGTCGAAGCCACGAACACACGCAATGGAATACTCGGCGAGAGGGAGACCTTCTCCATAAAACATCATGATAGCAACGGGTTTCATTTACATAGAGCTGTACGTATGCACAATGTCCTCCTCTTCTCGCATTTCTCTTCCCCTCGTGAAAATACGCAATAAAGAAATAAAAGTAAATACTCGCCGGTTTTGCATGACATGTTTTAGGAGATCAGATAAATATGATGATCTTTATCTTCAAAAAAAGAAAAAAAAAGTGAAGAGGGAAAAAAAAAGATAATCACGGTCTAGCACATCATCTAATAACGTTAACGTCACTTGTTCCAAAAGTCGAGAATTTCTTCATCCTACAATGACATCAAGTGTTAAGTTCACAGTGACAGCCTATCATTACATACGCGAGTCTTCAAGTTGCAACTGCAACCATAAATTACCCCCGAAAGAGGCATTCTTCATAACGACCACTTTCTTTCCAACGCCGCGAAATCTCTCTTTAAATTATTTCCATGTGACCAACACCTAACCTTCCCCATTTTTTTGCCTGACGAATAAGATTATCCGGACCAGATCATAATTACTACTCGAAGAGGCTCTTTGGTCGTGAAACAGCAGAAAGACGTTGTGGAGTTCTTTGTGATCGTCACGAAAGATATATGAACAATATTTATTATGGTTACGAAAGCGCACGTCGTGTGCTTGCGTGTGTCTTCTGAACAAGAGAACAAAATCTCTCTCTTACAGCTATTATAGACTTGATTTATGACTTAAAGTATTAGTAGGACGCTTTGAATGAAAACGTTTCTTCAGAAGACGAATTTTTTAGTACACATTTCTCTCGATTGCAAAAGCGAAGATGCTTTTCCCTCTGCTTAAACAAAAAACCTAGTCGCGATTTCTGTTTATTCAGATGCAATACTCCACATAATATTGCGTTTCTTTTATATTTTCTTTGAGGAAAATCGAACGAGTGACTTTTTCCAACGGGAGGCTTTTTAAAATTCTATTGCCATAGCAACTGTTTTATCCATATTATTTACTGGCTTTCCGGTCTCATGGCAATCTATTGCTTACACAAGACAGCAAAGCTTGTTAGAAGTTCCATTAACCACTGAGCCCTGAACAGGCCGTGTTAGTGTATCCATTAAAACTTTTATTCGAATTTAGGACCTATGAGATTATTTCTTGTGGCCGATTGTGTCACTAGGAAAGTTTTTCATAAGATTCCCAGTACTTGGTGTCTCTAGAGAGAGAGAGAGAGAGAGAGAAGAAGAGAGAGAGAGAGAGAGAGAGAGAGAGAGAGAAGAGAGAGAGAGAGAGAAACACTACGCCCCGGCCAAAAAAAAAAAAGCTAAAATGAAATATAATATCTTGAAAAATTTTGGTAGAAAACTACTCTATGAAGAATAAATACATAAATGAAAACAGGATTCAACTCGAGTAAGTCTGTTCCAGGATTTCTATACCGATTACGCAGAATATTCCAATGCGTGCAACACGTGATAGTGAAGAGTTCCCTTGACTGACTGTGTGCTATGCTGGCTCGAATGTAATCTGAGAATGATTGTGAATGAGACAATTAAACAGGAGCTTTGAAAAGATAAAGGATAAACAAGATCTCTCAAGAAAAAACAATTACGTTAAACAATTTCATTTAAAAAATAGAGATGATGAACAATGTGAACGAAACTTGAGTTTAATTTGTCAAGCGGTAATTTTATGAAATTGAAGTAACGAGTGTAGGTATCATTCATGCTACGTATTAGTAAAATAAAATTATCCTTTGGGAAGATAAATATATATATATTTGTGTGTGGGTGAACATTCATGAGTAAATATGAATTAATATAAGGATAGGGTGGCTTACAACAAAACTGTTGTACCTAAGTAACCATACAAATGAAGCACAAAATAAGACGGCAAATTACCGCCCTCATTACGATAACTAAATGTGCAGCGATTTGCATTCGTTAAGCGATAAATTGATCTATATGATCTGTAAAGACATAACGAGGATCTAAACTTCGAGACTTTTGTATTTGAAATTCATGACCTTGGCATCCAAAAGCATGGCCTCTGTAAGTGATCCAGGTAACCTACCACGTAGGCAATAACTTTAATTTATTATTATACTTATACAGCCAAACGAATTCATATTTTACATAACGTACAAATGACTCCAAAAATACGAGTTTAAGGCAGCTGCAGAATGTCCAACCCTCATTGTCTGATAAACCAGACGAGTTTTGCAGTCATCAGATGGCGTTGGGCGGTGCATGATCGTAAGTACGCCACTGTCTATCCTTCCATTACTTAAATGTAGTGAGAAAACAAGAATGGCAATAAACACAGGCTGCCACTAAAGCCCGTTTTATAACCTACATTAAGCAAATGGTATATGATAACAGAAGCCACGAGTCTCCCTCCTACCACTGTGGCCTCTTTCTAACTTCTGCTGCTGCGCAGAACGCATCCTGGAAATAAATATGTAGGATTTTGTACTACTAAACAAAAAAATAATGACTGACGTAAATTTTAGGGTAATTTAATTTAACTTTTCTTCGGAGCACTGCTATCAAAAAAATGAATGAATGACGAGAGACAACCTCCAGCGTCAGCCGGTCGTTATAACAGCGTATTCTTGGCAGTGGAGTGAAGCACAATACCTTGTTTGTCTAACTTGAGAAAAAAATCTACTGATGGAAAAAAGGTTTGTTTCAAGTATTCAGAGATACACGCAACCACAAATACATACATCAGTTAGATCAATCATACAACAAACTGAACTTTATTAGCGGATTTCTTCCACTAATTTAAAAACCAGAATAGTAACAGCTTGGGAAAGTCTCGTATAGAAACGGGACAACCTAAAGAAGATTAAGGACTAAAAAATGTCCATTCAGTAATGTTTTGATACATACATACATACATACATACATACATACATACATACCGTTCATCCGTTATAAACAGGGCAATAATAATCCCCATTGCACAAATGTAAAAAGACAAATATAAAAAACCAAAGCGGAAAATTACCATCCCAAAATTTTGGGTCAACGTCACACCTTATAAAAATTAAAGATAAGTCAATTTCAACAATTAATATCAAATAAATAATACTGTTGAGTGAATTTCACACAGTATTTTATAACCTATTGAAAGACAATCTTGAGAGCGTTAGAAGGCAACGGCCGTTTAGTGTTTTGTGTGCCTTTTCAGTATTCCTAAAAAAAAAAAAAAAAAAAACGCGAGTGGGTTTTTGAAATTTTGGAAGAAAATTCGATCATATTTTGATGTCGATAAAAATATTACCATAAAGCTCTATGAAAATTATGTAACAGCAATGAAAATTTTGATCCTTAAAGAACAAAGAATCATTCAACTGCAAAATTTACATATTACAAACAAATATGTAATTCCCAGTTATATTTATGTTTATACACAAACACATACATGCACACACACACATTAATATTATACACACACACACACACACATATATATATATATCTATATAATATTATATGTGTACTAGTATATATATATATATATATATATATCTATATATATATATATATATATAATAAAAGTACAGAAGACTACCCACACGAATTGGGTGCACTAATTTAATAAAAATGTTTAATGCGACGATGGAAAGGATAGAAATTATTGCAATTTATTAGCTGGAAATAAACATACTGAACAATGATAGTAATAAGACTAATTTAAATTTCTTAGCATTTTAGGGTAAATCAACCATGAATTAAACCCTATTAATTCACAGTCAGAATGTTATACTTCTGGGACAGCATCGAAGAATGGACAGATTTTGCAAGACGCTTCCCTTCCTTCATATTTCTTAATATAAATGAGTTTATAGATTATACCTAGATGGGCTGAAGTGCACTCTGCAATGTGCCCCAACCTGAGAAACTTGCTATAGCACAATTTTTGGATCATCACCAGAAGCTTACGGATATTTCCTTAATCTACCACAGACTATTTCATTTAAAAAGTAACGAAATCTTGTTCCAAGGTGAACTAAATCCAGATTCAGTCCGCATCTCTGTTCACTAGCAAAAGGTTAACATGATCACCCTTAAACAAATAGTGGATTGGTCACTGCCTCGTGACCAAAATGCTAAAAATGATAACTATTGACAAAAATGCACCTCAGTTTCCATGAAATGTTTTCTCCACTTGGGAACCAGGTATACTGAAGTTTATGACGTTTTAACATAAATAGTAACTAAAATCTATTTACAATTTTATAGCAATCATGACCACAGACTGTCCGAAAAAATATTTACTGCTTGTTATGTTGAAAAAATAAGCCATCTACTTCCATCAGAAGGTAAAATTTCCAAGGTATACAAGTAAGAATTCATATGGTAAAACTGCAGGAACAAATACAAGACCCCAGGCTTTGGTGTCTGATCAAAAGTATAATTATGCTCTGCTGAATATCTACGAAGTCACGTGAAACTGAAGGTAGAATTATGATGAGGATTCCTGTTAATCACATAATGACAAAGATGTAAGAGAATAGCAGGCATAACGAACATCATCAGAATGACTGCACCGCAGTAGTAATAGCCTAGCAGCTGAAATAACCAAGCGAGACAATATTTATAAATAAATAAATATCACTGTTGTTCCCAGTATCATCTCCGTACCTTAACATGACTACCATCACCATAACGACGACTTCCTCTGTGAACCCAGCCTCTGCTAACAGTCCATTCCCAGAAGGCCCTCCATTGTTACGCCGTCATCCAACACGAACAAAGCTCTACGAAGATGTCTGCGCTCGGTTCAATCGTTTCCTCCTCGACTCCCTCCCACCGCTGTGGAGGTGGTTGGTTTCATAAACATTACAACCGAGACGTCGTGTTGACAACACTAATAGTTCAATCTAAACACTACCATTATCTCCCGAGCATTCCAACCTCGGCCACCAACCACATCCTGACCCCCGTTACTTCGGACTCCTCATGGCAGCCTCCTCCACCTTGCCTCCACCCAGGCCTTCCATGAGACTCGCCGATCATGGACTCCCGCTAAAATACCGTTAATTCAAGGTGGCATCGGACAGCACGGCCTAAGTCCACAATCTGTGTAAATAGAAGGCAGTCCGAAGTAAAGAGTGAGGACAGCTGGCGGGGTGTGTGCGTGTGTTTGTATGCGTGAGGTCATGCCGGGTCACAGAAGGTGGTCCAGCCAGAGCCCCCGAGGTCACATTTAGCGTGTTGGGGACTATTGATATGTAAATGTGACTGGCTTCCCACCCCGGCTCAAACACACTCCTTCTCGCGCCCTCAAGTGTTTCTGTAATGAGCCTCTCCCTCCGAGCGCTCTCTCCGCCTTCATTCCTGCAACGATTTAAACCAAGTGATCGCATATCACTTCCATGTAAGCGTCATCTCTCTAGTTTCAAGTCAAAGCGACCCGCAAATAAATTGTCCTCGAGGGAGGACGCAGCACAGCCCAGCTCTTTGTCCGTGGGACCACTCGCCTCTTTGACCAACGAGACTCCTATACAAGCGAGTTTCTGATAAGTACGAAACGCAGAGATAAATCCGATGGGGTCTGGCGGCGGCGGCGGCGGGCAACTTCAAAAAGCCCGCCAAATCTGAAAGTGCCATGTGGGCCGGGTAAAGCAGGCCAGAACACTGCCATCAATGAAGTTATATTCATATATTTAATTAGAAGATTACAGGGCTCGCCTTCCGACAGCTGATTTGGTGTGGGTTGAACGAGCCCATTTTGCCCACAATGTTTGGTCAACGTTTTCACTCATTTCGTTTATTTTTCAAATCTTTTAACGATTCTTTTTTTTTCTTGGCAAGAAAAGAAAGGCAAGAGGCCGCCGGCAATTCTTGTTGACGTCGTTTCTTCCGAAAGCTGGAGAGTTTTAGAAAATTAAGTTTAAATGTCTTCTCCTCGGGGAAAAATATATCAAGAGAGAAAATGAAACTGACAAAAGAGGATCGAGAGAAATGATCTGGGATTCCCTTAGAAGGAGTTTGGGGTATAGAGCAACAAAGCGCTTTCTGTCTCCCGGTCAACTACGCCGCCCAACACATTGTGAAATAGGAAGCCCAGAGATCCTTTCATATGGAAATGAGCGGATCTTCATCTTATTAGGATAACAAAGGATGCTACCGACAAGGAGTTTTAGCGTTAGAGAGAGAGAGAGAGAGAGAGAGAGAGAGAGAGAGAGAGAGAGAATATCTATATGTTTTATCATTACTTTTCACAGAACTTTTCGCGTGAAGCAAAAATATTATCGAAAAATACTGCAGTTTTCAAAATGTATCAACTATTCTTCAGCGTTGTTTCATTCATTCTTAACCTATACTAATATTATTAATATTCACGGTCCCGTACATTATGTAAGGACAATCAAGGACCTTCATCCTACAAGAGGCCAATTTTAGGAGGAAAACTGATGCCCACCACCTCTTCCATAAACACACAAGCAACAATTGAACATGATAAAATATCTACAGAGATACACTGCAGGGAAAACATCCCAAGTGTTATTTGTACCTGTAAGGATGCAATACTACTTTATGACCCTGCGTACACAGCAGCATAAAAATTTGAATACTTTATGACCGTGTGTACACAGCAGCATAAAAATTTTAATATTTCATGACCGTACGTACACAACAGCAAAATTCTAAATATTTTATGACCGTACGTACACAACAGCAAAAATTTAAACAAAAGTTAAAAAGTGGTTTGTGTACAGATATTAAATTTATCATACAATTAGGCTGCTATTCATTATGATTGTGAGACGATCGCTTATTACATGTACGTTAAATAAAATGAAGATTTGAAAATTTTCGATATGAGTCACGATTATGTTTCGCAACTAAACAAAAATAAAATAATAAGCTCAGGTCTTTAGAGGGATAAAATAGTCATATTTTAATATAGAAAGATATTAGAATTCCTTTTAAAGTAATGCCGGAAAAACTTTACAACAACAACAGCAGCAATTATTACTACCACTAAGAATAATAACAATAATGTGACAGTATCGAAACCATCGATGGAATCTTGACGCACCCAGCTAAAAATTACATCTACTTCTGCCATCATTCTTTTCCGACATATACGGAAATCTATGGGGTTCAAAGAGTTCTTGCATCAAATTAGCAGGGTCACGCATCGGTTCCCGGCTTGCCACCCGCCAGTCAACCCATCTATGATCAAGGTTTACACCCACACACACACACACACGCACGCATATATATATATATATATATATATATATATATATATATATATATATATATATATATATAAATATATACGAGGGTTAGTCAATAAGTATTCGCATTCCATTTTTTTTTTATTTAATACAACAGCAATACAAAGTTTACAATGACATCATTTTTCAACATAGTCACCCTGCTTTTCAATGCACTTGGTCCATCGTTGCACTAACTTTTCGATACCCTCAGAAAAAAACGTTTTCTGTTGAGCATTGAGCCACCGCTTCCTTCACCTGCTGATCGGTGGCAAACCGACGGCCTCTTAAAGCATCTTTAAGTGGACCAAACAGATGGTAATGAGAGGGGACGAGATCAGGACTGTATGCAGGATGTTCCAACACCTCGAAATGAAGTTCTTGAAGAGTGTTAATAGTGTGGGCGGCGGTATGTGGACGGGCGTTGTCATGCAACAAAAGAACGCCTTCCGACAATAGACCTCGGCGTTTGTTGCGAATTGCCGGCTTCAACTTATTGATAAGCATATCACTGTAGCGTTCACTGTTTACTGTTGACCTTGTTTCCAGGTAATGTTCCAGAATTGGCCCTCGTGAGTCCCAAAAAATTGTGAGCATCACTTTTCCTGCAGAGGGTTGACTCTTGAATTTTTTTTTTTTTTTACTGGAGATCAGCAGGTGAAGGAAGCGGTGCATGCGTGGCTCAATGCTCAACAGAAAACGTTTTTTTCTGAGGGTATCGAAAAGCTAGTGCAACGATGGACCAAGTGCATTGAAAAGCAGGGTGACTATGTTGAAGAATGATATCACTGTAAACTTTGTATTGCTGTTGTATAAATAAAAAAAAATTGGAGTGCAGATACTTATTGACTTACCTTCGTGTATATATATTATATATATTTAATCTATATAGATACACACATATATATATATATATATATATATAGATACATACTATATATATATATATACATATATATATATATATATATATATATACATATACATTTTTTCAAAAGCAGAGATTGATATCAAAATTAAAATAATAATCAAAAGGAGACAAGACATATCAACAACGATTTCGTTCTATTCTAACGAATAATAAACACATTTTGTGACCAAAACCAAACTCTGACTAATCTACAGACATACTGAAATTCTAACAAAAGTTGCAGAGTTGACAGTTGTGAATGAATGGAGTCACTTGAAGTGGACTGAAATGGCCCAGAGATGTCGCCCTACGGAGAGCAGGTGGTGTTGGAAGCAGGTGGAGAGAAGATGCTGCCGACATGACCTGTATGCGCGCAACACCTGTTCCTCCTAGTAAGTCATTAAATTAGCCCAATCAGCCCTTCCAAGACATGACATTGTTAACGCATTAAGAAAATAAAGGGATGTTTCAGAAATAACATAAAGAATTTGTTTCTTAAACTAAGCGACATGCACAGCAAAATCGTATATGATTTTAAGACGAGAGAGAGAGAGAGAGAGAGAGAGAGAGAGAGAGAGAGAGAGAGAGAGAGAGACGCGGTTTAAAAACCACATCTGGCTAAAAACGATTTGGGAGATGAACGCTGGTTCATATTTAACCCCAAGACACAATATTAACACCAATCGTGCCAGATTACACTAAGATGGAAGTAATATGAGCATGCATCAAAGCAAGGCTCTTGGAGTAATACTAATGTTCCTCCGCAAGAACTTATAAGAGTACATTATACTTTCAATTAAGTAACGGTAAGCCTTCACCTGAAATAACAATCTGGTGCTACAGTACCAAAGATAAAAGAGGTTTTTCCTAAAGTCAGCTTATCTAAGGTGATATATATTACTTCTTTCTCAGACATCAATTTCACTATGTCATTTCCTTCACTCTAATACGAAGAAACCTCAAGGGGTAACATCCACTGCAGACGGATAACTCTGTAACCTTGGTGTGGAATATGAATAGAAATTAAACCAAAGGCCTAGCACTGGGACCTAGGAGGTCATTCAGCGCTGAAACGGAAACTGAGAGCAGAAAGGTTTGAAAGGTGTAAAAGGAGGCAAACCTCGCAGTTGCACATTGAAGCAATTGTTAGGAGAGGGTGGATAGCAAGATGGAAGAGAGAGAATATGAATAGATGTACAGTAAAAGGAATGAAAGGGGT
This sequence comes from Macrobrachium nipponense, assembly GCF_015104395.2. Lineage (NCBI taxonomy): Eukaryota > Metazoa > Arthropoda > Malacostraca > Decapoda > Palaemonidae > Macrobrachium > Macrobrachium nipponense. Next base: position 86,071,650 of record NC_087205.1, read on the forward strand.
TGCAAGTATCAGCCGAAGGGACGCTGTATAGAGCCGTAAGTGATGCCTACAGTGCACCGCGTCAATAAAGCCAGAGGGCCCAGGTTTGACTCCTGAACGAGGGCGGGAGGATGAAGTCACTCTGTTGATCCTCATTGGTTATGCAACTGGTAGTTAAACGAATGTGGTGAGAGAAGACGGCTTTAAAATAGGCATGGGGGCTAGCGACCACATCCCAAGACTTATTAATAATGACAATAATAATAACTGATGAGAACTGGAAAGTAATCCCTTCTGCCGCCACCTTCTAAGTGGGCAAAGAGTATGGTAAGTAATATACAGAGAGAGAGAGAGAGAGAGAGAGAGAGAGAGGAGAGAGAGAGAATATGATAGGAATTCTTACGAAATGTTAACACTGACTTTTCAGTAAAATAAGCATAACTTTTTTTTCATAAGCTCTTGGCAAATAGATGAGATAAAAGATTCAACAAGGGCATCATTACTGATATATGAAAAAAATGCCCTTGTATTAATAAATAAATTAATGAATAAACAAATAAACAACAATTATCTGTCGCTTGAGAGAGAGAGAGAGAGAGAGAGAGAGAGAGAGAGAGAGAGAGAGAGAGAGAGAGAGAGGCGTCCGGCAATCCACTTTCGATTCCATTCATTCATCCTCCATTGAACCATTAGAAGGAAGATCTACCTCCTTTCTCTCTCAGTCTCCGTTAACATTTCGCTCTTAATCCGACTCGGCTTTTGTTTATAGTTTCAATGAAAGACACAAATGACCTGTATTTCCAAGTAACCAAACATGGCTCACTGAAACCAGGGTCTACATAGCATCTAGAGTGTTACTTTCACTTTCAATTATTCACGTTCGTATCGGACGGTTTGAACCAAAAATAGACCTATACATCGTCTGCATTCGGCGATTTCTTTTCTTGCTGTTAAAAGTAGGCTTCTACAGCCCAGGAGGGTCTAAAATTATGGTTTCGTTAACTTTACAAAAAGCCAATTAGGCGTCTGATGTACTATAGAGTATTGTTAATTTCTCTTCTACAGCTTCATAGTGGTACAGTAAAAGCAATACCGTTTTTCATTTATATATTTCTTTTCTTCATAAAAATGTACATTTTCCATCTTTTATTACCTGTCAGATCGCTTGAAATGACTAAGAGTTAAAACTCTGCAATTTATACATTTCTCTCCCTATTCTGAATAATAAATCATAAACCTCTGAGACAAAATTATAAAAGAATAGTCCGACTCTTGACATTTTTCACGCTCAATCTTTTCTCTCTTTGCGATTGTAAACACTCGCGCCAATAAATCACTGACACCAACTTAATACTCAAAAGCAGGTTGAATTCGCCTCATAAACAAGATATTCTTCCCTGAGTAAGCATACCCTCATCCATAAAAAAGTATAAACATAAATTATGGTGACGGAAACAGACATAAACATATCTTTAAAGTGCATCTGTACATCAACTGAAATTAAATAGCATATAAAAAGGTCTGGAAACACCATTCTTCTTCCAAATTAATGTTCAAACTAATGAAACATAAGAAAAGGAAAAATAAAGTTTATTCTCCAGTGATCCGAGTTCACGCTCAAGGTATGACGAAGTGTGTGAATTTCTATTAAAGGTTTAACTTTAACTAGCTATATGCTTGTTTAGGTAGTTAAATATATGACTTAGAAATAACAGTTTGTGGTGGAACAATACGGCCAAGAATGACACTCAAATACCTCGTCCCTAAAGGTAGATGACTGTTGATTAAAAACCGGTCTGAGGAGAAACATAAAAGAAGCAAATAGATCACATGAAAAGACCAGGAACCCAATTATTCCTACGAGATGACAAAGACCAATAAAAAGACGTCATTGAATCCAAATGAATCACGAGACTCACGTTACAAGGCAAAATGAACCCACGTGAGACAGTTGCATGAATAAGAGAAAAAGACCTGAGAAATATTCTGAAATGCATCCGAGCCTTTATTTGTATACGGGACGTAAGAACACGACGAGCTATATTAAACGAGAATTATCAATTATTCACAGCATCGTGCCAAGGGGGCGAGTGATTACTAGGGATGAATGTGAATCACACGAACGAATGGTCTGATGGCACAAAAGAGGGCTGTGATTTGCAACAAGAGATGTCGTGTCATATCTGAGGAAACATAATCAATGAATTACTACCGGCCACCAAGGGTGCGAAATATTAGAGTTGTCTAGGTGAGAATTGTGACTTCTTCAATTAAAAAATAAGTTATATCAAGCAAACGGGTGATTCGTATCATAGGCATGTTAGTTGCATTAACTATCATGGAAAAAATTAAATGCTTCATTTATAAAACAGGTTAATCTCAACAGCACGCTTAAAATTCATATCATGCAGGCCCAATTAATTACACTATGCAACAGCATAACTCATTTCCATGGGGAATGTATATTACACCATGCATGCATTGATTCACATCGTGTAGCTTGGGGACTGTTAATAACTCCTGTTACGTGTGGGAATTACATTAAATCACATGACAGTCTGAGCCGAGGTGTTCGTAAATTGTTTTAAAGGGCCAGGCGATGCAGGACCTCGAAGCAGACTGAAAGCCTGGTATACCGACGATAGCTTCAAAATACGGAATACTTCGACTCGACAAGTAAGATAATATAACATCAATTTCTGCCACTAATAATGTTTGGGCTGGAAGCACTCGGATCTGTAACCGTCACAGTGCTTCGAGGCATGTATGGGAGGCATTGAGGGGTTACCTGTAATAGATACATGGATACACATTTTCTGAGTGAGTGTTTGCTGTTATAGTTACATGGATACACTCTATCTGAGTGAGTGTTAGCTGTAATAGTTACATGGATACACTCTAAGTGAGTGTTAGCTGTATTAGTTACATGGATACACTCTTTCTGAGTGAGTGTTAGCTGTAATAGTTACATGGATACACTCTAAGTGAGTGTTAGCTGTATTAGTTACATGGATACACTCTTTCTGAGTGAGTGTTAGCTGTAATAGTTACATGGATACACTCTCTCTAAGCGAGTGTTACCTGTAATAGTTTGTCAAGTGAGTGTTAGCTGTAATAGTTACATGGATACACTCTTTCTAAGTGAGTGTTAGCTGTAATAGTTACTACATGTATACACTCTAAGTGAGTGTTAGCTGTAACAGCTACATGGATACATGCACTTTCTAAGCACGTGTTAGCTGTAATACCATACTGCTTTTTAAAAATGCTGTAGTTTTATTTCCTGATATCCTAAAGATTTAAAAGTGGGACTACCGTTGCTCTCAAGTATACAGGCTTATATCTGCCATTAAGGGGACATTTCCTCTCACTTATAGTGGTCGACACACTTCCATTTGACGATCGTCTGTCTTGTGACATTGTTCATTAGAATCCGTATATAGACACTTCCTGAAACAGCAGGTCCCGGTAATAACTCTACCGAAACATGAGATGTTTAACGAAGAGGCATTCAAGAGTTCAGCGATAATTATGGGTGAGAAGCGACAACTGAATAACATTTTTAATCACGAGCAATGTTACGAGGATAAGCAAGAGTCCAGAAGATGAAGCGATGGAAAACGAAGGGAAGTGTTTGATTTTTTAAAAAGAATTTGAGATTTAACACAAAGGAAGATAATATAGAGTTGTGAATCGTGTAAAGGCAAAGCTAGGAAGGAAGAAGGAAGTCTGAAAAAAGTCTGAAAGAGGAAAAGAAGGAAGCAGGAAGTCTGAAAAAAAATTTTAAAGAGGAAAAGAACAAACACTGGGACGTATGAAGGGTTAAGCCAACTCTCCTTTAGGGATATTAAGTGTGGTTATTACAGAGACATGAAGAAAAAGGTGGGGGCTGTTATCATGAACTGTTTGCATACTAACAGATTTACTATGGTGAAATGCAAGGATCAAATATAGTTAGCCACAAGTGAAAACAGACCAACAGTTTTTCAAGGCAATCGTGCATGATAAGCTCTTGAAAATGGTCCCTAAATCGGAAGTACTGGGAGAATGGAAGCAACTTGTGCAGTGTGTGTGTATGTGTGTGTGTGCGTGTGTGCATGTGTGTGTGCGCGTGTGTGTGGTCGACGAGCTACTGAATACCTTCAGTGTATCTATGTATTATGCATATATGTATATATTACATATATATGAAGACATACATGAATAAATTTACTACTTTGTCAATGCATGAAATCCAAAGTAATGAAGAGTCACAGAAATGAATGAACGAAAGTTCACTGATAATATCTTAAGTAAACGCTGTCTCTTTCGGCGAGAGCGCTTTCCTGAGATTGAGAAAAAATTGCAATATGTATATAAACTATTTGTGCTATAATCAGTTGAATTTACAAGTGTTACAGAGTTCTTTCAGGTTATATCATACATCTCAACCCTCCCTTTAAATTTACCATAAAACGAAAGTCTTCAGCACTTGAACGTTCCTGAAAGTAGTCTACATCTAATCATTACTGATATTTAAAGGATTCTCCCTCCTTTAAATGTCACGTTCCGAGACGATGTTCTGTGTGTATTCTCATACCATCTGTGCAAACATTTTGAATAACCTTATAAACACGTACGTTTAACGAATGTTTAAACACACGATACAACTCACTTGAAAAAACTAAAACTAAAGAAAAAGAAAAGAAAAAAGAAAAAAGAAAGAAAAGAAGGAAAAAAGAAAGAAGGTCGTACGTGAAAACAGAGACAGAAATGAGATATGAGCACCAAGGTGGGGAGGTGGTGGGGGGGAGTTGGACAGAGAAGGAAAAAGAATCCAAGGAGGAGGGGGAATTAAGGCAGATGGGGGAAAGGGGTGGGGGAAGGCGGAGGTACGTTGGGGGTGGGAAGGGGATGGCGGGGGCGGGGGCGGGGTTTGAGAGCTCGTCTCGAGGGGTAAAAAACAATATCGAGTCTATCACTAATAACAAGTAATAGATACATAATGATACCTAATGACACCGATGACGAGATGTAACTAATACTGGAAGAGCACAAATAACTTGGAATTAGTTATAATTACGATGAGAGAGAGAGAGAGAGAGAGAGAGAGAGAGAGAGAGAGAGAGTGGGGTGGGGGTAGCTGTCGATAGGAGAGATACGGAAACGACTTGGTCGGGAGGAGGGGGGAGGGGGGTATTTGGGGGTGGGGATGGGGGGGTTGGAGTGGGGGGTGGGGGGGGTGCACACGAGAGTCGAGTGAAATTAGCTTCCCTGTCGGATTCATAATAGGTGAGTGCAATATCGTAAGTAGCTTAACTACCATCCGCCCTTCCCTCTAATTATGGCTTGGCTGATTTTACCTATTCAGTGCCGTAATGACGAATATCAAAAACGAAAACATCATCACCATCATCATCATCATCATCATCGTAAATGTCATATAATCACCACCACTACCAGCACGTTCGTATATTGATTTTATTTGGGCAAGAACAAAAGCCTCTTTGTTTCATCAGAAACAGAAAGAGTGATAACTCTCATTATCATAATTACAAGCGGAGACTCAACGTGATGCGCTATATATATATATATATATATATATATATATATATATATATATTATATATATATATATATTACACACACATATATATATATATATATATATATATATATATATATATATATATATATAGAGGGGAGGGAAGAGAATGTATAAATATATAGACACATTAAACATATAAAGAGTGTATACACGCACAACCACGGACACACATACAGATTATATATATATATATATCTATATATATAGTATATATATATATATATATATATATAATATATATATATCTATATATATATATATATAATATATATATATATATCTAGATATATATCTATGTATATTATATATGATAAATATATATATATATATATAGATATATATATATATATATATCTATATATATACTAGATATATATATATATATATATATATATATATCATATATATATATATATATATATCTAGATATATATCTAGATATAATCTATTAATAGAGAGATATATAATATATAATCATAAAACTAAGGAGATATATATCTTATTATTATATGATAGAGATTATACACTTATTAGAATTGAATAGATCCTATCTCATAGAATAATATTATATTAATAATTAATATAGATATAAATAGATTATAATATAACGAATACTCTATATAGATTAGATATAGATATCATAATACTATACTATATATAATATTAATAATATATAGAAAGATAATATATATATTATCTATACATATAGGAATATATAATCATATATAAGAAAAATATATTATTAGATATAGACTATATCTATATCTATCTATATAGATATATTATAATATATATAATATATATATAAGATATATATGATATCTATATATATATAGATATATATATATTATATATATCTATATAAGATATATATATATATATATCTATAAATATATTGTATATATCCTATATATATATATATATATATATATAGTATATATCTATATATAGATACATATATAGATATATATATATATCTATATATATATATATATATATATATATATAAAGACCCTGATGCCTGGAAAGAAAGTCAGTGACGTGAGTAATTTGAAAAGTTGTTGATGTTGAATACTGAGGACAGAAGATACAAAAAAAAATGTAGTTGTGGAACTGGTCAATATAAACTTGAGATTGCTTTTGGATTTATTTGTTGAGGATATTAAGGTATCAATTAAACAGCTGGAGATTGTCATGGCGCCTGGACCTTTGGAATGGAGGTCTTAAGGTAATTCAGCAGCTGATCGGGATAAGGTACCCATGTCTCCCCGAAGAAGAGAGAGAGAGAGAGAGAGAGAGAGAGAGAGAGAGAGAGAGAGAGAGAGAGAGAGAGAGGTGATAAAGGGGCCTGTAAGAATTATACGAGCAAATTATCAATAGAATAGTAAAGCTTAGAAATCTGGACTTGGAGAATGATGCTTTTGATTTTTGAGCAATTTAGGCTCTGAAGCCAAGCCATGGGACACTCTTGGCCATTTCAGTGCTCAAGACCGGGAAAAGAAGAACTGGAGTGGTTGGATAGTGAATAAAAAGACCCTGAAAATAATGAACATGAAGTACAAGAACGTAAAGGTGGAATTGGAACAAAAATCCTAAAGACACACTAAGAAGTAATAGGAGCTGAACGACACTGTAAACGCCCTATAGTAATGCGCACAGTGAAGGATGATGGATTTGTGTTGAGGAGAGTATGTGATAAATGAACAGGTGTTTAGAACGGCTGGAGAAGAGTGGAACTCGAAAGCATAATATCCTGAGGTGGAAGAGCTTGCCGAAGCAGTTTATATAAGACAGAAATGTCACGAAAGACCGAGAAGAAGGAAGAAAAAAACAACTTTAAAAAACTTGATATAATCTAAGAGGTACCAAGACATGAAAAAGCCAGCTCATGATTGCATCAGCTGGAGACTGGTGGATCCAGAACATGGATATCGATTGGATCGACCATTAATGGATATGGTTTATGGGTGATGACGCTCCATTCTCTTGTCTTTCCATCTTATTGTTTCATCACAACTTTCACATATATATCAAACAGCATTCGGGACATATGACACTTTTGTCTGTGATTCACTTTCATACTAAACCAGTCACTCTCTCAGCTACATAAACTAACAAAAGTCTTACTGTCTTTAGCTTTCTCTTGCTCTAAGAATACTTCAAAGAACTTTGTAATTCTACTTTTAAGCCTGTGACGATTTTAAAACGATTCCTACTCTCTTCCTTGTTTAGCTAAAATCATACTGTTCTTCGCCAAACTCACGATTCTTAAAATCGCCTTTTTCTTTTAGCTTTTCTCTGTAAAACAGTACAGTACTATTATCTATTTCACAGGTTCCATTTCCATTCGTCGGACGCACATTATGTATCTGTATGTATGTATTTATATATACGTGTATGTATATATATAATATATAATATATATATATATATATATATATAATATACATAGAGAGAGAGAGAGAAGAGAGAGAGAGAGAGAGAGAGAGAGAAGGGAGGAGAGACGAGAGAGAGAGAGAGAGAGAGAGAGAGAGAGAGTGAGAGAGAATGTAGTATGAATGCAGCAATGTAAATCATACAATGGCAATGAAATTATGTAATTATTGTAAATAATTACAATGCTTAGGAAACTAAGCATTGTAAATATATATAAACACACACACATGTATATATATATATATATATATATATATATATATATATATATATATATATTATATATATATATATATATATATATATATCCATTCCCAAGACCTAGCGAAGTCGATACTACGCGATATTTGAGACAATAATTTTGTGCAGATAAATGTTTCTTTAGAAACGGCAAAAATAAACATATCACACAACAATCTAAATCGTAAAAACTGAAGACAATTCCTCTACGAAATATACTGAAAAAATTTCCCCAAGGAAACCAAATATAAGAACCAAGCTACTGCAAGAATAAACAAGTAAACAATGCGCCGAAATCGAGTTTTCTGTGTAGGTTATAATGCTGTATGATACTGTCAGCCACGGTCCATGAAACTTTCAGCTATGACCCAGTGGTGGCCTGTGTTGTTGGCACCTAAAGCGCTGCCAGAGGCACGAGCATAACTAACTTTAACCTTAAACAAAGTACAACCTACAGAAGATAGAGGGCTGCCATTTGTTATGTTTGATGATTGGAGGGTGGATGATCAACATACCAATCTGTAGCCCTCTAGCCTCAGTAGTCTTTAAGATCCGAGGCCGGACAGACAAAACCATCTCAATAGTTTTCTTTTACAGAAAATAAAACTCGTATTTGTCATTAATGTTATACATTATTAAAAGGCGGGAGATATTAAGATAATTTTCTACATTATATTTGCTAACGACAGCTACTTCTAAGTCTGTGACACTTTCTCTTTACCTACTCGCAACTATGCTTGCTATAGTTAATCGTAAAAATAATACTCATCTTAATAAATTCTCATTTTCTCAGTGCCTGGCTATTCGTCGTGAACTCCTCATTAATGTAAGGTGAAAACATTTGCTTCCAATAACAATAATTTATTGCAATTGTATTTGTCGACATTTTTTATCATAAATATTTAAACTACTTCAGTACTGAGGCCAGACGACTAGATATAAAGAACTAAGCACTTTCTTCCATTGATTGATTAACGGCTGTGATTTACTTACTAGCAAGACATAACGGCCATTATAGTAAGATTGCCCGTTTTAACGCCAGGAGTCGCTTCGATGGTTGCTGTGTAGGCTATAGTAGATTCACACCAACCGTGCATTTGACGGCTAACCCAGTCCCTTACGACGTTCCTGATTGGCTGTTGATAAGCCAATCACAGGGCTGGAAACTCTCAGTCTCTCGAGAGAGTTCACATAGGAAGGATGTATATTCCACCTCTCCTGAAAGACGTATCCCTCAGGAGAAGTGGAACATAGATCCTGCTTGAATTTTCAGTTACGGTTTTCCACCCGTCCCTTTCGGAGCCATAACCCCCACTAGGAAGGCCGTTGTGGGGGAGGTAGGATGAAACCCCATTATAAACCATCTTAGGGGTCCCCACTATAACCCTGCCAAGTTTCATGCCCATCGGACCAGCCGTTTGGCCGTGAATGAATGACAGACGGACGGACAGACATAACGCCCATTATATAGTAAGATACTATGCATATTGTTAAACTATTTTTCCCAAGTAAACCTTAACATCATTCAGTGGTAGGTTAACAAATGCAGGTACGTACGTCCATATTTGGATGTTTAGCAAACTTCAAATATATACAGTTACTTCTAAGCTTTATTACCGCTGATCAAAGGGAAGTTATGGAAAATTATGAGCCCTTATACTTAAACACCTGCAAAATCCCGATATGAAATATTTAAAAAAAATAAATTCATAAATATAAAGCATTGAAAATCTATAGACAAAAAAAATGTATCTTTAATTTTGGACATTTCATAATTTCTTTAATGGATTTTCTTTTATTATTCCTTTCTAGCGCATATATATACCAATACCTGCCAATCTTCGAAGTTTTTAAACTGCTGTAGTACGTGCAGCTATATGCGCACGTGAGAGAGAGAGAGAGAGAGAGAGAGAGAGAGATGAGAGGACGAGAGAGAGAGAGAGAGAGAGAGAGAGAGAGAGAGAGCCGAGTAAATAGTGAAATTCTATAATTTACAAAATAATTTTAAAAAATGAACTTAACCCATACCAAGACCAGACCAAACTTTTACCCATCTCTGGAGTAGGGAAAAACACAATTTAAAAAAAGAAGAAGAAAAGACGGCCAAAATAGCAAGAGAGCGCAGTCTTTATCCCGCGCCATCAACAAATCCTGTGCCATCCATCAAGGGGCACTATTTCTCTGCTGGTGGGTCAATGGTCATCAGGTATCCGGCTTAATAATCACGCCAAAGCCGGACCAGGGAAGGATCTACTGGGATTGAGTCCTGCCTGGATGGAGGATTTGAGCGGACGCACACACTCTCCTCTCTCTCTCTCTCTCTCTCTCTCTCTCTCTCTCTCTCTCTCTCTCTCTCTCTGGAACTGATATGCCAATCTGATCTTTAGTTCATTATTTAGATGATCACTTCCCATCTTTTTCAAATGGATTTAAGAAAGTAAAAAAATTGCTGTTAGTGAGAGAGAGAGAGAGAGAGAGAGAGAGAGAGAGAGAGAGAGAGAGAGAGAGAGTCTGGCTGACATCACGCTAAGTATATAAGGATATCGGAAGCACATCTTTTAAATTTGCGAAATTAATTACCCGACTGATTTGTAATTACAAACTGGCGTCACGAGTACAGTGGTCTGAAAAAAAGGAAGAAGAAAGAAAGAAACACATACAACTGATTATAACATTAACCGAAAAAATCGCAAAAATTGCAGTGGATTTTCTAAACAACCATAAAGGACAACAACAATTAAACTGAAAATAACAACAAAAACACCAAAACCAAACAAATAGTGAAATGTTCAAGACATCTCAATTTCGCTATAGTAGTAGATTCACATCAAGCGTGCATCTGATGTCTAGGCCAGTCCCTTACGACGCTCCTGATTGGCTGTTGATTAGCCAGTCACAGCGCTGTAAATTCTCAGTCTCTCGAGAGAGTTCACATAGGCAGGGTGTACGTTCCACCTCTCCTGAGGGATACGTCTTTCAAAAGTAACCCTCAGGAGAGTTGGAACATACATCGTGTCTATGTGAACTAACTCGAGAGACTGAGAGTTTCCAGCGCTGTGATTGGCTTCTCAACAGCCAATTAGGAGCGTCGTAAGGGGCTGGCCTAGACATCAGATGCACGCTGGATGTGAATCTACTATAGTACCCACTTGCTGCTCTGGGTCGACTGGTGGGGGCAGGCAGGGAACGAACCGCCAACCATGCAAATGTGAGACCAGTGTTCTTCAACCGAGTTCGGCCGCACACGATGCATGTATATCAACACACACACACACACACACACACATATATATATATATATTATATATATATATCTATACATGTATGTATGTATATATAATATATATATATACATATATATATATATATATAATATATTTATTTATATATATATATGTGTGTGTGTGTGTGTGTGTGTGGGAGAGGGTGTGTATAAGCGAATGGGAACTAAGTAAGGACGTATTCTCGAGAATTTCGGTGAAAGGACATAAAAACTCAAGTTAAAGACCTTTTCCAAAACTTCTGTAGAGAATCAAGCATTGAGGGATCGATGTGTCAATTCAAACTATCTTCTTTAAAAAGCAATGGTCATCGATGCCAATATTTCATATGTCTGTTTAAAAACTGATTATTATAAATTTATCAGTGAATGTTATTTATTCTATTAATATTCTTCAATCAATCTTATCGATATTATTTACAGGTACTTGCGCAGTCATAAAGACGCGTGATAATTAAAATGAATATTAAATGCATGTTCTCGTCAAAGGGAATAATGATAACTTTAATTAAAAAAATTGAAAGAACAACAATGAAATATAGAAGATTAAAGCGACATAACTAGAAACAATGACAATAATGATTGCTAAGAAACTCACAATATCGTGGAAAACAGTTTGTGTAATATAAATCTACAATCTTATAGTAAACTATATTACTATGTAAATAAAAATCCATAATTATACAGTAAAACTATATTATTATGTGAAAGACAAAAGCACAGTCTTTCGAACACTTGAACAGTGTTCCTAATCAGTGTTTACGTTAAAGTACAAAGCGAGAGAGAGGACAATTTTCCTATAATAATAATAATAATAATAATAATAATAATAATAATAATAATAAAACAAGTGGAAACGATGGCCTTTTTGAAAACAGAGGGAAAGAATGTATTATCATATAATAATAATAATAATAATAATAATAATAATAATAATAATAATAATAATAATAATAATAATAATAATAATAATAATAATAATAATAATAATAATAATAATTGTTAAGAACTTCACAGTTTCGTGAAAAGAAATTGTTAAAAAATATCCACAATTATATATTAAGATGCTCTTCCGGAGGAAACTATCCTCTTCATTACATTTTAACGTTCACTGAGGAGGAGTGTTCGAAAGTATTTGTTATATATTTTTACATAGAAATATATTTTAATATATAATTGTGGAAGTATTTTAACAATAATAATAATAATTTTAACTAATAATAATAAATAAAAACAGTGGAAACGATGGCCTTTATGAATACAGAAGCCAAAGGAATGTATTATTTCATATAGTAATAATGAATAAATAATAATAAAATAAATAATCACAATAATAAAGAATAATAATAATAGCAATAATAAGTAATAAAATCAATAATCAGTGGAAAACGATGGCTTGTATGAAAACAGCAGCAAAGAGTGTATCATCAATGCAGGAATACAAAGACACTTGTTTATTCAACCATATATTTGTTCCAAAGAATTCTGAAAAAAAGGTCGCACTATAAAAAAAAAAAAAAAAAAAAAAAGTCGCACTTTTTGTGACGCGGAGAGGAAAAATATCCTGCATCCACCAAGGATTATGTCAGGAGGGATATGCAAGGGAAGTGCGGGGAGGGGAGAGGTAGGGAATTTTTTTTTTTCGGATTTTCTCCCCTTGCCTTTCGAAGCCGGTTGCCCAGATACGTAGCGGATCTCTCGGATTTATCTCCGACCAATATATTCCAATCGATATGCTAGTTCGGATCTTGATAAAAAAAAAGCTCCTCTCTCTCTCTCTCTCTCCTCTCTCTCTCTCTCTCTCTCTTGTCTCTCTCTCTCTATCATCTCTCGGAATCTCGTCTCTTTCTTCTCTCTCTCTCATTGTCATTTTGCCGCAAATAGATGCTGATGTACTATTCTAGCTTATTTTTTAACGTATTTAATTAACGATGGCGATCACTTTTCACTCGTAGTAACTTGAGAATAGGATTTCATAAAGAGTTAAACATACAAAAAAATATTATAAAAAAACAAATGTTTTTATTAATTACCCATTTCTTATTAAATCTAAGTATTCATACTCAAGCAAAGTATCATCCCAGTTCTAGGAAACAAATGAAGAACAGATGAATGACGATGTTTCACGTGACCACAACGCTGGAATAAGCTCCAATTGTTCGACATTTATGGCAGACTGGCACATCGATCAATGTGAATGTTCCTCGACAGACAACTGATTATCCACGAAAGCTACATCAAAAAATGTATTTTTTTAAAGAATTTCTTTTATTTTTTTCTAACGAAGGTAACAACTCTTCTCTAGATGGTCATCACTGCAGAATAAAATTACGTGAATGAAAGCGTCAGTTATGAAGTCGTTGTATAATTGAAATATCTATCAATCGGGTGAACGGAAACTATATTTACGAAAGGGTATGAAGCGAAAATTTATATATCTTATCACCTTTCTGAAACAAAGGCTGAAAGCGGGGCTGTTTAATATTAAATCATTATACATTCGTTTTCTAAATGCATGTCAATAAGAGAGAGAGAGAGAGAGAGAGAGAGAGAGAGAGAGAGAGAGAGAGAGAGAGAGAGAGAATTTCTATTATCCACATTTAAACATTGCCTTACGAGCTCACATACTGAAATCAACACACAAGGTACAGAATCATGAATACCTTCAAAGTCAAAAGAACTATGGATGCCGCTTAAGATTTCCATAATTCAATCATTTCTACGAACATATCAGCCTGGGCCAGGGCATCTAGTACTACAAACCAAGGGAATACATCTTCCCTCGCAGGGAGAATGTTTGCCATACAATCCTTTTATGAGAGTAGGCGGGAACAAGCAAGAGAGCCTTCTATTCCCTTTGGGCCTAAAATGATTGGCCGATCAGAAGCCGATACCGAATAGCGGGGCGTGAGTACTCGCACCACTGGTGTGAAAACACATGACGTGGCAGAATCCCATTGGCCAAAGGCCCATAAACATCGCCTTTGATTGGCAGCGAGGTGTGAATGTTCACGCCCTGAGTGTGAATTATCACGCCTCCGAGCCAATCATGTTGACTTCCTGAAGTAATCATATACAGCAATGGTGGAAGGATTACAGCGTTACAAATGGAGATCTCGGCAGTTTTCAAGCCACACCATTTGTTTTTGGTGAAAGAGTGAAGAAAACCGGCAAAGTATCAATGGCTATCAGCAAGAGTTCACTTGAATTTGAATTACTCTTCACAGAAGGCTTTTCAACTCGCATGGTCAATATTAACAAGATTCTAACCGAAGGGAATCTCTAAATATGTTGTATAAGGCAAGTCATATGTAATGTCGGCTAGTGTCACGTTCCAAAAATGTTAGATTCACTAAAAACAATCGGAAAGCGATATATCTTGGATTGGTAATTATAAAAACGGACAATAAAACTGTGGGGTACTGAGTTATCATGAATGAAGCTTTATTAGTTCTTTATCAGAGTGACCTTAAACTACTTTTTCAGTGTAAGGCAACCTAAAAGACTATGAGGGGTGACGGGGCGACTTAAAATTTTCGAATTCACACACAATGGCAATTATAAAACCTTGATCGCTTGTATGATTTGAAGCTGTAATACGTAACTTTTGCGAATATTGTAATCACCGGCACCTTTCCTCATAGAAAGTGTTAGAATTGTTGACGATAGAGGATATCAAGCGAACAAATATTCAAGCTTGCATGGCCAGTGTGTACGCTACCAAGACCAATCTCCTCATTCCACAGTTAACAAGTAGTGTGCGGAGTTTCACTTCAGGGGGACACATCCAAAATGAAGACCCAAGATCTGGTAGGCATTCGGACACTGGTCACCGCTGAAATTTTGATACCGGGATCAGAGAGTAATGGACTACAGCAGGAAAATAGAAACGTCAGATACTGGACACTGCGGTGTAGGTATGGCACAGTGGAATCCATTCTAAACAATCATTAATTTAGTCTATGAGGAGAGTGTGGGTTACTGAGTTCTCTAATACAAACTCCTGAAATTAAGTGGAAAAGTATCCGATAATCACAGACGATGCCCATGCTGATGAAAGCAACACTTTGCAACCGGAGATGAATGCATCACCACTACGACACAAAGTACAAATAGAACTCAGAGCAATGAAAACATGATCATTCTCAAAAGGCAAAGACATTCAAATTTCAATGCAGCGCCATGAAAATCATGAAAGCAATCCTGTACGAAACAGCGATTCACGGAGACTGAAAGCGACGATGTGATATCGTTTTTTTTATACCCAAGGTACAGAAACTTTCGATTCGCCTTGACAATTTTTTTTTTAAATGAGGAAAAACATGAGGCTAAAATTCAAATTTGAAGGGAGTGACACATCTGCCCTTCAAGGATGAATAAACTGCACAAGCCAGCTGGAAATTATCAGAGCATAGCTGGAAAAAAGTAAATAAACGAATATACAAACCAATTAATTGCACAATCAAAATTAAATAATTAGTTAAATACAAAACACACATATACCCATAAATTGAATTCAGCCGATTACTGATTTTCACAGTAAATGCGAGCAGAGCAATGGTGGACAGGCAAGTCACTAATCAACTCTTTTAGAATGCATGTAGGAGACAGAGGCCAAATTCCTAAGGAGAGAATCCACGAATGGTCATCATTAGAGAGAGAGAGAGAGAGAGAGAGAGAGAGAGAGAGAGAGAGAGAGAGAGAAATTTTTATAAAAGAATTCCAGTTGTTGGCTGAATCTCGCTCTCAAGGTTACCACCTTTTGATTCCAAAACTGCTGAAATTACTTCTATGACCGAAAACTGTGAGCTCTGATCAGGGTATTGTAAATTATGAGCCCTGACATTCCATGAAAATCTCGAATAGCATTAAAACAAAATGCAGATGAGATCAACTGACGTTTCAACGGATACATAGAAGCATTCAAATTATCTATAATTACCACGATATATGCGATAAACAAAAAGAAGACTTACCAAGTGCAGCAGAAATTACGATAACAGACACAATAACGGAAAACACATGAACAGACATAATAATGGAAAACAGATGATTTTCCTTTTCATCCAACAAGGTAGTATCTTGTTTTAGGAAGACTATGTCCCAAGGCCTTACTATAGTAACATGACATAAAAGGTCATTAGAAGAAACTAGAAGAAACTTTTGAGTGTTAAACGAGTGGCGTCGTAAGTGCATATCACCTTTAATCTGGGAAGTCTTAGATATAATAGACAGGTAAGAATGAATTGAGACTTTTTTTTTTTTTAACTTTTCAAAAAAATTACCAAAACACACAAGACTACGTGCAGACACACGCTAACTATACATACCTACATACCTATATAATATATATATATATATATATATATATATATATATATATATATTTAAATACAATGTATATATAGCTATATATGTGGTGTGTGTGTACTAAACCATATATAGCCTATTAAATTTGAATTTGTTAACTCTTCGAAATCTTTTGCACCCTATGGTTATAGTAACTCAGCTGGTTTAGAATGGACCTCACTGTGAGGCATTCCTAAATTCAAGTTCCATTTAGGTCAAACTACCCTTATTTTGCTGGCAACACAACGATACTGTCTCTGTCAGCTAGGGATGGGGGTGTTTAGAGAAGCCCACAGGTCTACCTACTGCCGCATCAGCAACCACTGCCTGGTTCTCCCAGGTCCTAGCTTGGGTGGAGATTTGGGTGGTGCTTATGTACGTGCAGTCTCTAGGACCTTGTGAAACTGTGCTATAGACTGTCTCTTGCCTCTGCCTTTACTTTTCTTCAAAGGAAATTATATATAAGTACGCCTATGATGAATAAGATTCATTATATTCTGCCAGTAAGTATCAAAAGGATATATATAGTAGGTAGAAATTAAATAATTTGTTAAATACAAAACACACATATACCCATAAATTGAATTCAGCCGATCACTGATTTTCACACAATAAATGCGAGCAGAGCAATGGTGGACAGGCAAGTCACTAATCAGCTCTTTTAGAATGCATGTAGGAGACAGAGGCCAAATTCCTAAGGAGAGAATCCACGAATGGTCATCATTAGAGAGAGAGAGAGAGAGAGAGAGAGAGAGAGAGAGAGAGAGAGAGAGAGAGAGAAATTTTTTATAAAAGAATTCCAGTTGTTGGCTGAATCTCGCTCTCAAGGTTACCACCTTTTGATTCCAAAACTGCTGAAATTACTTCTATGACCGAAAACTGTGAGCTCTGATCAGGGCATTGTAAATTATAAGCCCTGACTCTACATGAAAATCTCGAATAGCATTAAAACAAAATGCAAATGAGATCAACTGACGTTTTAACGGATACATAGAAGCATTCAAATTATCTATAATTACCACGATATATGCGATAAACAAAAAGAAGACTTACCAAGTGCAGCAGAAATTACGATAACAGACACAATAACGGAAAACACATGAACAGACACAATAATGGAAAACAGATGATTTTCCTTTTCATCCAACAAGGTAGTATCTTGTTTTAGGAAGACTATGTCCCAAGGCCTCACTATAGTAACATGACATAAAAGGTCATTAGAAGAAACTAGAAGAAACTTTTGAGTGTTAAACGAGTGGCGTCGTAAGTGCATATCACCTTTAATCTGGGAAGTCTTAGATATAATAGACAGGTAAGAATGAATTGAGACTTTTTTTTTTTAAACTTTTCAAAAAAATTACCAAAACACACAAGACTACGTGCAGACACACGCTAACTATACATACCTATAATATATATATATATATATATATATATATATATATATATATATATATATATAAATATATATATATATATATATATATATATATATATATATATATATATATATATTAAATACAATGTATATATAGCTATATATGTGGTGTGTGTGTACTAAACCATATATAGCCTATTAAATTTGAATTTGTTAACTCTTCGAAATCTTTTGCACCCTATGGTTTTATAGTAACTCAGCTGGTTTAGACTGGACCTCACTGTGAGGCAGTCCCAAATTCAAGTTCCATTTAGGTCAAACTACCCTTATTTTGCTGGCAACACAACGATACTGTCTCTGTCAGCTAGGGATGGGGGTGTTTAGAGAAGCCCACAGGTCTACCTACTGCCGCATCAGCAACCACTGCCTGGTTATCCCAGGTCCTAGCTTGGGTGGAGATTTGGGTGGTGCCTATGTACGTGCAGTCTCTAGGACCTTGTGAAACTGTGCTATAGACTGTCTCTTGCCTCTGCCTTTACTTTTCTTCAAAGGAAATTATATATAAGTACGCCTATGATGAATAAGATTCATTATATTCTGCCAGTAAGTATCAAAAGGATATATATAGTAGGTAGAAAGCTGTAAGGGAATAATCTCACAGAAGCATTAAGCAAAATAAGTCACTATGTTCAAACCCTAAAATACGTGGGTTCGAGTCCCAGTCATGTATGTGTAACTTTTCATATATAATTCCCACTTGGTGATAATTATCTTTTAGGTAAGCTATAGTGAATTCGATGTTGACGGAGTATTGGTGACTTTAATATTTGCAAGAATACAAGTGCCATGTGGAAAATTATTAACACATTCATGCATGCATACATACCCACACACACACGCACACACATATAATATACATATACATTACAACTTCGTATGCACCTGTGATCATATATATACATACTAGTCTTGTAAATATCTGCGTCACTATTTTCTTTTAACTTCGGTTTATCGAGCAAAATGAATCTCATCTTTTTCTCTTCGTAGAAGATAAAAGGAAGATAAACGTTGAAAACAACAGTTGTCGAATAAACACTTCCCTTCCCCTTTTAGACTCCAACGCCCGTCATCATGAGTCTCCGACGCCTACGCCCATTACCCCCAAAAAGACCATGTGTTCAGACCATCTGACAGAATTATGACAAAATGCTTGAAGCACGACTCCATCAAAAGGCATTAAAAGCGCTTTTTCATCTATTCTTTCTTCTATTTCCTTTATCATTTCTATTTCGAGTCTGGCTGGGTCTACATGAAAAACCCTCCTCCAACTGACGCCATAAAGCCCCTTTAGTGTTACAATAAACACATGATCATCTTTCGCAAATTGGAATTTAAATGACGAGTCGGTGCAAGCAACCTCCGCCTTCGCCAACATCAACCCAACCTGTGGCGCAGGAGAACATCGCCCCTCCGGCATGCCACTCCATTCTCGACCTTGCGGCCTCACATCATAAGATTCGAAGTCCTCGTTGCTCGACCGAGTGGGATGCGCCACAACCGCCGCTGATTTATGAGAATATTATTTTTTTTAATCGTACCTCAAATCCGTCTCATATTGTGTCTTTAAACCTGTGCAGTGTTTGGAGGTATGTTTATTTAGGAGGCTTCCCTTGCTTTGATATGAACATAAATGTACCACGAGCAATTCCTCCGCTGTAAAAGAAAAAAGGAAAAAGGAATAAAAAAAAAGAAAGGGCTTTGTTTACACTACGCACGCATGAAGATGCGTGTTTACTGTTAAGGTTTAAGATTATCAATGCAAGTTGCATGTTCTTGTCTGAATAGAGCCTGCGGGTACGTCTCGTTTGGTCTCATGTGTTGTAATGACCACACTGAAAACAACTTGAGGTAACTTCTGACTTCCGGATATTGCGGCATTATTGTTCATCAGTGTGGAGAGATCTTTTCTGGAGAAAATAAAAACCCTTGCGAGATGGAATGTTGTCCCCTGCTCGTGACGCTACAACCGTTTCTTTTTTCTGTTGTTCCCCACTAGTGACGGTACAACTGTTTCTTCTTTTCTGTTGTTCCCCACTAGTGACGGTACAACTGTTTCTTCTTTCTGTTGTTCCCCACTAGTGACGGTACAACTGTTTCTTCTTTTCTGTTGTTCCCCACTAGTGATGTTACAACCGTTTCTTTTTTCTTTACTTTTCATTCTCTCGCCCTCTCTCTCAAAAAAAAAATGTTCAAAGTTTAGATGCTCTACAACGTTACACTGACTTGAAAATTACGTAGAAAACAGAGAGAGAGAGAGAGAGAGAGAGAGAGAGAGAGAAGGTAAATAAAGTAGAAAAAATATCTATTTTTTTTCCAGTCACATACAACTACGTGCGCTGTGCAGAGGGTCTGACCTAATGAGATTTTTGTTCAGCATTATGCCTGACTGTCTTAGCGAGTAGTACTATTATCTTGGTATATAATCTATTTATTTCAGCTAAATTCTGACGGACGAGATATCTCGATTTAGAGATAAAACAATTATCTTTTTATTCATTTTTAAAAATAAATTAGATGACTTAATTCCTCTATGTCGATTTGAAACCGCAGTCATCAGAGACGATTATCATAAAGTATTTTATTCCGATTAATTTGGTATGCAACTTGGGGGCAGACAAATCATACAGAGTTACAGAGGCTGCCATACAAATCATTCATCTGCATCGACGGATAAGTCAAGTTTTCATTTATGTATTGACTGCTTGTAAATGTAAGTTCTTCTGAAACCTAAGAAAAGTTCATTTCGACCTTTTGACGACTGGTTAAGGGCACGTGACCTATTTTGAATTCCAGAGTAAGAAAGTGGTCTACATCGATTCGCGCTCAGAACGAATTCATCACCTTTAACACGATTATTATTATCATAAATCATCTGGTAACATAAAATTTCAATAATGTCAATGAACATTATGTTTTAACCACTCCTATAATCGCCAAGAAATGAAACGCGTCGAGTCCTCGTAGGTTAACCCTGTTTGCGTAGACGAACGAGATAATCGCCCAATTATGAAATCTTACCCCTACATGAATGGGGTTACCACCAGAAACCCCACATTCACATCCTCCAGCATCCGCGGCTGTGTCTATCTCTCCAGACTCCCATGGCACTCAGCGCTCTATTAGGTCTAAAGTCACCGCTGTGATGGGAAAAGCTGCCGGAAGTCTCGTTAGAGAAAGACAAACATCTTGAAGACCTCTGAATAGTCGAGTGTTTGTGTGTGTTTGTGTGGCTGATGTGAACTCGGGCTATTATGTTTGGTCAAGGCTGCTGTCGGCTGCTGCCAACCTTTGTGTAGTTCAAAGCGGCGGCTTTTAAAGCATTCGAGCCATAATCTATCAATTAAGCCACTGTTATCATTTCATCGAGGCCAATGAGACACTAAGAAGCAGTTACCGTGATGATTATTTGGTCGCCGCAACACAATAGTTCTTAAGTCGTTTAACCAATCAGCTCCATAGGTCAAGACCCATTTGCCACTTATTCCCGACAGGCTACACAAAAGGACATCAACTACCTCTGTAATTTAGGCGAGATGGTAAACGGCCATTCCGACTTTGTTTTCTCGTCATTTTCGTCTTCTCCTTCTGACGCGGGCAGCGTGTCTTTCAAAATGTCAGGGAGCTCTTCAATTTCTCCTTTAAGGAGCAAGCAAATTGCAAAGTCTACTACTGTCTTTGGCGCGCAACCCAGTTTCAGCTCACGCTGTGATGTACAAATTACAAAGCATACCGTCTCCAATACGCAACCTACTATAGCCTTGGTATACGCTGTGATGCACGAACAAAACGTGACAACGTTTACTTTGAGTTCACGAAACTGTCTGACTTTTAGTCTCTGAAATGAGGGAAATTACGTTGGTCAGATGAAAGAGTTAGTTAGGTGACATCTTATTCTACATCCTCATGGGATCTAGCTGCCTGAGAGCGTGTCCTTTGCTCAGATCAAAAGCATGCAAGCGATCAAATATACAGAAGACACTAATGACGAAGTTAATTCAGAACATTTTAAATTATAACTGGGAATGAACTGCGATCCACCTGACGGACCTGATGAGGACCTACTGGGAGACTTCCAAATATCATCTAGGGAGATGAGGAATTTAGGTGAAATTTGAAAACATATGAACACTCTCGGTGATATTTCCATTCTTTCGAGACATAAAATGAAAAAAAATTTTGAGTAACTTAAATGCTCCCAATATACAATGATATCTTATGTAATTTCCAAGCCTGTTATAACATACTTGAAACAAATTTTCCATTACAACTATTGAAATGTCACTTATCACTCCAAGCAAAGGTGATGTCAACTGATCTTGAATTTCCAATCATCTTCATAAATATGCATAAAAACATATCTAAAATCTCACTAACAAAAAATATTAGCAATAATATATCATGCTCGTTACAATAGTTAGAATATTATCTATTAATACCAAACTCTTGAATTTCCAATTACCTTTATAAATATGCATAAAAACATCTCTAAAATATCACAAATTTATATATATATATATATATATATATATATATATATATATAGTATATATATATATATATATTAGCAATAATATATATGCACGTTACAATAGTTTGAATATTATCTATTAATATTAAACAGGACAGAAAATTTTTGGTTTTCAAGTTTCAGCTTCACATTGTGTTTTCTGAGTTGCCGTATTATTGGTAAAATAAAGCAATGTGTAGGTATACATGGATGGTAGGACGAGAGAAAAGGCGTGTCGCTGAATACGTGAAGCAAGACAAGCTTTTTGCTATAGGTCCATGTATACCATAAACAGCTTTGTAAATACACATGCATTTATACATACACACCTACATAAACAATGTATGTACTATCCGTACATAGAGACATGCATACTCATATCCTCCATTGCTTGCTCTCGTCGTTCAACTTACTTTCTTAGATAAAATTTACGAATAAACGGAAAAAAAAGAGACAAAATTTATAAATAAACGGAAAAAAGAGACAAAATTTATAAATAAACGGAAAAAAGAGACAAAATTTACAAGTAAACGGAAAAAAAAGACAAAGATGAACAATCCCAATCCGAACGCAACCCAGCCAAGCCATCTTCGTTTTCCGTATTGAGAAACTTCGTTCATAACTTTCTCCCCTCGATGTTCATTCAAGATGCAGAATATACGGGGCTTCTTTTCTTCCTCAAAGCCCCCCTTCCCCACCCCCCTCCCCCGTCTTCCCTCTCTTTGGTCCGAGAAAATAAGAAACATGAGCAGCGGCAGCATCTTCAGTTCGGGACGTCGTCGTAGCCTTTTCCACTCCAGCGGCGCTCGATGAGACTAAGCCTGACCCAGAATCGTGGGAGCGAGGGGGCTGGGGTGGGGGAGGGGGGGGTGGGAAGGGCTTCAAGTAAGAGTTATAAAGAGGCCATGATTCCCTTTTATATACTACCACGAGGCCAATGCGGAGTACGAGGCCATATCAAGAGAGGCATCGATAGAAGATGAGGCAGGGGCAGAAATGCCAGTGTAAGTAGCAGTAGTAGTATAGCAGTAGTAATAGTAGAAGGAGAAGCAAGAGGCATCAACCTTCAGAGGCCGACAAGTGTCCTGTAATGCATTCGAAGCGGTGGGGTTTCTTCCTCATTTCATTTCCTGCGTCAATTTATTAACCATTCATTTCTACAGGAAATGGAAATTCCCCCCTCCCCCCAACGGGACTACATATAATTGTCTTTTGTATATAATGAAATGACAGAAAAATTTTTTTTTACATAAAATTCACTTTTATACATCATCCAAAATTCGAAAGTTGCCACCACGTAACTCGGGAAGCTTCAACGTAGAGAAGTCTTAGGAGAAAAAGATCATACTCAATTTCCACCCTATATACGGTGTCACTGTTGGAAAGCCCTCTTCCTCACGCGAGATACGAAGCCAATAAAAGAGAGAGAGAGAGAGAGAGAGAGAGAGAGAGGAGAGAGAGAGAGAGAGAGAGAGTTAATGGCTCGTAAAGGGTAAGGGAGAGTGACGAGAGTGACTATAAAAAAGGCGAGCAAAGAAAAAGGATAAGGGGTTAGAAGAAGAAGTCTAAGGGCCTCCTCGGTCGCGGGTTACTTTTGGGGGCCTACAGCATCATGGAGAGCGTCGCAGGAAGCGAGTGTATTCTGCTTACCCAGTCGAGCTGTCCGCGCTTCCGACCGCTTTTTGAACCACCGAAAGATAACGTGGATAAAGGATGGGGGAGGACGCTAACGGCGGAGGGGGGTGTGTAGGGGGGGGGGGGTAAGCTGAAAGGGGGATTCAGATGCGCATGCAGTACAGAAGAGGTTCTGCACCGGGTTCTGTAAGTGGTGCCCAGATTTCTTTGCAGTCATAGGACTAACATCCACTTAAAAAGTTCTCTTCAACTCTAACAACAGAAGCGAAATTAAGTCTGGAACATGATCATTCCCATTTCTTTCTCTAAAAAACAAACAAAAACAAAGATATATAGAGCAGAAAGAAAAAATGCGGGGATCATGTCAAGATTAGCGAACCCACTATTTTTCAAGAAAATATCATACAACTTTGATTTATATATATAATATAGCTAATATATATATGATATATATATATATATATATATATAATATCGAACTACAAATGTCCTTTAATATCTAATTCGCTCTACCTCGGAATTAATATATTTTCATATATGCTTAAACCAGAGGGGGAAAAAAATTTTTTTACTTTAAGCGATCATAGAATTGGCGATCGACAGGCGCGAACCAGCGACCTCTCAATTCTAGGACTGGCAGTGTCGGGGTGGTTTAAGGCTTCACTGCCAGTCCTAGAATTGAGAGGTCGCTGGTTCGCGCCTGTCGATCGCCAATTCTATTATCGCTTAATAAATTCCCCCCCTCGGTTAAGCATATATGAAAATATATTATTAATTCCGAGGTAGAGCGAATTAGATATTAAAGGACATTTGTAGTTCGATATATGTATATGAATCACGGTAATGTGATAGACTTATATAGTTATATATATTATAATATATATCTATATCATATATATATATCTATATATATATATATATATATACACATGTATATATGTAAAATATATATAAATATATAAATCAAAGTGAAGTGGTATGATATCTTGAAAAATTAGTGGGTTCGCTAATCTTGACATGACCCAAACATGCTAACGGATTTTGAAAAATTCCAAAACTGACTCTATAGAACACTTCAGGGTACACAGAAGCGTGTAGAGTTCTACACCCAAGAAGGGAATGGTATGGGGGAATGGTCGAACTAGTTGACTTCCGAATTCGTTATGGATTGTTGGAACCTTACAGTCAAGAATCTCTCGACAACCTCGTCCAACGTAATAGATGTATGACAAAAGTAGGTAGCCAGGAACCTTAAATGCAAATTTACGCTGGAGGGCTATGTAGAGAAATAGGGCATGATTGAATCCCCTTCCATTGCGTTTTAAATTGTAAATGATCGCTAATGAAATGATTTCTTTCACTTTTAATTATTCTGATCTAGTAATTTGCTCTCGAAAATGTCATATGGCTTTGCTGTAACAAAGTCCTTTAATTTACTTCTGAAAAAACGTGTTGTGTAACTTTTGAAAATAAAAATCTTTTACGCTTCTGAAAATAACGAACAACTCAGCTTTACATTAAATTGCTTACATTTTTCTTTTAAATTAAAGCTATACTCTTATTTTAAAAATAGATTTTGTTTTTGAAAACTTCCTAATGTTTACCTTCTGAAAATATCACATTCTTTTACTGTAAAAACTAAAATAGGTTTTTCCTTTCGTGAATGTCATAAATCATGGTATCCCTTGGTTATATGAACATCTTACTATTTTCTTATGAAAACATTTGTTCAAAATGCATTTTTTTAATGAAAATATTCCAAGACAATAGTAATTTCTGAAATGACAGTATATCCTATATTTGAAACCTTTCCTTATTTGGGAAGAAAAGCATATATACAAAACCCAACATACAAAATAAACGCAGAGAAAACGAAACGAGGGTGAAGTATGCAGAATTTCGCAAAACATTGAAAAAAGAAAGAAAATAAAATACTAAGAAATGAAAATATGACGGAAGCAACAACGTTAGCTTCGCAACCAGTCTGCTCAGTTACCAAGGATTCTGTACTTCAACTAAATTCTAATAAGCAATTTGAATTTATATAAAAAAGAAGAGAATAAACTCTTGGTCGACTCCAGCTAATCCTTGTCTGTCGTGTTATCAAACGATGGAGTTATCCAGGAAGCGAGTGGTTGGAATTCACTATAAGTCGATCTTTCGATCTGTATGATGCCTGCCAATTGTGAGTTGCAAAATAGCAGATCCAATCCTTGGCAGTCTCATCAATGTAAAGTTGCCTTTGCAGCAGAGTTTTCTGCGTTATTTTTCAATTTGTTTAGATGGAGCTGCCTTGGTCAAGGGAGGCCATCCACTATTCCCACTAGCAAGAACTTGACTATCTACTATTCCCACCAGCAAGAACCTGGCCATCTACTATTCCTACTAGGAATATCTAGAACATCTACTATTCTCACTGGCAATAACTTGACCATCTACTATTCCCACTAGGAATATCTAGAACATCTACTGTTCCCACTAGCAAGAACCTGACCATCTACTATTCCCACTAGCAATATCTTGACCATCTACTATTCCCACTAGCAAGAACTAGGAATATCTAGAACATCTACTATTCCCACTAGTAATAACTTGACCATCTACTATTCCCACTAGCAAGAACTAGGAATATCTAGAACATCTACTATTCCCACTAGCAAGAACTAGGAATATCTAGAACATCTACTATTCCCACTAGCAAGAACTAGGAATATCTAGAACATCTACTATTCCCACTAGCAATAACCTGACCATCTACTATTCCCACTAACAAAACACTTAGCTGAAATCTTGATGCGCATTTCAGGAAAATCGAGATGAAGCAGAACTAACTGCACTGAACTTTGAGACAATAGAAGATAAGAACGTCATCATCGGAGTCCTCACTTGAAAAAACGAAGTGATAAAGGATCATTAACAGGATGGTAATCACAGACAACCGTCAGACTGAGTTCCTGAGTAGTATATTTTATTATAAAACTACAATTACCGGAAGAATTAGTCTTGGGAAGAAAGCAGTGATTTCGTAAATTAATCTAATCACGTAGTATAACGTGAAAGTTACTCGAAACAACAGAACTTCAGTCCTGGCGTTTGTTCTAAATGAAATAACGGCAATAATTTGATTACGGAAACTGAGTATGCGCACTCAAGTGAATTTTTACCTTCCAAGCATGGTCGTATCATTAAATCTTTAACTTGTACAATAATAATCATATCTGAGCAAGAATCACAATAATAAATAAAACGTAACACATGACTCTTACAATTCTGATGTTACAGTAATATTACATTTAAGGTTAATAATAAATAATTTATCTTTTGCTTGAATTATTTTTTTCGCATTCTGTAAATTATTACAAGATTACGCACACAAGGGACGCATCTCCTTATCATAATAATAATAATAATAATAATAATAATAATAATAATAATAATAATAATAATAATAGTAATTCCTTTATTCGATTCATTGCAACATAACTCGGGTATGATGAGAAATCAATTTTAATATTACGCCTTCTTAGGGTAGGAAACTTAAAAAAATTGAAGTAGGTGTGCTTTGGTTCATTGCCGTATTATGGTCAGGCTTTTCAGCCTACAACATTTCTGCTTCATAGCAAACTGTATGGGTACAGCATGTGACAACGATAATGCATTCTTTTTTCGTGAATAGCTTGATGTAATCATATAAGCATGACTGGTTGAATTTAATAATTAAACGTAAGCAAGCGCAGTCCTATAAAAGGGGAATATGAATCATCACATCCATGTATGATGTATATAATATCATGATCACACAAAAATAATAACATAAAGCATATTGCTCGCACATGCATCTTCTTGGCGTGTTTATTACCGCACGCAAACTTCCTCTCACAATTTCATACCAACATGCAAATGCAAATGCGAATAAAAAAAAAAGAGAATGGGTACAAACTGCAATTCGTGTTTGTATACACATATGTATACAAACATGAAAGAATGGGAGCTTGATTGGGCAGGCGGAGGAGGCAGGGGGAGGGAGGAGGGCGGCGGACGGGAATGAAGGAGTGGAGGAGGAGTGAGGGGAGGAAGGAGGAGGAGGAGGAGGAAGTAGGTTTGAGTCTCCTAATGTTTGTCTTGCCACGACACACAGCCAATCCTCACGCTACCACCACATTAGCTGGTCGTTCCATATCCCACCGTGTCGTTATGTGGGCTGTTTGTTGTTTGGAAGGCAAAGCCAGCCGGACTCCTTCAGACAATGGTGGGGGGTGGAAGGGAAGGGGAAGAGACGACCAACGGAAAGGAGAAAATGGCCTTGGTGCTGGACAATGGCTCCTCAGATGATACCTCCCGTTACAGATAAAACAGAATAAATAAATAAATAAAGAGATACCCCTTAGCTCAAACCTCTGAGGCCTTCGATCGAGACATATTCATAGGCATTCGACACGAGTGCAGCCGAAATGGTTCAAAGTCAACAGCCTTAATCTCTCACCAGGGTCTGCAAGAGGAGTAAAAAATGAACCCAGTTCTTCCCCAAGTGACGAGAAACTGGCCTCGTAAGAAACGGATGATCGCGGGGAAAGCAGCACGGAAGAAAGCGAGCATAAAGGGAGAGAAGAATGGAGTTCTACGTCTTGTTTAATGTCTTTCCGAAGAGTCAGAGAGACATGCACGACGACTCGCGCTTGACGTTTTTCTGCTGTTACACCGAGTAATTAGGGGGTAAAAATGTACAAATGGACACCTTTATCTAAAACCTATAATTTTATTTACCATGGACAATACATGCAAACATGTGCATTATATATTTACATATACATACATACATATGTACGAACGCCCACACACACACACACACACACACACACACACACACACACACATATATATATATATTTATATATATATATATATATATATATATATATTATATATATATAATATATATAATATATATATAATACTTATTGGTCTAAGCCAGGTCCTTATCCCAAGCGTCCAGTTACTCTAATTTTTCCATATCTATACTTTAAACTTATTTATTTTGCTCCACACTAGGTAGAAGAAGGGTACCTATACAGCTGATCTTTTTATCAGCAGTTTACAGGGATTTAATGAGGATACGTATTTTTGTTTGTGAAATAAGAAGCTTTTCCTAAGGGGGGATGGGTGGGTGAAAGGTGCTACAGATTATAACAAAATACAAATCTCATCTTCCCGTCTCACTCTTCAGTGTTTCCTTAACCAGCCTCATTCAACAACTCTCCTCTCCACAAAACTGGTGTACGGCAATTTCTCTTTCATTCCACATCATATCAAAAACCTCTCTCCGTAAGGTTGCAAATTAACCGTTGTGATCTGAACTTCTTTGTTGGTATTTTCTAGATTTGAATTACTCCTTAAAATGTTCAACTTCGAGTCGCTCTTTCCTCACAACAGCATGTCAATTACGTAAAACATACCATACAAAATCATCGGTGAACTTGAGTATCAACTATCAACTATCGCCCATAAGCCTTTGTTGGAAATCTTAACTGACATTTTCAGCACACCATTATCTTTTTATTCGTGCCCTTATTTCTAAAAAAAAAAAAAAAAAATTTAATCTCGGCAAAATATCCTTACTTGGCTTTTAGGCCTTCTAGTTTGCACTTCATGCTCTCTATATCTTATACAAGAGCCTAAATCTCTCATTCATTTTACAACTCAAATCGTTCTTTTGGTCAGTCAAGCTGCGTCTGTTGACGTTATTTGTCACCGGTGTAGATATAAGTCTTTTCCGGTGCAATTTTGAATTTTTAACCATCAAACCTTCTACTTTAACGCCTCACGTGTTCAAACAAGCCATGACGATAACTTATAGCCCTCTAAACTCTCTGGCCGAGGCATACTTATTTAGAGAAGCGAAACATCAGGTGGTAATCTCTGACGCCAATAATTCTGAAGTCCAATACAGTTGCTAAAAAAAATACAACCATTCTCATTCCATATAACAAATGAGTGCTAATAATCTTCGTGTTGCTATTACATACTTTTTTTTTTTCAGAAGAATCAGTCGATTTTACGCTAACACTGCAGTTGACTAGTCTTGCATTCTTGTGAATAATAACCGTGGCATTTTACCTCAAACTTCAACACAAAATTTTCGATGAATTCCTTAAAGGTTTTTACTATAATACTACGACGACAAAATTTATCTCTTCATATATGTTATATATGTTTAACACTACCTGCAGAAGCACCCTGACGAACCCCCCCCCCCTCCCTCTCTCTCTCTCTCTCGCTCTTCTCCCTCTACTCCTCTCTCTCTCTTGTTAAATGCTGATGTAATGCGGCGTCTGTTCTTATTAAAACAACACTCTTTAATATTCTACATTTATTTTCAAAGTTAAATTTAAAAGTATAACAAGAAAAATATTTCTAAGTTTTTCCAGTTTTTATTCAATTCTGAGCCCAGTTCCGGACATCAATAAATTGAAACAATAACCGCTACGCAAGTTTCACAATAGCCTCTGAACTGGATTGTGGTTTCATTTTCGAACTATGCGGTGTACTGTAGGCATTACTTAAGATGTTTTTTTGCAGTGTGCCTTCGGTCCCTATAGCTGCAACCGCTTTCGTTCCTTTTACTGTACCTCCTTTCACATTCTCTTTCTTTATCTTACTTCGCCCCCCCCGTCCCCACCCTTCTCTTAACACTTGATTCATAGTGAACTGCAAGGTTTTCCTCCTGTTACACTTTTCAAACCTTCTACTGTCAATTTCCAAATTTCCATTTCAGCGCTGAATGACCTCATAGGTCCCAGTGCTTGGCCTTTGACATAAATACTATATTTATTATTCATTGTCGAACTAGTGTATATAGCCGTGATGACGGTTATACGTTGATGGCTGAAACAGCTGTCGGAGTGAATAGTATATGAAACAAAATGGCAATAATTCTGCTCTTTTGCTCCCAAGTTTAAACCTTGCAGGTGAGACAAAACAAAGGAAATTACTGAAACATCTTAACATTTTAGGCATCACATTGTGAGGGATAAGGTATGTAAGCATATGTTTCTTCTTTTAGGCAAGTTGGTGGCAGTTCTTCGAACGACGGCCAAGCCCTTGGAACAATAGAGTCAAGAACACATACCGTCCAATGAACGTATACAGTATATAGATTATACATATTTATGCGGATATATATATATATATATATATATAGTATATATATATATATATATATACAAGCGTCTAACAAATTAAGAAAGTAGACTTCACATACAAATATCAGCTTGATAAAAATGCGAATTGGCAAGTTCGCGTCTTTTGCGAGTAAAAAAAATCAGGAATATATAAACGGCTTTGGGCAAAATGATCAGTGAATTTAAAATTACCAAAGGTTTCGATCATTACGGCGAAAAAACAATATATATATATATATATATATATATATATATATATATATATTATATATATATATATATAAGAGAGAGAGAGACCTTACCTTACAGACCTTACATCTTGTTCGGGTGCCCCAGGTCCCTCAGTGTGAGGCACCTCTAATGTCTACCAGAGAGTTGCTAGTACATCTTCCGGTATATTTTTGCATCTTCCAATCTTGGATGGTCTGGGATGCAGTTTAGATATTTGTCGAGCTTATTCTTAAACACATCTACGCTCAACTCCTGATATATTCCTCAGATGAGCTGGCAACGCATTGAATAGGACGCTGCATTATCGATGCTGGTGCGTAGTGGATTAATGTCCGTGTGCTTTCATTATTTTTTCCTGGTATAGTTTTTGGGCACTATTAATCTACCTCTGCTTGCTCTTTCGATATTTTAGTTCCATGATATTTTCTGCTATTCCTTCTATCTGTTTTTCCATGCCTGAATTATCATGTAGCGTTCTCTTCTCTTTCTAGACTATATAATTTTAAGAATTGTAGTCTTTTCCCATAGTCTAGGTCCTTAACTTCTTCTATTCTAGCTGTAAAGGACCTTTGTACACTCTCTATTTGTGCAATATCCTTTTGATAGTGTGGGTACCATATCATATTGCAATATTCAAGTGGACTACGAACATATGTTTTATAAAGCATAATCATGTGTCAGCTTTTCTTGTTTTGAAGTGCCGTAACAACATTCCCATTTTTGCTTTACATTTTGCCAACAGAGTTGCTATTTGATCATTGCATAGCATGTCCTATATCATCACACCAAGGTCTTTAACTGCTTCCTTATTTGTGATGGTCTCATTTATTAGGTCCCTTATATGCATATAGCTTTCTTTCTCTGTCTCCATAATTTATTGATTCAAATTGATCAGAGTTAAATACCATCCTATTTACCTCTGCCCAATCATATACTTTGTTAAGGTCTCTTTGTAGAGCGTTCCTATCTTCATCACAAGTAATTTCTCTACTTATTCTTGTGTCATCTGCGAACTACTCACTACCGAATCCTTCACATTATTGTCTATGTCTTCAATCATAATAACAAACAGTATTGCAGCTAACACCGTACCTTGCGGCAAACCGGATATTACCTTGACTTCATCCGATTTCTCGTCGTTGCAATAACTATCTGTTTTTCTGTTGTGTAAAAATTCTTTTAACCATCTTCCTACTTTATCCACGATATTGTGTTTTCTAATTTTCTTCGCTAATATATTATGGTCTACTTTATCAAAAGCTTTTGCAAAGTCTAAATAAACCACATCTGTTTCATTTCCGCTTTTCATATTTTTGAATATGTTTCCCTCACGGTGGACTAACAGTTGGGTTTGTGTACTTTTTCCGGGTACGAAACCATGTTTGTCCTTTATTAAACAAATTATTTTTTATTAAATGTTTCATAATATTTTTCTTCATTACCCTTTCATACACTTTCATAATATGTGATGTTAGACTCACAGGCCTATAATTACTTGCCTCTAGTCTTGATCCACTTTTGAAAGTAGGGGTAATATATGCTAATTTGTGCTCATCATAAATCTTGCCTGTATCTACACTTTGTCTTAATAATATTGCAAGTGGCTTTGCGATAGAATGAACTACTTTCTTTAACAAAATAGCAGGAATTCCATCAGGCCCTGCAGCAGCTCCATTTTTAATTTCATTAATAGCCTGCACAATATCAGCTTCATTAATATCTATGTCAGCTAAATATTCACTATTTTCATCGCTTACTTCTATATCATTATCTTCATTATCTATTCTAGGGGTGAATTCTCTCTTATATCGTTTCTGCCAGTATGGTTGCAAATTTCCTTTTTTTCAATTTTTTTATTCGTTAATCTCCTTTCAATTCTCAGAGGGCCTATTTCTATCTTCTTTTATTCATCTTCTTCGCATATGAGTATAATAGCTTGGGGTTTTGCTTGATATTTAATAGGGTTTTTTCTTCCAAGTCCCGTTTTTCATTTTCTTTTGATTGTATAATCTTTTGTTCTGCATTTTCTATCTTACTTTTTAGTTCTATAAACTTTCCATGCATTTTTTTCTTTTGCAAGACCTTTTTTCCACTTTCTGATTTTCTGGAACAAGATCCTTCTGTCTCTTGTATGCTGAATGATGTTTTACTTTTTCTTCTTCGGTATATATTTTTCCACTATTTTCTCCAATATTTTATATAATATCTCCGTATTTACCCTTATGTCATCACTTACGAAAATGTTATCCCAATCTTTGTTAATTCTTCATTAATTTCTGACCATTTTATATTTTTACTGTAGAAGTTGTATTTTCCATATCCTTCCCACTTTTTCATTTCTTTTTGCTTATCTCTATTTTTCACTTGCTTTGGAATGAACTGTTAATTCTATGACATTATGGTCCTGCAGAAGAGGAGAGAGAATGAGAGAGAGAGAGAGAGAGAGAGAGAGAGAGAGAGAGAGAGAATGTTGAATGACGTCTTGGAAGAGGAATAAAAGCAAATTCACCGAAGAGTCGATGATGATGAGGGCGATCGCCTGTCGGGGGCGCGGAGGGGGGGTTTGTGGGGGCGGGGGGAGGGTGGGGCGGAGGGGTCGCTTATGCAGTTGTGATCCGTGGCAGTCTGCATCTTGGATGTGCCCTATTGCCACACAAACGACGTGCGGGGCCACATAATAAGCACATAAACAGCCACATCAGCGGGATGGGAGGCAGTAACAGCCCCCACAGATAGCCGGGATCATAGCACGGCACATGATCCATGACAGCGTTATTAGATTTAAAGAAAGGAATGGCCTTTAAAACCGCCGTCTAGGACGAGTCGTAAAAGCCGTGGCGCCGCCCGAGCACCAACTCACGCCCCCTTGCTTATGGGCGATTATGTTCATGTTATCTGGCGATATTACCGATGCACACAGGAGCCTTTTCGGAGGAGACTCCGGATATGTCCTCCAAAGTGGAGGAAACGGGATGAAACGACGGCTCGGAGACGCAGCGCTTGCGTTTCACGAGGTCGTAGACGGCAGGGCGAAGTTAGCCATCATGAAAACCATTAAAGAAAACGGAACGAGACCAACACAGTATTATCTGGTGGCATTAAATATTTACTGCCTGTGTTTTTGCATCGAGGAGTTCCTCACATTGACTAAGATGAACCGCATTAAGTTGTCGTTGGGCCGCTTCATCAGGATATGACGAAAACAACGGAAATCTCTGATAATTCAAAGTCTGGTGAATCCAAAAATTCAGTTTCGCAATATTTACACAGAAGACCCTGACAAAAAATATTAAGCACACAAAAGACATATGGATACATTACATTTCCTAAAAATGAGAATTTTCACAATTACATATATGATCATAACGGGCATCTGTGTGCCATAATAAACCTTGATAGACCTCTCATACATCGTGACTGAGTTTAGGAAAAAATGTCTCTTCTCTTAACGCTAAATAAAGAAAAAAAATATAACAATAACATTCTTTGACAAAGAAACGCATCTCTTTGCTATGAAGCTTGAACGCTGATAGGATTCGACTAAGACACTATCTAAAGCATATATTTCTACACTGCATTAAAAATATTTTTTTGATTTTGACAGGCAAAGATCGCTCTATAACTATACACAATACGCTATATTTATTTACTATATATTAAATATATATATATATATATATATATATATATATATATATATATACATATATACATACACACACACACATACACACACACATATATATATATATATATATATATATTAATATATATATATATATATATATATATATATATATATATATGTACACATACACACACGTTTTATGTCCAAAATAAAATTAGATACAGACGAAAAAACGCCCGAAGTGGATGAATAATCACAGGTGAGAAGCTGCATTTGGCAGGTGATAGTATGTTAGAATGACTGACACAGGGTATGCCCGGCACGCACGCCAGATGGGGCGGGCGGAAGGAGAGCTTGGCAGAGAGCTCCAATTTTCGTGTGATCAAACTTCTTTCGCTGCGGATAAAAGAGCAAAAGGGAAGGGAAGAGAAATGAAGGGAATATGGAATTTAGGCTAAAGGCCCCGCAATGGGACCTATGGGGTCATTCAGCGCTGAAACAGAAACTGAGAGTAGAAATGTTTGAAAGGTGTAACAGGAGGAAAACCTCGGTTACATATTGAAGCAATTGTTAGGAGAGGGTGGATAGCAAGATGGAAGAAAGAGGATATGAATGGGTTGTACATTCAAAGAAATTAAAGGGGTTGCAGCTAGGGGCCTTGAAGGTACGCTGCAAAGAACCTTAAGTAATGCCTACAGTGCACCGCGTGAGGTGAGGAGCAAAAGGGAAATCGGGATACTTCAGGCACGGAAATGGAGGCAATCTAATTGATAGTCTGGTGCTGTATTTTTGAAGGGTGTATCTGGGAAATGTTATTTCACGGTGGATTCCACCGTATCCAAAGCAGAACTCAAAACACCGAAAGTAAATGATATGTGAACACATTTGCGGATCAATGTGAAGTGGAATATTGGTGTTAGGGGAAATTACAATAAACACTACGAGATGTAATTCTGGATGATTTATTTAAGATGAAGGTTAACAGTTCAAACGCATTTTGGTTGAAACTGGAAATATACTTGGGAGGGAAGTTAAAAGTCGAGAAGTCTATTTATAGAAAGCAAAGCCATTTTTGTATAAGGAAAAGTAGCAAGCTGTTGGAGCAGAATAGAATAGAATATAGAATTTAGGCCAAATGCCCAGCGCCCGGACCTATGAGGTCATTCAGCGCTGAAAGGGAAACTAATAGAAAGAGCGTTTGGAAGGTTTAACAGAAGAACCTCGCAATTGCACTTTGAAACAGTTGTTAGAGAGAGTGGAAAATCGGATAAAAGAAAGAAAATATGGACAGAGGTACAGTAAAATGAATGAAAGAGGTTGCAGCTAGGGGTCTACAGGACTCTGCAAAGACCTTTAAGTAATGGTTACAGTGATAGCAAGCTGTTGGAAAAAGATAGCCCCATAAAAAAAATTGAGCGAGGGGCAGACGTATACGCTCGAACAACCACGAGAGCACCCGCCACAAGAACAATAAGCGAGTGGAAAAAAAACACCCTTCAAAAAGTGGAACGGTGTGAACTGGGACTAGAAGGAAAATTCCTCCTTCTGTAGTACGAACACTTTGATGGTGGCCAAGTGCAAATGAAAGAAAAAGAAGAGAAACAACAGTTCAAAGCCAGCAAACCTTAACAGCATTCACCTTTAAACTGGCAGGTTTATCCAAGTTTATTTCACAGGCTTTCCAAGGCAAGTCACTCATTTCAGTATGTATATGCCGAGGGAAGAATAAAAAGGACAGTTGAATTTTGGAGGTTTTGTGAATGAAAAACTTCGTCAAATTAACTAAAATATGTCTTACTCAATCTATCAAGTTGCTAAACCAGGTCTAAAATGAAAATTTTGCGGTAGGCTGAGTGAATCTCAAGACATAGGCTACTTCTGTAGAAGGAAGTTTTCAAAATGACTTTACATATGTAGACCCAAGTTGTTAGGAAAAACAATGGCATATTGCGAAAAGACAATTATATTAGTCTATATGAAACACCAGTAATTGTTAATTGGATTCAACTAGTTCTTTCGACAACAGTAAATACAGGGGGATATAAGACGAACAAAAAGATAATTCTGTAAAAATGAATACTAAAATCCATAGCAAGAATCGTGGGTTACAGAGATTTGGGTTAAACCCCTTACTAGGACGGAGAAACAAACAACTATTTATCAAACTTTGCATTGGGATTGAGCTGACATGAAGCAACAAAAAGTCGTTTTTCAGAAGTGTTGCAGAGTTCAAATTCATTTCAAACTTGTACTCTTTAAACAAATACTCGTAGTTATTTACCGTTGAATACCTAAGTGATTAGGTGCTGGAATAACTGATATTGAAGGACCATAGCTGAACTGTATGTTCCGTGTGTTTTATTTTTCTGAAACCCCCATTTGTTACCAAAAGTCTTTTCAAGCATCGCAAGTATTTCATAGCGCTAGAAGACTGAACAGACACGACATAAATGTCTGCTATCCTAGGATCAATTTTGCACGCTTCACCTACCATGGAATCAAGATAAAAGCTTGAAACGAAAAATAGAGGAAGGAATCCAGATATTTTTGTGGACTGCACGTATGCACACAAACGGGCACCACTTCCAAGCTAGTGCTTATACGCACACACACACACACACACACACACACACACACACAAACACACACACACACATATATAATATATATATATATATATATATATATATATATATATATACATATACACGATACCAAAACTTTCTTCGTTATAAAGTCGGTGGGTGTTGAAAGCACACACACACAGACACCCCAGTACAGCCTTTGAAGGCCAGAACACAAAGAGCCAACCTTCCGTACAACAAATGATCATCCCAGCGAGAGTATTATCCTATAATCTGATACTGCCTTACCTTCGAGACATTCCAGACAAGGGGCCAGAGGGAAAAGAAATCTTTGTCTGGAAGCTGCAAAGACCAACAAGAGCCCTTGTTAGGGCAAAACAACGGGGCGACAGGGGGCGCTTAAGGCAGCCCTCTGTTTCTAATATCGTGACACATATAAATAAGAAATGTACATGCTTACCCCACCTCCCCTGCCTGATAGCATCAGGCATCTGGCAGCCATGCGTGCTGACAATAGGCGAGTACTTATGACATCATCGCTCTCTCCAATAGGGACCAGCAGACTATAACCTAGGCGGCGGTTTCATGGGCCGCCAACCTGACCTGCCTTGACCTTTGTTGTCGCTTTTAATAACTCTCTCTAATACCACTGACGTTATAAATTTTCAAAACGTGCATTTTTAAAATCTGGTTCCATTCTTTGCTCACATGTTTCACGGCTTAATGTTTGCTTGAAGAAAAAAAGAAGGGGGAAAATAATTTTGTTGTTTTGTAGGCAAATGCGATAAGTCTTCTTTGAAATAGGTCTTGCTTTCGGAGAATTCCGTAGTGTAAATATTCAACATTTAGGGATTTAGTAAGTGTACGAAGTTTGAAAGTAACTCAGCTTACGCTGCAGCCTTTAAGAATGCGTAAAACTAAACTTTTGATCGAGCAAATCTTCAATCTCCGAGAGCTCAAAGTTACGTAACTTCGACAAGAAAGAAACCTAGACGCAAAATGAAAAAGGAAGGGAAACAGGGGAGAAGAAGGAAAAAGCAGGCTGAAGACAGAGAGGCGTGATGAAGGGACAATTTTTTTAAGACATTACAATGAAGAGAAGTGGTTGCAATAGTTACAGACTTGATTGATATCCCTTTTCCTATGGTGTGATTTTCACTCCCATATCTTCATTTACCTGCTTTAATATTCGCTTAGATATTTGGTACCGAAAGGAAGAATGAAGGGACTTTTACCGATATTATGATTTTACATAACGCCAAGTGTTACGCTTGCTAATTCAAAAGTTCATTTCATAATCATTATTCTTGTAATAATTCCCACGCTACCTTCCACAAACAAAATAAGTAAGAACCATCAACATAAAAAATACATTTTCCCCCCTCACTTAACTATTTCAAAAAATTATAAATTCATGCAGAGTTCATTTACAATAGTCCGAAGAACCAACTTTTCTTTTCTAAAAATATAAACATGCTAGGTTTAGTGCGATAACATCAAAACGGACAACAATATTTCCTTGTTGATCATATCCTTTTACATTTGTAAGTTGCTTTTACCATTACATAGAGGTAAAAGTAGTAGTAGTAGTAGTCATGAATGTAAACTACCTTAAAAAGAAAAAAAGTCGACATGGTCCGTCTCTCCTTTCCCAGGCAAAAGAATGGAATGCATGCTGCTTGTAAGAGGATCATCAATGACTACTTTCCTACCCACTGTAATGTGACCAACAAGCACATAAGAAAATAATCTCACATCTACGCAAGTTCTGGATTGTTTTAACAGTTGCCAGGTAAAAGCCCACGACGAAGAAAGCATCAGTTATGCAAGATTTGTCTGCTTTTTATCCACGTGAAATCTATTTGGAAACCAAACATGCTACTGGAATATACAAAGACACATAGGCATTGTACATTAACAAAAGAAAAAAAAAAGGTGCCTGTCGTAGAACTCGATTTGTGCAAACGCCCCATCCAAAAACATCACCCACATGCTCTGAAGGCAGGTAAACAGTTGTGCTATTATTTTCATTTTAGACTCTTCTAGAGCTGCTGTTATTGTCCCTGGAGTTATTATTACCAGCGCTGTCAAAACTACTGTTATTCCTATTATGAATTACTTGCAAGGGCTGCTATTATCAGTACTGCAGTCTCTTTACCGTCTGAATCAACAGTCCGACTTACAGCTGATCCTGTTCGATAAAGTTTCCTGTAGCTATCACTGTAAGTATATCACTTATAATTAGTATGATTATTATCAATATCAATAACGTTTTGACAGTAGCTATGAAACAGTCTCCTAATTATCAATATCAATAACGTTTTGACAGTAGCTATGAAACAGTCTCCTAATTACAATTCTCACTATCTACGGTATCTACATTGTGTGTATTTGTGTTTACAAACTGAAACAATGTGCATTATTATTACCATTATTAAGATGTGACGTCAACAGATCCATTGCTTTGACAGAATTGATTTGCGAAGTAAACATGTGAAAGAAAAGGAATGCCAACAACCGATTCGTCTGTACAATCACGAGGCTTTTCACCAACAGCAAAGCCGTCTAAGGAACTGTGAAAATGTGGCCAATTTTCCACAGCAGTAACGACTCGGGATAAAGACCATGGAAGTCATCTGGAGCAGTTAATAAAAAGTCTCTCCATCACGAAGATTTCTTACATCTCAGGTATGAAGAAAAAAAAAAAGTCGGAATAAAGCCCGTCAGCAATCTGCAACCATTCCAGGCTACAAGAGACAATTCCTGCTTCATTTCCCCCGTCCTCCAATACACCACGACAGTAAGGAACCTGGGGGTTCATTATTTTTTCCTATTTACCACACAACCGCCTCCATCACGCTTTACCTCCTCCCCCTCTATCCTCCTCTCCTCCCTCTTCCTCCTCCTCCTCTCCTCCCTCTTCCTCCTCCTCCTCCTCCTCCTCCTCGTCCTATTCCCCCAGCAATCCCTTCTTCCTTCGCGCCGTGACAATAGAAGGAAAGAGAAAGAGGCCGTATGAAAAGCACCTATCGTGATGGGGGTATTTTTAGCAAGTTGTTTCCAACCTCCCGCCGAATGCACCTGCCATGGACTCAAAAAAGTCCTTCATTGGGGGAACACAATGGAGGAGGAAGATTCCACACCCTAGATCTTTTTCTCTATCTTTTTCCTTTCTCTCTCACAGTCATT
Organism: Macrobrachium nipponense; assembly: GCF_015104395.2. NCBI lineage: Eukaryota > Metazoa > Arthropoda > Malacostraca > Decapoda > Palaemonidae > Macrobrachium > Macrobrachium nipponense. The sequence continues at coordinate 86,112,912 of NC_087205.1, forward strand.
CTCGTCTTTCAGGAAAGATCATATGGGAATAAAAATGGAAGTGTGGACCGATATTTTTTCTTTTACTATAAAGGCTCTGACTTGAAGGTTAGTTTATTTTTTTCTTCCAGGAGTTGAAATGCTGACATTTGAATCGAGACAATTTTGTTGGAGGCGCAGAAATGTTTATTCTGTGAACAGTTTTGCACTTTTTCTTTCTTAAACCTTTCATTCCCTTCTTTCTCTCTTTTAATTTCTAATTAAATCAAGCTAGAGGGAGTACTTCCGATGTAGCGTATGACTAGTTATAGTTGTATAAGTTTTTACCCAAAATATAACTGTTTACTATTTGTTGATAAAGGTGGCATAAATTACAAGCTGGCTACAGGATCACAGTAGAAAATCCCATCCGACTGGTTTGGCTAAGACGTTTTAATTAGTTAACAAGACGTGAACCATTCATAATGTACATATTAAGATGATATACATAGCGAAAAAATACTAGGTCGATTAAATTACCTGCAAGGCTGCTTTCCCCTTTTTTAAAGTCGATAAATTTAAATAAAATATGGGTACAAAATTTGAGACACGTAGTTCACAACGTATTTCTTACGTCTTAAACTCAAAACCCCCATCATGCAATGAAGTGCATAAACTTGCATAAGTGACAATTATATGAGGAATACATTCAGTGCGTCTGTACGTCAATGTTCGTGGCTGAGGTATAAACAATATGTGGCTGCATTTCATCAAAAGAAAATACCGGCATGTGTCCTTTTCAGTGATAAGAAACTTTTCTTCCTTCTGTGGAGTTTTCCACAACGAAAAAATTATTTCATTAATTTTAAGCCTTCAATATAACGTAGAGCAAAATGATACATCTTCGGCTACCCTTTTCTTTCTACTGTAAGGCCCTCGTTCTTTTAAAATTAGGGGAGAGAGAGAGAGAGAGAGAGAGAGAGAGAGAGAGAGAGAGAGAGAGAGAGAGTAGTTGCATGGAGGACCTTCATGTTAGTATTCGTCTTATTCCGTTCATTAAAATAGACGAGAGAAGGGGATGAGGCGGCTATAAAAACACGGCTTCTTATTTTCATTCCTCCTTAAGAAGCTGAGATTACGTTTAATGATTATTTCTCTGTAAATCGTGGTCTTCTACGAATATCACTATGTGATATTCTTTGTCAAATCACCTTCGTTTAACGTATATAATTTTACCGGCGAATTATGTTCGACATTAAATGTATGTCATTAAAAGTAAACAAGGGTGATTCGTGATTGTCATGCCTAATAATGCTGCGAGTAATGTTAATTAAAACGTCACAAACACCCCCACAGGGGCTGCAAGAGCACTGTTTTATTTCACTTGGGGTCCTCTGGATTTCCAAGGGCAGTAGACAGCTACACCAAAAAAAAAAAAAAAAAAAAAAAAAAAAAAACACCAAAAAAAAAAAAAAAAAAAAAAAAAAAAAAAAAAAAAAAAAAAAAAAAAAATTCAAGGGACAGAAGCTGACAGAGAGTAACAGTAAATAAGTAGGAAGCCCGACATAGCCTTGGCCGGGTGGCGCAGGTAGCTGTTATGACAAGGTCGGTGTTGTACCTCGTGGATCACCGCCACACGGGAATAATGTGACGCCAGTCACTCTGCCCTCGCGTCAGATCGGCGCTCCTGACACCGACGCGCCCTGACCCCCCTCGCTCTGACGCGGGTATCATCCATTACGTTTTGGGTATGTGTTCCTTTTATCTCTTTTTTTTTCTGGCTTCATTGCGGTTTTTATACTTTTTGCTCTTTCTCCATTTTATCGCTCCTACACCAGTCGCAAACAACCTAGGATTTCATCGACTGCATTCTTTCATTTATACTTTATATATATATACATATATATATATATATATATATATATATATATATATATATATATATATATAATATATATATATATATATATATCTCATATACTTATTTTTACCGTCGTTCTTCTTTTTTTCAAATGTTTTCATTCTTTTTACCGTAATTTTCCTTTTTTCTAATTCGCTTCTCTCTTTTTACCGTCGTTTTTTATTTTTCCTATTTATTTTCCTTCTTTCTTTTTACCGTCTTTTTTCATTTTTAAAAAAATAGTTTTTCCTTCTTTTTACCGTCTTTTTCCTTTTTTCTAATTATTTTTCTTTCTTTTTACCGTCATTTTTATATTTCCTAATTAATTTCCTTTCTTTTTACCGTCCTTTTTTTTATTTTTATTTTTTAATTTTCCTTCTTTTTACCGTCTTTTTTATTTTTCCTATTTATTTTCCTTTCTTTTTACCGTCTTTTTTATTTTTTCTAATTATTCTCCTTTCTTTTTACCGTCCTTTTTATTTTTTCTAATTATTCTCCTTTCTTTTTTACCGTCTTTTTTATTATCATTTTTTTCTTTTTTCATTTTTCTTTATGTTAACCGTCGAATTTCTTTTTCGACTCATGTGTCTTCATTCATGGGTGGTGGGATGCCTGGGTCTCGCGCTCACCCGCAACAAACTCGAACGGACTTATGTAAACGGGGTATCTCCCTTATTCATTCGCTGTCGGTGTCACGAGAGCTGACAGCGCCATCCCTCTAAGGCTGTTGTTTATTTTCATGGACACGAGAAACCAAACTCTTACCCGAATCTCGTGGTAATATCTTCTTATGCTTGCTTGCTTCTTTTTTTCTTTTTTTCCCTCCGTGCTGTAACGGTAGTAAACAGAGAAATGAAAACAGGAAGAGAGAGAGAGAGAGAGAGAGAGAGAGAGAGAGAGAGAGAGAGAGAGAGATTCTGTAAATCAATATTAGAAAGGAATTTAATTAACATAGATTTCTTCAGTTACAAAGAAATTTCAATAACAAGACAAATAAAAATGATCCGAAGTTTATTTGGTGCAGTCGAGTTTTCTGTACAGTGTATAAAGCTGAACGAAACTCTCAACCACGGCCCATGAAACTTTCAGCCACAGCCCACTGGTGGCCTGTATTGTTGGCATCCATAGCGTTGCCAGACACACGATCATGGCTAACTTTAACCTTAAATAAAATCAAACAAACTACTAAGGCTAGATGGCTGCAATTTTTACGTTTGATGATTGGGGGGTGGATGATCAACGTACCAATTTGCAGCTCTCTAGCCTCAGGAGTTTTTATGATCTGAGAATGGACTGACAGACAAAAAAACATCTCAATAGGTTTCTTTTACAGAAAACTAAAAGTGGAAGTCGACCTTGAAATCAGACTGCCTTTTTTTTTTTAATCAGCGTCTAAAATACACGTAACCAAATGCAAAGGATGTATTTGGATTTAAATTCGCCTCCTTAAGTATTCTGATTAGAAATCGCTTCCTTTCTCACCTGTGACTACGATTCCTAATCTATCTGTAAATTGACACCTATTGCAATCCAAGAACTCGATGGATCAGGAAGGAGCGTCAACCCAGTCGTGTAGTTGCAGATCTACAAGTTGAAAGTATAGACTCAATCTACAAGACATAAAATGGGAGGAACCGGGGTGGGGAAGAGGGTGCCCCAGTATAATATAAATGATCAGGGAGAAAAATTATATTTGAAAAGTCCACCTCAGTGTGCTCATACTTCAAAACTTGTTACTCATCTGGGGTAAAAATATGATGTTCCTCCATGAAGAATGCCGGTTCACTGTTAAACTCTCTTTGCCTCTGTACTCTCACTCCTAGATTTAAAAACATACTTTAACTTGTAACTCAAAGAGTAAGTGCACATTAAAAGAAAGTGAGTGCTAGTGTTAGTCACGCAGCCCGGACCGTTGAGATAGAACGAACGAGATACCGACTGTAACCCCTACCGGTATTTAGGAGTAGACTTGTAAACTGTGAAACTGACCGTCTGCCGAAAATATATGGGTGGCTTACTTAACAAGCACCACTAATTGCTCGTTAGATTTTGGGTCTAGATTCATTATATGAGATACCAGATGAAACTAATATATAATATATCTGCAGACTCTACTGATTATAGAATGACCAGTGACAGACATTTTAGAGGGTGGGTTCCCCATGACAGACGCAATGAAAAGGGGGGGTTAATTGGATCTAGATCCAACTTAGGAGATACCGAGTAAAATTTACACTACAATAGCACTGCACATCCTAGAATACTGTGGTGGTAATGACAGACATTTTAGTGGGTGGTTACCCCCTGACAGACGCCCCACAACAAGTGGGGAGGGGGAGACAGGATCTGCATCCAACATTGGAGATTCCAAGTAAAATTTGTACTACAATTGCACTGCACATCCTAGAATGCTGTGATGGTAATGACAGACATTTTAGTGGGTGGTTACCCCCTGACAGACACCCCACAACGAGTGGGGAGGGGGAGGGGGAGACAGGATCTGCATCTAACATGGAGATACCAAGTAAAATGTATACTACAATAGTTCTGCACATCCTAGAGTACTGCGGTGGTAATACCAGACATTTTAGTGGGTAGTTACCCCCTGAGAGACACCCCACAACGAGTGAGGGGATGGGGAAGGGGAGGGGGAGACAGGATCTCCCTCCAACATCATAGTACCAAGTAAAATTTGTACTACAATAGCACTGCACTTCCTAGAGTACTGCAGTGGTAATGACAGATATTTTAGTGGGTAGTTACCCCCTTACAGACACCCCACTACGAGAGGGGGGGAGGGGGAGGTGGAGTCAGGAACTGCATCCAACATTGGAGATACCAAGTAAAATTTGTACTACAATAGCACTGCACATCCTAGAAAGCTGTGATAGTAATCCCAGCCATTTTAGTGGGTGGTTAGCCCTTCACAGACATAAACTTCGATTGGAAGGGAGAGATGGGACACCTTGAAATATTTCAAAATCTATCATAGGCAATATTAATATTAGAAATATGGCATAAGTATCTGAAAATCGTGAGCCTGATAAAATGTAAAAGGCAAAAAATTCAAGAAATATTGTGATGTTTCAGGATAAGAATTACTGCCGGAGTTATTTTTTAAAATTCCTATTGAAGTATGGAATATTTCACTTCATTAATTCCATCACACCTATATAAATACTATGTGCGAGACTTACAATGTGTGAGACTTGGTAATATTATGTACATATATATATATATATATATATATATATATATATATATATATATATGAATAACTTGATCACGAAGTATATAAAACGTGATGCTATATATAAATAAAGGTTTTTTGCCACGATGGAAAAATGAAAAAAGGGAGATAGCCAAGTACTTTCGGTCCTGTTCGGACCCTTTACTGAGGGTCCGAACAGGACCGAAAGTACTTGGCTATCTCGCTTTTTCATTTTTTCCTTCGTGGCAAAAAACCTTTATTTATATATATATATATATATATATATATATATATATATATATATATATATATATATATATATATACTATATATAATATTAGCACTATCCTTTGGTTTTGGAGTTATTACTTCACACAAAGTATTTTATCTGAATGGGAAGGGGGTCACAATTGGCAACAGCTACAAGTATGTGTGCTGAGCCATTTTTGAATATGGTGCCACTCTCAATTCCTCTAAAAAATGAAATGTAAGATAAGTATTCTCGTTTTAATAGCGTCTTTTCTTGCCTAAAGTTAGGACACTGCAGCCATGTCGAGGTTCGTAGCCCAACGTGTCTTACCATAACTGAATTGTTCTTTAGTTGCTGTTGGTTCGTGTGGATGAAATGAAATTTTTATCGGATATGGGAGTTCGATTGATATTAAGACCAAAGTCCCATCATAGAGAGCCGTTTTAACACCCGCACATTCACAAAGAGATGATGTATCACAACACAAATAATTACTGGAAACGGAAATGTGAATGAATTGTTCAGGATAAGCTAACTATAAAGATTAAAACATTTTCCCCCATTCTATTCCCCCTCCCGAAGTTGACGATCATACAACTTGGAGCTCCTGACTCCCAAATTAAGTTGGCCTAAAATATCATGCCAATTATCTAATAGTCAGTCCACTTATTTTCGGCTGCTTCACTCAAATTGATCTGTACACTATCACCAAGTATCAGGTACCATATATATTCAGGGAAGAAAATCTAAACTCAAATAAAAATATTTATGACTGTTGATGTTTAAAGCCAGCCGAGTGCGTTTGTCTCTTAACTTCCCGCCGGCACGCACCACAGGCGGCCTATGTAATGTGTTTCAATAAATTCTATCGATGCTAATTTTCTCCCTAGTAATATTTTTTTCTTTGTTTGTTCATTATATCCAGTAGACAGGCACTAACATCATATTATATCCTCACGTCTGTTCAGTGTATTTACCATTGTTAATATGATTTATAATGCGTCTCCAACAGTCATAAAAATCGGACAACCGAATGTGCAAATATGTCAGCTGTGTGCAAGGCATAGGGCGTCAATCACTGGAGTAGCGATCTCCCTGCCGAGAGTGACTTCGGAAGGCCATATTGAAAGGTCTCGGTCCAGCTCTTAATACTATATTTTATTACTATTACTTTTTTAAAATCTTTATTATTATTATTATTATTATTATTATTATTATTATTATTATTATTATTATTATTATTATTATTCGACCCAATTTCACAGAGAAAAATTACCTTACGAAAACACACCTAAGCAACTCTAACCAAAATTGTGGTTCAAGGCCTAAGAATCTGCTCTTGGATTTAAGCAGTGTTTCAAGCATAAATGGTTTGTGTAAATTCAGGACTTTCTTTGCATATGGTAGCGAAGCACTAAATAAACAGTAATGTAGTACAATCACTAAACACCAACACTCACAATGCACTTACTCAGTAAGCACTCACACTTGCATACATTCACTATATACACACACCAACACTCATACACACACACACACACTTAACATACACTCACACACACTCTCAATAACACAAAACACTCTGAATACCCAACACTCACTAGGCCCTCACTATACATTAAATGCTCACTAAACACTTAAAACACTAAATTTTTACTAAATACTTATATTACCCCAAAACACCCGTAGACATTCACTAAAACACTCACTTAATCCCTAAACATTAAATTAAAAACACTCAACATTCACTAAACCCTAAGCACTCATTAAATACTAAATGCTTACCAAACCCTAAATACTTATTAAATACTAAACAGTGAATGAACATCCACTCATTAAAAACTTAATATACACTTGCATACTAAACATTTGCAATCGGCCGTCACTGCTTTGCAGCTGACAGTCGTCAGCGCTCCCACCAAGCGCCACCGATTGCCAGGGAGGCCAAGGTCCTGGACGGAGACAATCGGCCATATCTGCCTCCAAGAAGTCGGTCGGCAGCATTCTCATCAAGCGCCACCGATTGCTAGGGAGGCCTAGGTACTGGACGGAGACACTCACCCGTATCTGCCTCTAAGCCGACGGTCGGCAGCGGCTTCCCAGGCCAAAACGCACCGAAAAGCGCCAACCAATCGCCAGGGAGGCCAAGGTCTTGGAGCAAGACAATCGGCCGTCTCTCCCTCCAAGCCGACGGTCGGCAGCGCTCCCACAAAGCGGCACCGATCGCCCGTGAGGCCAAGGTACTGGACGGTGACAATCGGCCGTCTCTGCCTCCAAGCCAACGGTCGGCAGCGTTCCCACCAAGCACCATCCATTGCCAGGGAAGCCAATGTCCACAACAGAGACAATCAGCAGTCTCTGCCACCAAGCTGACCATTGGCAGCGCTCACACCAAGTCCCACCGATCGCCAGGGAGGCCAAGGTCCTGGACGGAGACAATCAGTTCTCTCTGCCTCCCAGCCGACGTTCGGCAGCGCTCCTACCAAACGCCAACAATCGCCAGGGAGGGCAAGGTCCTGGACGGAGACAATTGGCCGTCTCTGCCTCCCAGTTGATGGTCGGCAGCGCTCCATCCATGGGCCACAGATCGCCAGAAAGGCCAAGGTAGTGGAGGAGACAATCGGCTTTCGCTGCCTCCAAGCCGACAGTGGTCGGTAGCGCTCCCACCAAGCGCCACCGATCGCCAGGGAGGCCATGGTCCTGGACTGAGACAATCGGCCGTATCTGCCTCTAAGCCGACGGTCAGCAGCACTTCCACCAAGCGCCACCAATCGCTAGGGAAGCCTAGGTACTGGATGGAGACACTCGCCCATCTCTGCCTCCAAGCCGACGGTCTGCAGCGTTCCCACCAAGCGCCATCCATTGCCAGGGAAGCAAATATCCTGGACAGAGACAATCAGCCGCCTCTGCCTCCAAGCTGACGGTTGGCAGCGCTCCTACCAAGTGCCACCGATCGCCAGGGAGGCCAAGGTCCTGGACTGACAATCGCCGTATCTGCCCTCTAAGCCGCGGTCGCACTTCCACCAAGCGCCACAATCGCTAGGGAAGCCAGGTACTGGATGACTCCCGTCTCTGCCTCCAACCGACGGTCTGCACGTTCCCCCCACCAAGCGCCCTCCATTGCCAGGGAAGCAAATTCCTGGACAGAGACAATCAGCCGCCTCTGCCTCCAAGCTGACGGTTGGCAGCGCTCCTACCAAGTGCCACCGATCGCCAAGGAGGCCAAGGTCCTGGACGGAGACAATCGGCCGTCTCTGCCTCCCATCTGACAGTCGGCAGTGCTCCCACCAAGCGCCACCAATCGCCAGGGAGGCCAAGGTCCTGGACAGAGACAATCAGACGTCTCTGCCTCCCAGGCAATGTTCGGCACCGCTCATACCATGCGCCACCAATCGCCAGGGAGGGTCAGGTCCTGGACGGAGACAATCGGCGGTCTCTGCTTCCCAGCCAACGTTCGTCAGCCCTCACACCAAGCGCCACCAATCGCCAGGGAGGCCAAGGTCTTGGACGGAGACAGTCGGCTGTCTCTGCCTCCCAACCGATGGTCAAAAGCGCTCCCACCAAGCGCAACCGATCGCCATGGAGGCCAAGGTACTGGACAAACACAATCACCGTCTCTGCCACGTAGCCGACGGTCGGCAGCCCTTCATCCAAGCTCCACTGATAGCCATGGAGGCCAAGGTACTGGACAGAGACAATCGGCGGTCTCTGGCTCCAAGCGGACGGTTGGCAGCGCTCCCACCAAGCACCACCGATCGCCAGGGAGGCCAAGGTCCTGGACGGAGACAATCAGCCGTCTCTGCCTCAAAGCCGACGTTCGGCAGCGTTCCCACTATGTGCCACCGATCGCCAGGGAGGCCAAGGTCCACAACAGAGACAATCGGCCAACTCTGGCTCCAAGGGGACGGTCGGCAGTGCTCTCACCAAGTGCCACTGATTGCCAATCCGCCCGGACGGTCCGGCAACGGCTCCCATAGCGCCACCGATTTGGCGGGGAAGGGCCAGGGCCCACGGAAGACATCGGCCGTTTCTCGTTCCTCCCCCAAGGCCGGACGGTCGGCAGCGCTTCCCACCAAGCAACCACCAATTCGCCAGGGAGGCCAATCTTTGGCCTCCAAGCTACGGTCGGCAGCACAATCCCACCAAGCCGACCTATCGCCACCCAGCCAAGTTACTGGACGGAGACAATCGCTATCTTTACCTCCAGCTTACGGTCGGCAGCGGGCCAATCCACCAAGCGCCACCGATTGCCAATGGGAGGCCAGGTCCACCAACAGAGACAATCGGCCGTGTCTGCCTCCCACCTGATGGTCGGCAGCGCTCCCACGAAGCGCCACCGATTGCCAGGGAGGCCAAGGTCTTGGACGGAGACAATCAGATGTCGCTGCCTCTGAGCCGACGGTGGTCGATAGCGCTCCCACCAAGCGCCACTGATTGCCATCCAAGCCGACGGTTGGCAGCGCTCCCACTAAGCGCCACCGATCGCCAGGGAGACCTAGGTACTGGACGGAGACAATCGGCCGTCTATGCCTCCCAGCCGACGGTTGGCAGCGCTCCCACCATGCGCCACCTATCACCAGGGAGGCCAAGGTCCAAAACGGAGACAATCGGCCGTCTCTGCCTCCAAGCGGACGGTCGGCAGCGCTCCCACCAAGCCCCACCGATCGCCAGGGAGGCCAAGGTCTTTGGACTCCAAGACAATCGCCATCTTTGGCCTCCAAGGCTGGATGGTGGCGCGCTTTCACCAAGCCCCACCTGATCGCAGGGAGCAGGTCCAAAACGGAGACAATCCACCGTCGCTTTGCCTCCTGAGCCGGATGGTGGTCCGTTAGCGGCTCCCACCAAGCGCCAACCGATTGCCAGGGAGGGCCAAGGTCCCAACAGAGACAATCGGCCGTCCTCTGCCTCCAAGCCGAACGGTCAGCAGCGCTCCCACCAAGCACAACCGATCGCCAGGGAGGCCTAGGTATTGGATAGAAACAATCGGCCGTCTCTGCCTCCCAGCTGACGGTTGGCCGCGATCCCACCATACGCCACCGATCGCCAGGGAGGCCAAGGTCCTGGATGGAGACAATCGACCGTCTCTACCTCCAAGTCGACGGTCAGCAGCGCTCCCACCAAGCTCCACCGATCACCAGGGAGGCCAAGGTACTGGACGGAGACAATCGGCCGTCTCTGCCTCACAGCCGACATCGGCAAGCGCTCCCCACCAAGCCCACTGATCCGCCAGGGAGGCCAAGGCCTGGACTGAGACAATCGGCCGTCTCTGCCTCCAAGCCAACGGTCGGCAGCGCTCCCCATCAAGCGCCACCGATCGCCAAGGGAGACCAATGTACTGGATGGAGACATTCGGGCCGTCTCTGCCTCCCAGCCGACGGTCGGCAGCGCTCCCACCAAGCGCCACTGATCGCCAGGGAGGCCAAGGTCCTGGACTGAGACAATCGGCCGTCTCTGCCTCCAAGCCAACGGTCGGCAGCGCTCCCATCAAGCGCCACCGATCGCCAGGGAGACCAATGTACTGGACGGAGACAATCGGCCGTCTCTGCCTCCCAGCCGACGGTTGGCAGCCCTCCATCCAAGCGCCAACGATCGCCAGGGAGGCATAGGTACTGGACGGAGACAACTGGCCGTCTCTGGCTCCAAGCGGATGGTCAGCAGCGCTCCCACCAACCACCAAGGTACTGGACGGAGACAATCGGCCGTCTCTGCCTCCCAGCCGACGGTCGGCAGCGCTCCCACCAAGCGCCACTGATCGCCAGGGAGGCCAAGGTCCTGGACTGAGACAATCGGCTGTCTCTGCCTCCAAGCCAACGGTCGGCAGCGCTCCCACCAAGCATCACCGATTGCCAGGGAGACCAATTTACTCTACGGAGACAATCGGCCATCTCTGCCTCCCAGCCGATGGTCGGCAGCCCTCCATCCAAGTGCCACCGATCGCCAGGGAGGCCAAGGTACTGGACGGAGACAACCGTCCGTCTCTGGCTCCAAGCGGATGGTCAGCAGCGCTCCCACCAAGCTCCACCGATTGCCAGGGAGGCCAAGGTCCTGGACGGAGACAATCGGCCGTCTCTGCCTCCTAGCCGATGGTTGGCAGCGCTCCCACCAAGCACCATCCGATCGCCAGGGAGGCCAAGGTCTTGGACAGAGACACTCACCCGTATCTGCCTCTAAGCCGACGGTCGGCAGCGCTCCCACCAAGCGCCACCAAGCGCCACCAATCGCCAGGGAGGCCAAGGTCTTGGAGCAAGACAATCGGCCGTCTCTCCCTCCAAGCCGACGGTCGGCAGCGCTCCCACAAAGCGGCACCGATCGCCCGTGAGGCCAAGGTACTGGACGGTGACAATCGGCCGTCTCTGCCTCCAAGCCAACGGTCGGCAGCGTTCCCACCAAGCACCATCCATTGCCAGGGAAGCCAATGTCCACAACAGAGACAATCAGCAGTCTCTGCCACCTAGCTGACCATTGGCAGCGTTCACACCAAGTCCCACCGATCGCCTGGGAGGCCAAGGTCCTGGACGGAGACAATCGGCTCTCTCTGCCTCCCAGACGACGTTCGGCAGCGCTCCTACCAAACGCCACCAATCGCCAGGGAGGCCAAGGTCCTGGACGGAGACAATCGGCCGTCTCTGCCTCCCATCTGACAGTCGGCAGTGCTCCCACCAAGCGCCACCAATCGCCAGGGAGGCCAAGGTCCTGGACAGAGACAATCAGATGTCTCTGCCTCCCAGCCAACGTTCGGCAGCGCTCATACCATGCGCCACCAATCGCCAGGGAGGGTAAGGTCCTGGACGGAGACAATCGGCGGTCTCTGCTTCCCAGCCAACGTTCGTCAGCCCTCACACCAAGCGCCACCAATCGCCAGGGAGGCCAAGGTCTTGGACGGAGACAGTCAGCTGTCTCTGCCTCCCAGCCGATGGTCAAAAGCGCTCCCACCAAGCGCAACCGATCGCCATGGAGGCCAAGGTCCTGAACGAAGACAATCACCGTCTCTGCCACGTAGCCGACGGTCGGCAGCCCTTCTTCCAACCTCCACCGATAGCCATGGAGGCCAAGGTACTGGACAGAGACAATCGGCCGTCTCTGGCTCCAAGCGGATGGTTGGCAGCGCTCCCACCAAGCACCACCGATCGCCAGGGAGGCCAAGGTCCAAAACGGAGACAATCCACCATCTCTGCCTCCAAGCCAACGGTCGGCGGCGGTCCCACCAAGCGTCACTGATCGCCAGAAATGCCAAGGTCCTGGACGGAGACAATTGGCCGTGCCTGCCTCTCAGCCGATGGTCGGCAGCGCTCCTACCAAGCGCCACTGATCGCCAGAGAGGCCAAAGTCCAAAACGGAGACAATCAGCTGTCGCTGCCTCTGAGCCGATGGTGGTCGGTAGCGCTCCCACCAAGCGCCACCGATTGCCAGGGAGGCCAAGGTCCACAACAGAGACAATCGGCCGTCTCTGCCTCCAAGCCGACGGTTAGCAGCGCTCCCACCAAGCACAACCGATCACCAGGGAGGCCTAGGTATTGGATAGAGACAATCGGCCGTCTCTGCCTCCCAGCCGACGGTTGGCAGCGATCCCACCATGCGCCACCAATCGCCAGGGAGGCCA
>NC_087205.1:86130830-86163330 GCF_015104395.2 Macrobrachium nipponense
TACGAATGAGTTCAATAAAAGACGCGACAGTTTCATGTAAAAGCTAAGTATCATTTTCAAAATATTTAAGAGAACTAAGTTCTTTCCAGGAATAATGGAGCGAAGGTCGCTAACGGTAACACGCCCGCAATTCGTTGAAAAAATACAAAAATCATCATAAAGAGAGAGAGAGAGAGAGAGAGAGAGAGAGAGAGAGAGAGAGAGAGAGAGTACCAGTAGTGGCTTTGGGCATTAAAACGGAGGGTGACACGGCCGTCGACGGACAGGTTATCGTGGGTATCAAGCGGAGCCCCCACGACAATCTCTCAGGAGAGCACCTCGGCAGGACACCTGCCTTATCGCCGGGCATCTCCATACCCCGGCCAGACAACGGCGATACCGCAGGGACGTCGACAAAGTCGCTGATGGCGAACCACGACGGGGAACAAGCTTGTATATTGGGGGGAGCCCAGCAAGACCTCGTTAGGAGGACGCTTCGATAGGAGGTCCAACTGAACGAACTGGCTCCATGCTCAAATAGCCTGATTTTTTCAGTTCCTTTGAGGTTAGAAACGACTAAAAATGCCGTTATCTTACGTTAGATTCAATAAATAAATGTAAATATTCAGGAATTTTGAGAATGAAAGCAAGGTTCGTAACTAGGCAACTAACTGTAACTACCATTCTGATAACTGAACCCTCTTTATATGGAATTAAAAAGGACATTACTCCATCTACCAAACTTTTACATGACAGAGCAAGTTATATAAATGGGAACAACGGAAAATAGATACAAGAAGAAATATAAAACTGAATACAACAAAAATGATAACAATCACTGAAAAGAAGTAGAGATTGTCATGACTGTTACAAAGCAAATTTGACGAGACCACAAAGTCCCAAATCAAGAATCTCTTTGAGCTCGTTGAGGGATTTGCACTACCATGAGATGAATTTGTACTACAATGAGATTATTGAAATAGTAACGTAAACAATTTTCGGCGGGCAGGTTCAAGGGAATTAAAGGAAATGAAGGAAATGGAAGAAAAGCAACATGCATCCCACACCCCCACACCCCAAAAAAGGGGGGTTCCTACAGAGAATCTAGAACCTTTAGTATATTCCACCCAACTTTGGCATTCCAGGGCTTCAGATTTATTCTAGGGAAAAAAGGAAGAAAACCTAACTTTTAAAAATGCTATAGCACCCTACCAGGAAATTGGCTAACTCTTGAAGCTCGTCCTGTTTTTTTTACCTAAAACAATATTAATAGTAATCATCTCTACTATCTATAAAGTGTGTGTGTGTGTGTGTGTGTGTCTGTGTGAGTATCTGTTCGTTTAACTCCTCATAAAATCCAGGTTAGGTATCACTGGAATCTCCGCCAGATGATGACCATAACGCTATACTTTTTAACACAACTGGGCTTTTTCCTTTGCCTCGGAGACAAAAATACATAATGATGATGATGATGATGATGATGATGGATATTGATGCTTTAAAGGGAAAATGTTTTCGTAACCCTGATAATGAAGATAATAGTATACTTCCACTAATAAAATCTGTAAACGGATAAACCTAAATCTGCAATTCGTAGAATCTGATAAATATAGTACATATAATCGCATTCATTTGAAGAAATTGCGATGGAAAACATTACTATTTTATGAGAGAGACTGAGACTTTTTACTATGCATTACAACTGGAAACATAAAATGTGGAAAAATGACTTGCTACTATACTAGACTCACATCAACAGTGCATTTGATGTCTAGACCCGTCTCTTACAACGCTCCTAATTGGCTGTTGATAAGCCAATCACAGTGCTGGAAACTCTCAGTCTCTCGATTGAGTTCACAAGGGTAGGATGTATGTTTCACCTCTCCTGAGGGATACGCCTTTCAAACATATCCCTCAGGAGCGGTGGAACATACATCCTGCCTATGTGAACTCTCGAGAGAGACTGAGAGTTTCTAGCCCTGTGATTGGCTTATCAACAGCCAATTAGGAGCGTCGTAAGGGACGGGCCTAGACATCAAATGCACGGTTGATGTGAATCTACTATAGCAGCTAAATGCCAAAGGCTTCAAAATCGAAATGATGATATAGGCTCCTTGCAGAAGGCTTTTCACAAAAGTCGTTAGTGCTACTGCTGTGATAAATATTGCATAGCTTCTGCTGCATATGAATGTCAGCAATGTATCTGAATGATAACGCTTAAGGAAGCTTGATGTCGTAACTTTTAACCGGCTGTAAGAAATGCTAGTAAACTGATTTTCGAGAAATATAGTATTATTTCAAGCCATGCACTGGGGCACTGTCGCCCATTAAGGGCTCAAGGCAGAGAAAATAATGAGTTGGAGTGGTTGGAGATCCAGAAAATAAAGATGTGAAGTCATAGATAAGAGAAGCTAGTCAGCAAGACGGTAGAGAGGTTCGACAGCAGGAATGAGGATGAAGTAAATGGCTGACGAGTGAGTGCCAGGAAGGAGCCGTACTGACCCTTTCCTAATGTCTACCGTGCACCATGTGAAGTGCATTGATGGGCTCTACTACTCTACGGGGTAATGCACTTAAGTACGTATTACAGAATTACGAAAATCGATAACATACAGTATGCGCCTCTCCGCGTCTGTAAGCACACCTTAATGCAAGCGGTAAATGAATGTTACTTACAGATTTGTGCCTCACTCCCCGGACTGCTTGAGAAAATGGCGATAACTTTCTTTAAACAACTTTTGAATGAAAACATATCTTTAATTGTCTAAACATAGATTACGTGCATATATATATATATATATATATATATATATATATATATATATATACACACACTACACACACACACACACACACACACACACACACATATATATATTATATATAAAATTATATATATATAAAGAAATATATATATACATGAGTGCTAATCAGCAGCTGATCAGGCACAGCAATTTGGCAGATGAACACAGACAAGTATACACATATGTATATATATATATATATATATATATATATATATATATATATATATAGTGTATATATATATATTTATATATATATACATCGAGCTACAAATGTCATTTAATATCTAATTTGCTCTACTCGGAATTAATTATATTTTCATATATGTTTAACCGAAGGGGAATTTTTTAGTCGATAAGAGATTTGTCGGCTCACGGGCGCAAACCATCGACACCTACAGATCAAGACGCACAGTGAAGCCTTAGACCACACCGCCACCGCAAGAGGCTATAAGTTTATGCCGCCTCTCACCTACAAATACCTGTCGTTCTCAGGTATTCGTTCTTTGGAGACTGCATCAACCCACCTCGACCTCGGTAACGTTGTAGTGCTTTTGTCCGCACGCAGCCATTATATGAGTCATATCACATTACCGTGATTCATATACATACATCGAGCTCGATGTATGTATATCATTCTATATAATTATATATATATATATATTATAGATATATATATATTATATATATATGTATGTATATATATAGATATATATATATATATATATATTATATATATAAATACAATGTAGAAAGGTCCTAATCTGAGAACAGCTGTGACTGCAAGCTGCAGGTTAGTTGGACAGTGTATGCAGGAAGGTCCATAATATAACGCTCATAAAGCTCTACTGTATAAGCATATGAAGATATGAAACCAATAACAATGACGAATTTATGCATAGAGTTAACTCAGCAGCAAGTCAGGGAGATTTCATATGAATATGTACATACAGAAACATTTATACTTTATACAAACAAACAAACACACACGTGTTAGATAACTATAGAGTATATATAGATATATATATATATATATATATATACCGTATAATATATATATTATATGTATTATATACATCTAATATATATAAAATAATATATTTATAGTAATTTTCTGACTGTACTCGCCAATATATCGGTGATATATCGGCAGATGTATTCACCCTGAAATGGGCATTCGCTAATGGCTGATACAAATGTCGGCCAAAGAATAAATTAATGGAGCACCACAGTATTGCTGTTTTTGTTTAACTCTTAAAAACTTCTGAATGAAGAAATGAAGTCCTGGATACTGCTGGAGAGATATGAGTGCTCACATGTTTATACATACATACACACACACACACACACATATATATATATATATATATATATATATTATATATATATTATATATATATATATATATATAAAAGATACTCTCACGTATTCAGATATGCGAAACTTCTGTGTTCATGAACTCGATAAAATCTTAAAACAATGTCACCGTGATATTTTCTCTCCTAAACATAAAAAAAAGAGGACGAAAGAAAAAGAAAATATATCCGAGAGAGGTCGAAAAGAAACTTAATGAAAGACGAGAGGTAGCGTGTCTGACCTCGTTGCCATGACAACAGGGACGCTAAGGTTTGATTGAAGGCAATGGTCTACTTGGGTGGGGAGAGGGGTTTCCCCCACATCCCGTCCCCATAATCCCCCTCCCTCCCCTCTTTGTCGTCATCTGGATTAAGCTGGGATAATAGGATGTGGCTGCGTGTCTTGGATATTGGATTACTAACAACTCGAAGTGTTAGCCAGGGATCTCTTTTTTTTTTTTTTTTTTTTTCTAAAAGTTTTTCGAATTGTGCTGTAAGAACAAAAATTTTGCCGATTTTTTAGGGGTCTCTTCCTACTTAAACTTTTTATCCCTTTTCCTTTAATTTTTCCATCTTGTGAAAAACAGTATTAATCTTTCCTTTTTGTAATGCCTTCTTTTGAATTCTTCAATACATTCTCGCAAAAGGAGTTTTCTCTAAAATATGTCCTCAAGTCCACACTTATATATAAAACTTTGTCATAATTCTTAATAATATGACGTGTCACAAGCATTTTCTTGAATCCATATATATCCCGGAAATAATTCGCCCCATTTCGAAGAAAACCCAACGCTAACTGTATGAGGTTTCCTACAAAACACTTTCAAGAATGATCAATCTAATACTGTGCATATACGTATGTGCGGCACACATACACACATATATACATACATTATACATATACATACACATATATATATACTATATATATATATATATATATATATATATATATATATATATAGGGTATTTTTAGGAAATGTAGAGTTAATTTAAGGTAGAACATTAATCTTTATGTATGTTGTCTTGCTATAATTAGAGTAAAGTAGTTCTTACAGTCGGTACAATGATGCAATGATCAGTGGCCTAAAGGACGCGTCATACGAAGAGAAGAAATCGGATATCAATCATGATAAAACGTTTACTTTGATGTATATGTATGTATGTATATATATATATATATATATATATATATATATATATATATATGCTGTATGTAGGTTTATTTATATATATGCATATATTTATGTGTGTATGCATGTATGTATATGTGTTTTATGTATATTATGTATATAAAAGTCTATACACGAACCTTCTCAAAAGCTATGCCTGCAGGGAGGCCAAGCTTACGGTTCTCAGCAAATGTTATGGAATGAGGTTGTTTTCTCTAAGCTTTTCATACATACATACATATACTGATTGATTGATTGATTTGTTAGTTCTTACTGGCGTCGGAACGACGAGATTACTGACGCCCATACGTACACATACACACACACACACATATATATATATATATATATATATATATATATATATATATATATATATATATGTGTGTGTGTATATATATATATATATATATATATATATATATATATATATATATATATATATATATATGTATATCTATGTATGTAAGAAAATGGCATAGAGGAAGCAACCACATTCCATAACATTAGCTGAATACAAACACATATACATACTAGCATACACACATAAATATATGATATATATATACCAGCATATATATATATATATATATATATATATATATATATATATATATATATATATATATATATATATATATTAAAAATTTAGCATAATTGTTACTCGATTTCACTTCGTATGGCACTTCCTTTAGCCCATTGATCATTGTACCGACTGTAGGACCAACTTTTCTCTAACTTTTATAGCCAAGACAACATGCATAAAAAGTAATGTTATACATGGAATTAGTTCGTTACACATCTTAAAATAGCCTATTATAGGCATCAAACCGCCTCCAAAATAATGAATTGTAAATGAATAGACATATGAGAAAATATAAAAAAAATATATTTTCAGCTCGTGCTAGTTAGCATTCAGGCGCAAAGAGAAAGAGAGAGAGAGAGAGAGAGAGAGAGAGAGAGAGAGAGAGAGAGAGGAAAAAAACTTCAGTTTTCTCCAAATTCTTTTCGTAAGGGAGCGAGTTCACGGAGACAAAGCGCTGTCATAAAAAGGAGAAAATGTATTTTGATGCGATAAAGCCGGCTGCCAATTTCAAGAAAAGCGACCAATTTTCCAGGCGTAACTGTTAGTGGGGATCCTTGTAGTGGTTTTGGTGTGCGCTAGATGGCAGCAGTGTTGGCACTAATGGCTTCCACCTCCCCTAGGGAAATCAGGATATTACCCCTTCCTCCTTAAAATGACCACGATTTCCCCCAGCCTGCCATTTTTTCTTTCTTCTCTTTCCCTCTTATTTTAGCCCTCGCGCTCAAAGTTGCCATAAAAAGAGATGAGAATTTCGGTGTGTTTTCTGTCCCCTCCCGAGTTTCCTCGTCCTGTTTACTGGTCTCGTCTTCATGATGCACAACAACATCTATGTTGGCAATAATAATGACACTGAAAATACCGTGAGCACAATATAATCGACACGCAAAAGATCACAAAATAATGCCCCTATGTTAAAAATGTCAAAAATAAAGCGGAATGAAGAAAAATGCTGTATTACCCAGATAAAAATACCCCACGAATAAATATGGAAGAACACTGATAAATTATAAAAATTAAGGCAAAGGGCGGGGATACATTGTAGTACCATTATAACCTTTCTTGACCTAATGACTGTGAACATCATAACAATGACAGGAGACGCCTGGTCCAATTTAGACCAGGAAATAATAATAACCTTTAATACTTGGCTGTGTGAAACGATGCTTCAGCAGATCATGGATGTCAAAGGTCTGCTAGTTCGATTCTCCGTACAAATAGTTGGATTTCTTCATTTGGTCTTCAGTTCGGATTGAAGGCTTTGTAGTGACAAGCGTATCCAAAAGGAATGAAGAAACCTGGAGGTTATGATGTTATAAACTGTGACCACTGGATTCTCTATGCACACACACACACACACAAGATAGGAAGAGACAAATATATATCATCTGGAGTCACAGTATATTGGGTTTATACGATTTATATATACGTGTACACACACACATAATGCAAACCTTCTTGCTCTCGGCAAGTCTGTGGGGATGAGATTGCTAGCCCACCCATTACTTTACCCTGGCCTACATCCCACTGCAGTCGGTTAACAACCAGGTATGTAATTCTCGACTCAGTTCAATAACAGTACAATGGCTTTTAATGGACCATGCCTAATTCGGTCCACCTCGGTTAGAATTAAAATCCAGATCTAGCTGGTAATGCAAAGGTTGTACCAATTGGACAACAAGGACGATCGTATTACTATAAGTATGGGAACATGTCGACGTAACTACCCAACTTCAGTCAAGAGTAATCAGCGTAAGTGGACGTCGTGGCTGAGTGGTGTGACGCAACATCTGTTAGGTCTAAGGATTGATTCCAGCCCATAGTTCACCAGTCAACCCAGGTTAACTGGGTACCAGCGTTGGCTGGGACTAGAATAAGGTGCGTGGCGTCTCGGTCTCTTACCTAAAATTTTGTTGGTGCAACCCCTTCCTATGGTAAAGAAGGTTCAGGCCTTTAAATTTATATATGTGTGTGCGTAATTATATTTATTTGATTAATAACATTATTCAAATAATTTTTTTATAACGCCGTTACCTTTCTCCTCATTCTGCGAGTGCGTGGATTCTCGGGACTTGTTATATATATATATATATATATATATATATATATATATATATATATATATATATATATACACACACACACACATATATATATATATATATATATATATATATATATATATATATACATAAACAAGTCCTAAGAAGCCACGCACTCGCAGACTGAGGAGAAAGGTAACGGCGTTATAAAAAAATTAGTGTTTAAATTAATGTTAGTTGAATAATATATGATATAATTAAGAGAATACATATATATAAATATACATACATACACTATATACACACACACACACATATATATATATATATGTATATAATATATATATATATATATATATATATATATATATATATATATTCTTTCAATCGACATTATTCATTCAGTGGAAGTCTGTTTTATATGTTAATTGCATTTCGGCTTGTGCAAGAGTGCATGCTCATTAGGAATAAAAAAAAATAACAGCATACAAGCTTTGAGAAGCTCGACATTGGCAGAATAAGGAGAATGTTGTCGAATTTTATAAACATTTCAATTTGACTTTGATTTTATTTTCTTTTACTTACAAAATCTTCATTACTTTACTTACGTAATGAAGGTGGCACCAGTGTACAATACAGTATCCTGACTTGCCTTGCATTCTTGCGAACTTACAATACCCAACCAATTTTTATTTCTGTTGCAAACAACTAGAAACGCTAGGGCTATCTGAATTTTCTGTATATACTGTGGTATTTCTTTTTGGTGTAACTGTCACATACTACAGAGTTCGACGTGATCAAGGCAATTTCTTCCATACAACACAATTCAAAAAACGTTAAGCATGATCGACAAAATATAATCCAAGGTATTAAAACCTGACCTTTAACAAGCTTCCGGAAACAATACAAGTCATAACCACAATTAATTTTTTGATTGGTTAACCTTTTAATCTTTTAGCGACATAATTGTAGTATGGTCCATTCTACATATTGATTAATATGAACCCTATAAGAGTATAAGTTCTCGTTGTGAAGAATTCCAAAGCAATTTTCTGAAGTCTCATTTTGATAACAGTTTTAACTTGAAAATCTTTGGTTCTTTAGAATTCCATATTATGAAATGGTCGTTGTTACTTCAGTCAATAAATAAGCCAAAAGTCCTCGCACCTATATACAGTTCCCTTCAACTAATATAAGACTACTCGGTGATTTTACGATAATTATGTCATAACAAAAGACAAAAGAGGCATCCGTTTTGTGTTTCTTTCTATAAATCTGGCCCCGATCTTCATACCAAGGTCTTACTCTCTAGACCTTGCTTCATATAACGGCTGAATTACACTTGGAATGCGTTCGTAGTCAAACAAGATATATGTAAATAACTTTAGTGTTTTTTCGTACAAAATTGTAACTGGAGCAATAATCCTGTAGCAATTTATCCCCATCAATTATGCCAGGGATAAACTCGGAAGATATATGAAAATGGAATAACAGACATACCATTGAACTCATCACTCACGGCGCAAAGGAATAAAAAAAGGTCTCCAGCAAAAGGGTCCCAGATCGATAGAGATAGGGTCTTAGAGAGCCGGATGCAAAAATTGTGGGTAACATTTCCCTTGGTAATATGGGACTTCTACCTCCGACTGATGCACCAATGCTCTTTTATCGTTGCCCCACTTCGCCTTTCCCGCCAAATTTGTCCAATCTCCCGCGCAAAGTTTCATCCAGCGTCGCCCTCTTCCAAGTCCGGCGGCGTCCGAATCCACTCGCGAAGGAAACATTTTCTTTTTTAACGATGATTTCATCACCGGAAACAAGGCCCGGAGTAGCAAAATTCATGCAATTAAGCGAGATTACGTTTAATATTGGCGAATTTTTAAATCAAATTACGCAAAAGCGACTTCTACGGTCGTCCTAAGCCAAGGACCCAAAACAGCATTCGAAAACCTTTTCCTCTAAAACGATTAGCCGGCGGCTGAGCGGAAGCCGAGTAATGTGAGTAGGACAATAAAGTTAATCTTATGTAAATGATTAATTGCGCCTCACTCTTCCCTCTGTTGGGAGACCAAAAACGTTATATTTCTTAATACTGCTGGAGTTTTGACACCGATGATTCTTTTATCAGGAAATATTCCTTACGTAAAATAGAGTAGATGCTCGCATTATGATTTCTGAGTTTATGTGTAATTCTAAATAAATATCATATAAAGTGTCACGAGAAAATAAATCGTGCATATCGTGAACACATAATTCTCTCTCTCTCTCTCTCTCTCTCTCTCTCTCTCTCTCTCTCTCTCTCTCTCTCTCTCAGCATACACGCTACAGAATATCATGACTAGTATTGTCAGTGATGCTTGTAAAAAAAGAAAAAAACAGATTAAGTTTAGCATGATTTAATGTAAAAAATATATTCAATTATAAAAAACTTTAAATGGGTGTTAAAAAAAGCCAAGACAGGTGGAAATAATAATAATAATAATAATAATAATAATAATAATAATAATAATAATAATAATAATTCGAAACTGAAGAGTATTCAGATAATTAAAGATGATTGAGGACAATTTCATGCCTATAAATAAGTGCCTCGAGTGGAATAATATATTTTGACTACAAAATGAAAGTACAGTTAAGGAATATGGAGGATACATCTCAACATGCGAAAAATAAAGGCGAAAAAATATAATTTTCAGAGAGTAAACACACTGCAAACAACTTGAGGTATTTACTTTTATATTTCAAAATTTCAAAGTCAAAGCTTATCTGAAAAATATCGATAACAAACCAACTGCGATTCATGCAAATATTTGTTACATTTTTCATGAATCTATTATAAGGTAGCTTGATTTTTTCCCTTTGCACCTTTGGTAGTCTACTGATTTAGTTCTTCAGGAATAAAAGTAGACTGAAGCCCTTTCAATCAAACCTACAGAAAAACATACACAAATGAATATGCTACTATACCTACTAAGTAAGCGAAAAATAAGCCCGAGAATTTTTTTTTTTCTTTCTTGTTACTGAACAGCTCCCTACTGTCAGATTTGCTGTGTGGAGGAGGAGGCAAAGATTTGGGTGAGCTGATGCTCTGTCAAACCAGCATTGCTGGAAGATACAAACCGTCGTGGGCCGATCTCAAGAACCAATTTTTGATACCTATAACTGGAAGAGGAACACCTGAGTAATGACCTGGGATGTGAAATTACAGGTCATAAACAACATCTGATTAGAGGGGTCAAGGGAGATGATGCGACGGCAAAGTGGAGCGACTGGGTGGAAGGGGGGAGGGGGGAGAAAGAGCGGAAGTTGGACTTAATTTCAAACCAAAATAACATACGGGACAAAGTGGGAGGTTTCAATTAGCGGTTGAATTAGACAGAGGGGGTTACACGGAGATACCCGTAATAGAGAAACAAAATTACAAATCGGGAGAGGCTCGACACCAGATCCTGGGGACGGGAATTACAGCTCCGACATGGAAAATGTGGAAATATGACAGGGCTGTATTCGTCCAAAACTCCCGACTCGTAAACACGCATACATACAAACACTTGCGAAGTTTAATTGCTCAAGTACAGATGTCCCTCGTTTTTTACGCATGAAGAAACTCAACGACGATGATAATAGTGATGCAAAAGGTATTGCCAACTGACGGTATCTCCTTATACCCTCACTGCTTCTCGCATAGTTTTTCTTTCATTTTTTCAGGAAAGTGAACCCCTTTTTTTCCACTTATAGGCAGGAAGTTGCTCATTTGTTTTGTATTTGCTTTTTTTCGGACGTAATCTCTTTATCTCTTGCAAACGTACCTTCATTTCTTAATCCTGGGTTGCAAGACAAATTGAGGATATGGTTCCCTGTCCTTCAAGTCACAAAAATGTTACCGTCACACGTTCAAGAATGGAAACCCCGCCTAGACCCTCAAGAGAGCTATGATATCTAGTTGTGAGGGACTTCTCTTACACTTACTGGTATATCTCGAGGGGACAAAACTTGGAGAGGATTTCGTATGCATAAACACTTTTTTAAATTCTGAGACATCCACCCCCCACCCCTAATTTCTCGGGAGGCCTTCACAGGAGTAAAGTCGCGTAAGCACATCAAAGAAAATGAGCTTGATGGTTAATAATGCAGTCAAATATTGATAAATCTAGTAATAAATGTTGTTGTCAATGACAAACTAGTAAAATATGCGCCGAGGTTTCTTCGGCGCAATCGAGCTTTCTGTACAGCGTATAATCAAGGCCAACGAAAATAGATCTATCTTTCGGTGGTCTCGATATAAGGATGTATGATCCGCGGACTATGAAACTTTAACCACGGCCCGGTGGTGGCCTGGCCTATATTGTTGTCAGAAGCGCAATTATGGGTAACTGTAACCTTTCATAAAGAACAAACTACTGAGGCTTGAGGGCTTGATATGTTTGAAGGGTGGTTGATCAACATACCAATTTGCAGCCCTCTAGCCTCAGTAGTTTTTAGGATCTGAGGGTGGGCGGTCAGACAGACAAAGCCGGAACAAAAGTTTTCTTTTCAGAAATCTAAAACCAGGACCTCCCTCCAGCAGTCAGATACTGTCGCCTTTAAAAATTTTTAAATTACCCGATCTACTACTGTAGTAACAAAATCATAACTTGAAGGTCCATCACTAAGTCAATTCTAAAGGTCTGGCACAATAAAACCTTAATAGTTCACTACTACTACTACTACTACTACTACTACTATAAAAAAAACTATCGCTCATCAAGAGAGTAAATATCTAGGGTCTCGTAAAGAAAATAATTCTGATGGGTACTACTGCTATGAAATGCTGAGAGTGCTCCCAAGAATCATCTAGACTAGAAAGTTCGTCTTGTAATTAGACGTAAATGGTTAATCATGCAGTAAAACAGTGTAGGCCTATTTCAAGACCAATCCCATCGGTTAATTCACGATCAGATCTTCGGGGCACATCACACGATCGAAGTCACTCATGTAAAGAGAAGTCATATTTCAGTCAAATCCTGAGGAACATTGAAACATCAAATTTTGTGTTGGCACATCAAACAAGATCTTCAGAAATGATCAGATTAAATCTTGAAACAGCATCACCCATTCAAAATCTTAAGGTCACACTTTGATACTCTTGTTGGGATAAAATATCCACAATCAAAGCAGATTTGGAGGCTTAAAGCTCATTTAAACGTTGAAGAACCAGCATAATCATGATTTTTAGGCTTTACCTTATATATATATATATATATATATATATATATATATATATATATATACATACATACATATATATATATATATATATATATATATATATATATATATAGTATATATATATATATATATATATATATATATATATATATATGTGTGTGTGTGTGTGTGTGTGGCAAGGGGGGGGGGTGGGGGAGTATTTCCACCTACGCCCTCCATTCATCAGATTTAGACAATTATTATAAATTACACTGCTACTAGTACTACAACTGCAGCGGCATCTAGTACACCTTAATGCATCATATTTAGACCCAAATACTGTAAATTATATTACTAATAATACAACTACAACCGTAGCCCCATCGCGTATCACATCAATTCATTAGGTTTAGACCCAATTACTGTAAATTACACTACAACTACAACTGTAGGTCCTTGGAGTTAATACAGCTACAACCGCAGCTTCATCGAGTATCACATCAATGCATTATATTTAGACCCACTTACTGTAAATTATACTTCTACAACAATTAAAACAGCAGGTCCATCGAGTACCACTGCTCACGGGGTGCGAGTGATTTCGACGTAAATAATACCTTCTTTAGACCATGGTCTAACATGCCTCCCTCCTCCTCCTCCTCCCTCCACCTCCCTCTCGATACTGACTCCAGAGTTCAACACTTCTCTTCCGCGTTTGTTTCTCCATACAACTTTCCTTCCATCCAATAGAACCGTTTTCTTTTCAAGTATAGGAACGTGCAATCACATCTCGTGAGTGTATACGTATACTACACTTGCATTTTTTTTTTTCAGATACCACATGAAATGAAAATGCTAAAGAAGAAACTGTTTTTTGTTTCAGAGGTGCCATGGGGTGTTCCTTGATACAAAATAACATTGAGAGCTGCCCCTCCTTGTTTTCTCTAGGGAAAGGCGTGAGCAGCAATAGTAATGTGTTGTGCGTGTTGTATAAAAGTGCAGCATATATATATATATATATATATATATATATATATATATATATATATGATATATACCCTCTCCGGAGGGAGGAAAAGAGCCAATATGCGCTAGTTTATCACGAAAAAATCTGTAAAATGCCGGCCTAATTTCTCTCATTTTTTTTTGTCAATATTCTAAGAAGGGTAATGGTTGTAAGATAAATGGTTACAAAATTATGTTCTTTTGCCAATATTCTAAGGAAGTCAATGATTGTAAGATAAATGTTTACATAATTCATGTTCTTTTGCCAGTATTCTAAGGAAGTCAATGATTGTAAAATAAATGGTTACAAAATTATGTTCTTTTGCCAATATTCTAAGAAAGGTAATGGTTGTAAGATAAATGGTCACAAAACTATGTTCTTTTGCCAATATTCTAAGGAAGGTAATGGTTGTAAGATAAATGGTTACAAAATTATGTCCATAAACTAGCAAGCGACAGAAGATGACGCTGAATGTGAAAACAGAAGACTTCTAGAGAGACGAATAATAAACAAGGCGCTGTATGGGAAGAACACCGGGACCCTTCCGCTTGTAACTTTTACTCGAAAAGTCGGAAGGAAGCTTTTCCTCGGGAGACTCTATGGCTCATTTGCATACTGAGCCGATTAGCACGGGAGGGGAAGAGGAGGGATGGGAAAGGAGGATGAGAGGGGGGAGGGGGTGTAGGTGGGGAAGGTAACTTGGTTAGATGAGAAAAGGTGGGAGGGGGTTGGGGGCAGCAGATGAAGAGGTGTTCAGTACCTCTCTCTGACCACCCGCAGTGATGGTAAGAAGCGAGGAGAGAGAGAGAGAGAGAGAGAGAGAGAGAGACTAATTCATGAGCAGCAGGTAAATATTCTCTTGCAAGTGCGCAAGAGTCTGAAGGAACTATAATATACACCGACATCATACAAGATACGAGATAAACGGGGGATCTATAGAAATATAAATTCAAGCACGATGCTGAAATTCATGAAAAGAAAAGTGTGACATTTTTTCCACATTTACACACAGTTCCTTAGCGGAATATTATGAATGAACTTCCTTTATGGAGGCGAATTGCACAAGCTGAATGAGAATAAACGTGGATAAAAGGTGGAAGTTGTCGAGATGAATTGTTTGCAAGACACAGCTAACGTAAAGTTAAAAATGTTGAAAAAGTGAGAAGTGCAGGGATACGATCAAGATGTTTTACTAGTGGCAGCTTAGGTCAAAACATGAAGTTGCACGGAGAGAAACTTCTGGCCAAATGGTCCGGAAGTAGTGATGGAAGGGAAGGACTTTAATATCTAAGAACATGGAAAGTACTTCTGGTGACTGGCAGTGTAGTTCAATGCACAAACGCGCACAGTTATGTACAGACATACAATACATATACATACATACAACACACATACATACAATACATAATTATATATTATATAATATTATAATATAGATATATTATATATATAACGTATATAAGATATCACTTAGACTTAAAGCAACAAAAGACGAGAGCTGGAAAGCATGAAATTTTTAAAGTTTTTTTATAGCGAACAACGCCAAAATAAATAAATACATTAAAGCAGAATGTAAAAAAAATAAAATAAAAGCGAAAATTTATATAAAAATTATCTAACCGAAAACAAAGAAAGCCAAATGCTTTGTGCTCACAATACTGAACGCCATCTTTATGTACAGGAAGAATTATCACAATGAATATTATTTACAATATACTATCTGTATTCCATTTCATTTCTATATATGTAGATTTAGCGATGTCTATACTGTTTGGCATTCCTAAATTTTCTACTCCAAGTATGATGCAACACACCGTAGATTCGAACTTTCAAGAATGTACATATATATATATATATATATATATATATATATATATATATATATATATATATATATATATACACACACACACACACACACATAACACACATATATATAATATATATATATATATATATATATATATATATATATATGTATATATATAATATATATATATATATATATATACATATGTAAATCAAATAAAGGTCCGAATCAACCTCCAAGAAATCAGTGTTTCTGAATCTATACGTCATAGATAAAGACAGTAGGATACAAAGTAAGGCTTTTTAATATTCCAGAACATGATAATAGAGAGAGAGAGAGAGAGAGAGAGAGAGAGAGAGAGAGAGAGAGAGAGAGCAATCAACAAAATAGGATAAAAAAACAAACCAAAAGCTCCAGACGAGAAAAATACATGATTAAGAGTCATGAAACCGGAGAGAAAGTTCTTTTAACATAATTTCCCTTCAGCCAGATGTTACAATGACTGAATTCCTGTTTCAAATTACAGCCAGTGTTGTTGTTAACAACTGATGATATCAACTGGTAATTTTCTCATTGTAGAGGAGGGTTACGACTCCATTTTCACTGGATAACGAATACACTTTTTCAAGGTCCTTCCTGAACCCTTGTCACCGGTCCCCCCGGCACTGCCTCCCCCCGCTTCCCTCTCTTCCTCAGACACAACATTCCCCTTCCCCACCAAAAAAAAAAAAAAAAAAAAAAAATCTAAATGTATTTGTGTGCATCCACACCAAAAATAAAAGTGGTAATAAACATACGTTGGCGACTTATAACACACAAATCTCAAACATGCTAGACAGAAATTAAGATTTATTGATAGTATATTGGCTACGATTCGTTCTCCACTGACAGTCGTGGACGTATCTCCAACCTGTCTGGTGATATGTACAAGACAAGTTGCCATCACAGTTTTATGACGATTTACTGTTTTGTGGACGCACCCTTAAGAGGATGACAAGTAGGATAGTCTTTCTGTGACAGAAAAAAATTCGAGGAAATGGAAAACCACGATTAAACACCCCCCACCCCCCAAAAAAAAAGTAATTTAAGGAAACGAAACAGATATGCACAGGGAGGGACTACCTTTGTCTATACTAATTCAGCGTCGTAACGACAGCTCGCACAAATACGTACATATGGAGTTGTACAAAATACATAAAAAAGGTTTATAAGCAATTTTTAAAAATCATTTTAATAATCGGCTAAAAATAGGACAATAAATGTAAAACAAAAAATTGAAAAATATTTCTACTTTATTTTTAATTTTTTATTTTTATTTCTATTTTTATTATTTGTTTTGCTATAACTTTTCTTATTACAAAAAACTCGCAAAATACTGCCATCGCAACGTACAAAGAAAACTTACCAACCGCTCCCAATACCTATTTGGAAAACAAAGTCAGACAGCAAAAATTGTGTAACTTTTCCCTTTTGCAGAATATTGTGCAAAGCTTCTCGTCTTTTCTTACAATGATCATAAATCCTACTTTATACCCATGCTATTACTTGTACATGTTGCAAGAGAGCGTGAAATTCAATAGTGTGTAGGATGACTAGAAATCCTAGATATCTTGTAGTAATTATCAAGTGTGAAATACTCTGTATTATTCTAATATCATACACTATACCTTGGCATTGTAGCCAGTATTCTATATGCTCTGCTCACACTGACTTCAAAGTAAATGATAATTCTATTCAATAAAAAAATTAATTTCGGTACAGAAACCTAAAAATTAACATTTACAGCCAAATATAATACAGATTAAGTTAGGTAGGATTATTGACAACAGCAGCATCTTCTGTTGTTGCAACGCCTTTCTTTGCCTTGTTTAACAAACTGCTGAAGGGCACTTGGTTATTTATAAAATACCAAAGAAATGCGTTGAATGATCATTGTTATTTACTTTGAAGTTAAAATTTTGGCGTTCTACCGAACCAACAGAAGGTTTAACTGTACAATGACTTAGTTTCACCCAGGAACAGTGACCCAAGTTCCAACGTTCTGACATACACTCTCAAGAGTGAGATCAGATAGCTAAAGTCTGCACTTCATTAAAACTTTCAGTGAAGAATCATTATCAAAATGTGACAAAATGAGAATCGTTACCAAAGTGTGACAGCGTAACATAAAATCACCGACGCACTTCAGGGACAGAAATCACTTTTTAACGTATTCCATAGCATCTAATATTCTGTCTTCTAAACACAGTTTTGAATCCTAAGTTATCTAAATTAAAAGTTATAAGAAGATTACAGAGTAATATTAATTTCTGGTTACTACGTTACAGGATCTACCGAGAAAACACATATTTCAGTGGGGGTTTCCAGTCTTTGCGAATTACTGCACTTTCTACACGAAATTTCAGAGATGTTAAGATTTTCAAATCCCCAGATGAGCAAACGACTTGTCAGTTGCACTACGCATTTTTTTTTACCAGTGATACATATAAATAATATGTATATATGTTCATACATACATGTATGTATGTCTGTATCCATATATAAAATATATATACGTCTATGTATATGTTTGTTTGTTTGCAAACCCGAAAACATGCAATATTGACTCTCCTTCCCTCGGACCTAAAATAAGATTTCGGATCTCTCTTCCTCTCCCCCTTTGTAATTGGGTATTTCTCTTTCCATCGCTCTCCTTTTTCATACCTTAGATCCTATACTGACGCTGAGCGCATCCTGAGCCCCCACCCCCCCCACCCCCAAAGCCAATCCTACCCCTTCTTGAGACCCCTTACCAGCCATTTCCTCCCTTCAGAGCCTTCTCCTTTAGCCAGCAGTTTCATAATAGGCTTAGCCTCATGCCCTTTGACAAATTAGCTGACGCCAATTTGTGACAGGATCCCCGGCATAAGGGGATGAGTTAAGAGGGCCTGGGGGGAGGAGGAGGAGGAGGAGGAGGAGGAGGAGGAGGCGGAGGAGGAGGAGGAGGAGGAGTCACGGAAGAAGAGGAAGTGCTGTTCCCTTTTCACTGTGGTCTTTTTTGGGGGGGAATTAGGCCTAATAAATACTTTAATACTGATTTTGTGTAACTGGCTTACCGACGAAACCTCTCTCTCTCTCTCTCTCTCTCTCTCTCTCTCTCTCTCTCTCTCTCTCTCGTAAGCAGTACCTGGTGGATTTCCCTAAATACCAATTAGTCAGACGACTTTCCGTTTTAATAGAACACTTCCGCAGGAAGTAAGGGGAGCCGAAAGGGAAATGAATGATAAGCGTTATGTCGTAATAATAAAAAGATAAAAAAAAATTAAAGACACGAATCTCATTTTCATATGTAAAAAAAAATAAATAAAAATAAAAACCCAACCAGGAGGAACATTTAAACTCTTTTCCATAAAAAATGCATTTCACATGTCATTGTAACTGTAAGTGAGTGGGGGGGGGGGGGGGGGGGGGGAATAGGATAGTAGAACGAGACATATTTTTCTTGGTCAAGATAATTGCGAAAACCAACACGGAAAAACATAATGGAACGAACGGATGGTTCACTAAAACTGCCTATATCAACGCGTAAAAATAATGACAACGTTCGTTAATATACATACAAACTTCAAGGTCTGTATAAAAGTGCAAATCGTTTTGCAATTCAAAATAGAAACATTCTGAAGGATCGACACTCTCCCACTATTATTATTATTATTATTATTATTATTATTATTATTATTATCCCAAAAATGCAATCACTCTCAAGGAATAATTCAAAATGCAAGTATTTACTTGGCAAGAGAGTTCCGCTTAGATAAAATGGCCACGTGCATGCAAGAAAAGTATAGAAAACAAACAAAAATACGAGAGACGATTAAAAACGAAATTAAAAATAAATAATTTGATACGAAAGAAAGGTGAAACAGAAAGCTCTAGTAATCAAATCAAAAGGGAGGAAGTTACGGCCAGCATAATCTCCAACGAGGGAACTCGAACCCAACATTGTGGGAAGCCAGTGTGAAAGGTAATAAATTACTGTACCTTAAATGATTTAGTGCCACCAATTAGGGCACAAATACCCCCATTAACTACCAAAAAAAGTTACACAGATGCTGCATGCATCATGACTAACTTTGTAATCGGAGGCAAAAGTGATTAGTATTAACTCTTAATGAAGCTCTGCTACCCTTAAAAATATTTAGAAATATTACTAGATTGTATAACGTACAGCTATAAAAATATTTAGGAATGTTACAAGATTGTAAACGTACAGCCATAAAAATATCAAGGAATATTACAAAATTCTATAACGTACAGTCATGAAAATATTAAGGAATGTAACAAGATTATATAACGTACAGTCATAAAAATATTAAGGAATGTTACAAGATTGTATAACGTGCAGTCATAAAAATATTAAGGAATGTCACAAGATTGTATAACGTACAGCCATAAAAATATTAAGGAATATTACAAAATTGTATAACTTACATCCATAAGAATATTAAGGAATGTTACAAGATTGGCATCCTCAAACTACCCAACTTGAACTATGGAGAATCCAGACTAAAATACCTAATCCTTCGAGCCAGCCTTAGGAGAGCTGTAAAATCAGCTCAGTGGTCTGGTTAAACTAAGACATACTTAACTTTTTTCAGACCAAAATATAAGATGAATAGATTAAAAAGTATTCATTAAATAAATAAATAAATAAATAAATAAATAAATAAATAAATAAATAAATAAAAACAAACCCAGTTTTGCAATATGACTGCTGGGACACCATAAGGGACACAGCGGATGAACGTAGTGAAAGTGAAGTGAAAAATCGTCCTAACAACTTTATTATTCTTTATTATCATTATTATGAAATGTTCAAATATTCATCTTCGTAGATAGAGGGTGTTTTATGAAGAATACCTAGCCCTCTGACAGCTTGGTCGATATGTAGCAATTTCTTTGACCGCTGCTCAATGGAAACCTTCGAGTCGAAGGTACCGTCAAATATTCAGATCATTAGTTTTAGTGTTACCCAAATACATCGGGACATGGAACGGAAGAATGACACGAGATCGGCTAATTCAGCTTTTCTAAAATTCAGCCCAGTATCCAAGTGAGAACGTCGCACTCTGCTAGCGTAAGATCCAATTGATATATATGAGAAAAACTTGATAAGTTGATTGACACTTATTTAAAATGTTTCCATTTTTGTCTTCAACCGAATTCATTTGACTTGCACACAAGAATAGATATGGAAATTTACAACGAAGCAGAATTATCAATCTGATATTGTACCACAACAACCTGTTTCATCCCACAAAGTAGAATTATAAGATATTCATGCATGAGTACAACCGCACAACAGTAGTTCGTCTTCTAGTCCGAAGTCATAAATATACAAATTTATTGTTTCTGACGTGACACAAGGGTTCCTGGTAAGAATATTTGACACTAGCACACATTAACATCCATTCATGTACATTTGTTATCAATGTGTGATGGTCCTCACTGGCTGGCTGAAGTTAACAAATGCATATTGATGTTATTTCCGCCGAAATATGTAAGTACTCTCTATCATCAAACTTATATCTCCAATTTATGCATTAACTCAAACATCACAGCATTTTACACAATATCTCAAAATTTTTTAAAACGCTCCCTCTTAAAAACACTCGTGTTAGCCATAAACGTTTTTCTACCCCTTGCTTTGGTAATATAAACACACACACACACACACACACACACACACACACACACACATATATATATATATATATATATATATATATATATATATATAATATACTTAACAATATGGAAATGCGTACACAGACTTCCGAGTTTCCGACAGCGGATAGAACATTACACAAGGCTATAATATATATGGTCTATGCCTTGATATCCTTTCCGCTGTTTAATTACGTACCCGAACGCCGAATTATATTTGCAGATTCAATATAGACTCACGTAATGAGCAGCTAATAACCCTCTATGCAAAACAGACAGCCATAAATCAATCATCAGTGGATGTACGTATGTCGTTTCCATTTCATAAAAAAACTGGAATTTCTAATCATGCGTGGAAATCACCTCACTCGGTCCTTGTAAAATGGGGCATACCCCTATCAGAGGGATTCACAACCCACCCCCACCCAAGCCTTACCTAACAACTCCAAAGCCTCACTCATGGGGTAATTCCCCCCCTCCCCAAAACTCCCCAAGTTCTCCATCCCCAACGGCCTCACCCACCCACAAAACAACCGTGAATAATACCTCTGTATTCAAGCACAAATGAGCTTCAACAATCGGAATCAGAGAGAGAGAGAGAGAGAGAGAGAGAGAGAGAGAGAAAGCATAGGCCTACTCAAATATCCTTCACAGCTTGGGTCTAAACAGACATTAGCTCCGCCCCACCTTAAAACCCCCCACCCTCACCCCCGCCCCCTCATCAACATGACAGACGGTTTGTAATTAGGTCTATTGATGTCTAAATTGATGACACAACCCTATCGCATCCCCCGATCGAGATTCCATAGGCCTAATTATGGATCGGGTTTCTAAGGCTTCCTACAGGCGCCTTCATAACATAGGCCTATAATTCCCATTGACATGACGATTATCATTGAGAACACCAAGAGAAAGAAAAAAAAAAGCTTATGAAAAACATACGCACACAAAAGAGGATTTCACTCGAGCTGCCCATAACTATCAGAGACCAAAAAGTTTGAAAATAGTATGGTAAAGAGGTAAAATAATACAATAAAGTAATAATACTGTCACCAACATGACTAATGATTTGATTGTGTTCATATACTATATACCTATATATATATAAATTTATATATATTTGGTTATATATATATATATATATATATATATATATATATATATATATATATATATATATATATACATATTGCATGCATGTTCTAGGTTTAGGTAGCTCGTCATCGAATGTGGGATCAGATATAAAATCAGACAATTCAATATCAAAGTCATACACACTATACACACACACACACACACATATATATATATATACATATACATATATATATATATATATATATATATATATATATATATATATATATATATAATGGAAAAATGCAATCTTCTATATAAAGATCCCGAACATACTACATCCAACAAATGTCTGTACATGAAATAAAGGATACTCATGTATGCAGGAATAATAATCAATGACATACACACACGTACACACAAATGCACATATGCACGGGCGCATATGGCCAGCAATTTATTAGGTGTGGCGGAAGGGGAGCATCACCTTCATTTTCTTTAGTGCTTTGAGGATTTTTTATGATTGGCTGTCAGCTCAAGAGAGTTTGTTATGACTAGTGCATTTTCATCACTGTAATGGCGAACGGAACAATGGCTCGTACCAACACGTGTCATAAGGACGACTAAAGCTTGTCAAAAGGGTTGTCAATCAGTCTGATATAAATAATAGGGAATAAAATCAATAAATCTTCAGTTTCACCCGATCCATTTTTCGGCGAGATTCGTTGAAGGATATTTCTGCCTTATATGAGAGAGAGAGAGAGAGAGAGAGAGAGAGAGAGAGAGAGCCTGCGAAAACACATCTTATTAACTTACCATGACAACTAACAGACGAAAATGAATATGAAGGCAAGATACCAAGAGCATTGTGGGGTGACGGATGGATGGACTGATGGATGGGTAGTGGTAGGGTGTTGGGTAGTTGGTGGTGGTGTGGTGGTGGACGGGGGGGGGGGGGGGGGCGCACAGAAGAGTTTTGTCCACTACATAAGTTGGTCGAGAGGGTCCAGTTCCATTCTATTGTTGGCGCCTCTTACCTAAGGCATTTTAACATCTCATGGCCCTCTCGTACTCCCTGAAGGGAGAGAGGGAGAGAGATAGAGAGGGTGGGAAGGGGGGTAGGTACTCCCTTGTCCTTATTCAACCCCTTGAAATCTCCAGCGCAGCATCCCAAGCCTTCCCAAGTTCACCTCTCATTTCGTTCTTAAACTCGGAACTCTCTGTGAGAGTTTTATTTATATCACCATTTCAATTAAAAATACGCTGGTGACGACTGACGCTTTGGAAAGCTTACTCATTGCTTCAACCTTGCATTCGTACTTATAAAAGGGTAATAAGTGTTTTGAAATATATATATATATATATATAATATATATATATATATATATATAATCACGAAAAGGTAAAATGTGATGATTAAACGAACGAAGTTACAACCACAAAGGAAGGAGTGAAACAATGAGAGGTTAAGTACAATCGTCTTATTACCATCTCATTATTTCACTCTTTATATATATATATATATATATATATATATATATATATATATATATATATATATACCTATGTGTATGTATATTTAATTATCTTTTTATTTATGATGGATAACAAGAGGAAACTATTAATGTTTTTTCTGTCTGCCGAATACTTTTCTTTGTCAACAAAAGAAATCCGCGTCTCAGAGAATTGCAGTCATATTTATATATGAATCTGTCATCGACATGAACTTTTTCAAGAACTTGACAAACCTTGCGTCATGAATCCGGAATAAGGAAATGGTATTTTACTTCTAACATCAATCTGGAATTGCAGACGTGGAGAGACTCATGAAAATGAAATATTTCAGGAAGGTGACACATCTATAGTAATAATTATCAGCCGATTAGCTATTTAGCGGGTAATTCCGTCCCAGAATCCCAAAATCAAGAGTGGCGGGGAATGACAAATTAAGGTGGTGTCCCTTATACGTATCGGATTTTCGTGGCGCTCTGGATCCAGTTCCAGATTAAATTCAATCCCAATTTCTAATACACAATGGCTTCGACCAAAGCCTACGCGTTTATAGGCTTCGCGAATGCCAAGCTCAACGTTTTCTCTACAGTAACTGACATACCGGTATAGGCTTCCGAATTGCAAAACAGTAAAAAATTCGACAAAGTTTCTTCGGCGCAATCGAGCTTTCTGTATACTGTACAATGCTGTATGAAACTTTCAGCCACGGCCCATGAAACTCAGCCGCGGTCCAGTGATGGCCTGTGTTGTTGGTACCTATAGCAGTGCCAGATAGCAGTGCCAGAAGTATGACTATAACTAACCATAACCTTAAAAAAAAAAAAAAAAAAAACTACTGAGGCTATAGGGCTGCAATTTGGTATGTTTCATGATTGGAGGTTGGATGATCAACAAACCAATTTGCAGCCCTCTAACCACAGTAATGTTTAAGATTTGAGGGCGGACAGAAAAAGTGTGGACAAAAAAAAGTGCGGACGGACAGACAAAGCCATCTCAATAGTCTTCTTTTACAGGAAAGTGAAAATACGGCAAATACAAACGCTTATGACATGTGACGAAGATTTAAGTCTACCGTACCTTACTCTAACACACAAAATTTCAACCGTATCAACAACAAAATCAACTGCATTTTCAGCAAAAATATTTCTTCAACGTAAAGCAATCAATGCCATGCAACACCAATAACAAGCTAAGAGCTGTTGTCATGCGATTTATACACGTGGAAGAAGGAACTGTTTTAAAAAGATGTACGAAATATAACTGATTTGCAGTCACATATACCTATACCTAATTCAATTGATTATTTTTGGATAAATTTGTACTTGAATACAACATTCAAAATACATACATTTTTCCTTGTTGCAAATTCCCGATATGTATACTAGTATTGCATCAATCTCTTTTTATTTATTAATTTTTTTTGCCATGCCACTAAGTTAGGTTAGGCTAGGTTGGGTTAGTTCAAAGAAGCATTCTGCACATAATTTGGGAGTGGGAAACATAATGTGATTATCTTCAAGAAGCTGATATGGTTAGTTTTTAAGACATGGCGTCCCGTTCTTTTTTTTTTTTTTTTTTCAGGGAAGGTCCCGGTACTCGGTTACAGTTTGGGAATATGCTTCTGGGTCCTATAAAAATTGTAGCGAACAAAATCATAACATTCATAAATACAAGCTTACCACCGAGGACCAAGGTCCCCTGTTGTAATAAAACTGAACATGTATAGGTACAAAACGTCTTATTTAAAGAGCTCCACAGGCTAGTTTACACTTAAAAAATCACGTACAATAATGGCTACATCCACTAAAGCATTAAATTCTCGATTCTTCACGTATCTGGATGAAATCTACACTAAAAAGCTTCTCATTCTTTTTTAGGGAATGGTTAAAAGACAATCCCTGTCCCCCGTCAGGACTCAAACCAGGATTACCAGGAACAGCTATTTTTTGTTGCTCTTGTACAATACAATCAGTTATCTGAATTGATTTAATCTGAAAGTACACATTTCAGAAAAAAAAAAGAGATCAAAAGTTATATTACACCAGCTTCCCTTTCCAATTTTCCCGCCAACTTCGACAGTCTTCTGAAAAAATTATCTGAGTTTTTGGATTAGTGGGTTGCTGTTATTACTTAAATCTGCAACAGGAGCGAAACATGCATCACGTGTTGCTGTGACGCCAGTAGTAGTACCCATAAGACAATCAATTAGCAACACTCCTTTCACTTGTCAACTGCATCCTACAGATATTCGTGATTATGTGCCCAAGGTACGGAAATTCACGTGCATATTCCAACATACAAGTTGCAATCCAGAGAATATGCACGATCTTCAGCATGTCTGAGTGATCTTACGATTAATAAAAAACATTGCAGCTTGGTTTCACTATATAATATATATATATATATATATATATATATATATATATATATATATATATATGTGTGTTGTGTGTGTGTGTGTGTGTGTGTGTGTGTGTATGTGTGTGTGTGTAATATTAAATTCAACTGCTTTTTTATATACGGGTCAGTAAGATGCTGGACGACTTGCATTAAAGGAGAGCTGAGGTTAGAACCATGTCATTTTGTTAGATGTTAATTTTAGCGTTACTGTTAAGATTAGCAAACTAGGAATAAGGCAAGTTGAACGTTCAGAGCATCCACACAGATATTAGAAAAGGTGGGGTGAAATATTGGCATTTTGTCCGGAGTCTGCAAGATGTGGTGGGTGGAAAACCAGCAACTTTATGTAACCAGACATTGTTTACCTCTGTATGTGACTCCGAGTTGAAATGGAGGGTACTGTTATTATTATTATTATTATTATTATTATTATTATTATTATTATTATTATTATTATTATTATGAGGATCTATCTACTGTGTCTTCAAGGAGAGCTTGATAGACTCTTCTTACCAAAGGATTTTATTATATGAATAAAGCGTAAAAATACAGGAGATGCAAGTCTCATTGAACTCATTCAGACGTTCGGTCAAGAAATAAATGCAGCGGAGGACATCCGTATTTAAAAATTTACAATGACATGGTAGTAACTGCAATAGGGTGATTTAAAGTCATAGTTATTGAAATATATCAGATAAAAAAGTACAAATGTTTGTGCATTATGAAAATAATAATTTCAAAAGCTATTAGCATACTCCTGGCTATTAGCGTTCGACTAAATGATAAAGTCGGTCTTAGGATGTTTCGTTTGTAGTACTTTAAAGATCTGGACACTATGGTCCTTTAGTTTTTATCTTATTTAGAATCCACATATGACTAAGAGAAAAGGAATTCAGAAAAGGAAAAATAATATACGAAGTCCAACTCAACTTCAGTAAAAAATTTATTGTAAATTTGGCATAAGATTTTCAGTTAAATTCAAGTATCAAGGCAAAATCTTAAAAAATAAAATAAAGCACTTGGCTAAAACGCCATTGGCTTAAAAATGTAAAAATATCCTACTGTCTCTTTAAAGAGCTTTAAAGATGGGAAGCACAAAAATTACTAGAA
This sequence comes from Macrobrachium nipponense, assembly GCF_015104395.2. Classification (NCBI taxonomy): domain Eukaryota; kingdom Metazoa; phylum Arthropoda; class Malacostraca; order Decapoda; family Palaemonidae; genus Macrobrachium; species Macrobrachium nipponense. The sequence continues at coordinate 86,158,574 of NC_087205.1, forward strand.
AATGTGTCCCCCAGTAGGGAACGTTAAAAGCGCTATCATTCTCTCTCGCGAACTGCTATTTTTTTTATTATTAATTTTAAATAGAATTGTACTTAATTATGATCATATTAAATTTAACATCAATAATAACTCCACTGTTGATAACCTAGCAATAGTCATGTTGTCTTATGATAACATCTCAGGCTTGCAAAGACCCGGAGAGGTTCCTGCCCAATTAATGTGAAACACTTCTCTGCATCATTTGTCGCAGTCGTCTCCAATGAACAAGATCTATAGTGCATATTGAAATGAATAATAACGGGTAGAGCCTATGGTTCTTTTCATATTTGTAATAACATCATAGTGAATCCTCTCTAGATCAATGGTTCTTGTTCTAGTGTATAATGAAATTATAAGGTCATCTCTTAGGGACTGAAATCTAAGTGTGTTACAATTACCTGTCAAAATGGAAATGTTTGAAAAGATAGTTACGTCACATTATTTAAATGAAAGATCTCAAGGAACATATTAAGATCATTGATTACACCTCATCATGTTGGGGTGTAGTTTGATATCTAGAGTAAAAGAAAATAAAAAATAAAGCTAATTTTTGTGAATACACCAAATAAAAGGTATCTCTGTGTAGTGTATGAATGCAATAAATTAAAACCTGTCTACTTGGTGGTGGTTTGGGCTCGTAATGGTCCAGTTGAAAATTTTTAAAATTAATATCATATCATTTAATAGGATGCTGATTGCGACATGAAACGTATTCCTGTGAGGCTCCATTAAAGACGTTTAGTTTTAAACGAACACCTTCATTGCAAGCAAGCATAATGTGACTTTAACACATCTGGCTGATTGGTTGTGCAGTCGTGTTAGTCGAGTGATTCATAATTTTGGTTACAAAGTTGATACCATCTATGACGTCGTCACCAGGTGCAATATGCTTGAAGAAACAAAATTTATGTTGTCTTTAAGTAGGTTATGTACTTGGTCGTTTACACATCTTAGGGTGAAACTGAAACGAAGGACCCAAATTCTTAAACTTCCGTGAACATAATATGGATTCAGCAGATTCATGAATGAGCTTTTTATGGAACAAATATTATATACATATATATATATATATATACATATAATATATAAATATATGCATATATATATATGTAATATATATAATATATATGATATTTGTATTATGTGTGTTCCATAAAAAGCTCATTTATGAACCTGCTGAAGCCATATTATGTACAAGGAAGTTTAAGAATTTGGGTCAATTTTGATAAAGCCAGAGAATATTGATCCCTTCTTTATATAATATATATATATATATGTATATATATATATATATATATGTATATATATATATATATATATATATATATATTGATCCTTCTTTATATAAATTTATATATATATATATATATATATATATATATATAGAAAGAAGGGATCAATATTATCTGGCATTTCCAAAATTGCCGGATCAATAAATTCGAGCCATTTGAGAGTAATTAAAGTCTGGGTCGAACGACACGCGTGAGCAACGAAGCTGCCCCATTACAGTTCAAGGGCCTTTATTAGGGTCAGCGAAGGCCATTCGGCAGTTAACAGTGCAAACAGACATCATTTGGCGACTTTCCCAATGTGGCCCGGAGCCCAATTTATATCCCAGTCAAGACCCTCGAAAATTATTATGGTTCCGCGGCTTGAAAGGCATATTTTCTAAGGGGCTTTCAGTTCGGAGAGAATGTATTTCTATCCTTTCAAGATGCTGTGGCAGGAGAAGAAGAGGAAGAAGAGGAAGAAGAAAGGCCTTTGCAGTCCACTCGGAGGGAAAAGTAGAGAGAGAGAGAGAGAGAGAGAGAGAGAGAGAGAGAGAGAGAGAGAGAGATGAGATGAGAGAGAGAGAAGAGAGAGAGAGAAATCTTGTCCTTCGTCATTTTGAGATGGAATATCTCGTCTCTTTCTGACCGGTGGTCATCACTCCCAGCCAATTAGGGAGTTAAACGAGGGGTCACGTGACAAAGGGGACAAAGGGGTAGACGGTGGCCAACAATAGGGTCACGTGGTGGACAGGTCATTTCAATGGGGTCACGGATGATGACTTCTAAATGGAGAGCCCTGGTCAGTCCCAGTGATGGGAACCGATGCGCAACGAGGAAAGGGTGCCCATCTGAATGACCACAAGAAGAGAGAAGAGAGAGAGAGAGAGAGAGAGAGAGAGAGCTAAATCTGTATTATCAACGTGGCTGAGATCATCTGGAAGTAAAAATGGCCATATCATATCTTTCACATGACATCCTTTTCCCTAGATCCCTGCTAACTGATTTGGGTTATATGTATAATCTAAATTTTTTGTACTGTATTGCATCTGTCTTGAGTATATCCGTTATGGCTTTGATCGGGCCCAAGATTCTACACACTCACACACACACATTTATATTTATATATATATATATATATATATATATATATATATATATATATATATATATATATATATATATATATTGAATTTGATGGTCACCATTTATCAGACACATTTATAATTGTAAAAATCAAAATGTCGTTTTGACTTCTCGAATTCTCAACACTTTTTGGATACGCTTGTCACTACAAAACCCGAGAGAAGCTAAGAGCTGCAATTAAGTGTGTGTGTGTGTGTGTGTGTGTGTGTGTGTGTGTGTGTGTTTTATTAGTTTACCATATATAAAGATAAGAAAAAAATTACAACCGAAACGCAACGAATTTCTGACAGAGGCTGCGGGTGTCTTGATATCATGTGTCCTGACACTCTATTCCTAATAATGATATCTAATTCCAAGTTACGTTTTCTATGAACACATGATTCTTCTCCAATTCTGGTTTCCAGGAAAGAATTGATCAGCAGAGCTGATTACGATATTATTTTCATACAATAGTATTAACATGATATTATTTTCATACAATAGTATTAATATGATATTATTTTCATACAATAGTAATAATGATTTTAGTTTTCATACAATAGTAATAATACGATATTATTTTCATACAATAGTAATAATACGATATGATTTTCATACAATAGTAATAAGAAGATATTATTTTCATACAATAGTAATAATACGATATTATTTTCATACAATAGTAATAAGAAGATATTATTTTTCTACAATAGTAATAATACGATATGATTTTCATACAATAGTAATAATACGATATTATTTTCATACAACAATAATAATACGATATTATTTTCATACTATAGTAATAATACGATATTTTCATACAATATAGTAATAATAATCATCATTATTCCTACTCATAATCGTGTATAAATAAATCAATATTGCAGATACATTATAGAAACCACAAAATGCATTAATAACAGCAGGTAGGTACAGCCTTAACAAAAATGAAAATAGGGACGGTGCAGAACGGAATCTTTATGTTTTCGTCGCCACTACTTCCTTTTAAAAAGCCAAACCTAAGATTCAAATAGAGAAAAACAAAGAAGAAAATCCACTGAACATTTTGTGGAACGCTTTCCTCAATACCAAGAATTCGTGCACCACTTTTTAGGCATAAAAAAATAAAGAAAAAAGGCGGTGGTCGCTGGCCATTTGAATTTGGCTCGCGTTGGCGACCATCGTCAACGAAAACATGTCCAGCAGGGATTATCACGGCCGTCATAATTACAGATGTCACCTAAGCACCGGTGGCTGGGATGGATGGATGTTCGCCGACGATGGAAATACTCATTTAACCATAAAGGGATAATATAAGATTTAGGTTTAGGTTCTCTGGGTATCACTGGCACCGGCCGGACCTCCAGTGCTGCCATCTGTCAGCGAGTTAATGGTCCTTGAAGGACCGGTCACTTGCACACACCTACCGTGTCCACTCATTCCCCCCTTCTCAGGTCCTCTCTCTCTCTCTCTCTCGTTAAGGAAGCCTTTCCTTTTTACCAAATATGACATACATAATCCAATGCATTTTATTACATGAATAGTTAGTCTTCAAGATGTATATATAATCCAGGCCTATACTATATACTGTACAGTGCTAAATAAAAAAAATAGAATGATATCTTTTTCCACTGGCTTATCATCCCTCTTTAATAAAAAAAAACAAAAAAACACCACCATTCACATTTAAAATAAACATCCACACTCAAAATACACATGGCTTGATTGTTTGTTTGTTTGTATGGTGTTTTATGTTGCATGGAACCGGTGGTTATTCAGAAACTGGACCAACGGCTTTACGTGACTTCCGAACCACGTCGAGAGTGAACTTCTATCGCCAGAAATACACATCTCTAACCCCTCAGTGGAATGCCCGAGAATCGAAAACATTGCTTGAACTTGCCTATCCAGGCATTACGCTTCCGATTCTGCTAGTATTTATTGGGAGGCTGCTGCTAGCCATATGCCTATCTCCAACCAACTAACACGAATTTCATTCAGTCCTTAGGTCAGCAAACGGAGGCACAATGGGTTTCAACGGAACGTGTCTAAATCGTTCTGCCCGAGAGAAGTCGGAGAAAGGACAGATGTAACTGTAGAAAGTTGTGGAAGAAGAAAAGGGTTGATGAATTAAGTGTGGAAGGGCTGATGTTTGCTAATGATCCAGTTCTAAGTGGTGACAAAGGGCTGCAGTGAATGGTAAGAATTAGAAAATGTTTGTAAGAAGAAGTTGAAGGTAAATGTAAGCATGAATATTTTATGTATGTAATGATTTTTATGTAAAATACTTTTAATGGATATTTAGATATAAATCTATGTGTA
>NC_087205.1:86173330-86185830 GCF_015104395.2 Macrobrachium nipponense
TTTTTTTTTTCTCCAGCTTCATATGGCTTGAAAAATTAAGTCTGTTTCTCCCTCCCTCACCCGCCCCACCCGCCTCCAAGCCCCCCCTATCTCGTCTCAAATACCTAACCTCCTCTACCTTCAATACATGAAAACTGTAAAATTTCTACGAAAATGATTTACCTTCTAAGTGGCTCATTCCTCCTTGCTTTTCAGAGCATTGTTGACTGCCAGACCACCATGGCACTCCTTGTGGCACCCCCCAAAAAATCGCGGCATTAACGAGGACTGCGCCGCAGTTTACAACAACGACTGGTGTCAGAGGCAGACGACAAACATCCTAGCATAGTTTGGATAACGACCATGCAAGCCATCGCTTCAGTGGAAAAGCATAAATAACCTCATGTGTTTATGTGACAGCAATAATAACTTTAAATCACGAGTCGGTCATTGCAGCAGTCTTCTCCGGCGTTATTAATGTCACCAGAAAGCGTCAGGAACTACGAGGCAGAAATAGAGAATATGCAGACCTACGGAGACGACAAAAGTCCACGACAAGACTTGTGGGGGGGTGGGGGGGGGCTTATGGGGTGACCAACAACAAAAGAACTTGACTGAATACACAGGGAACCTGGGTATACCTGAAGCGTTACTTATCAACTAAGTGTAGTAAGTAAGGTCATGGGCTCCTAATGGTTAAATGTGTCTTGTGTTTAATGAGTGTGTCTAAAAGATTGTAAAGGCAACCTCAATATACCAAAATTAGCTTTTGGCACGATGTTATTTTGTCGAACGACAACAAGATTATTCATATTGACTATTTTCAATTGAAGGAAAGTATAACAGAAAAAAACTTAAATCATCGTTCCGAAGCATCTTTCCAAGCGTTTCGTGACAGACGCCGTTATTAAATGAATTGTTGAATGAAAAGCAATAATTCCTGTGTTTACACCATTCACACAATGAGCAAAGCAAACAGAAGGTTACATAGTATGATGGAAGGGAGAAAGGTATACATACCTCTTAGTAGCTCCTGATAATTTCTTCAAGATTCAAGAAAGAGGGACAGGAAATGGGCTTTCCATGAAATTCGTTAAATTGCACATGAAGCTATTTTGTTAACAATTATGAAGGCCTGTGCGACACAGCTGAAAAAAAAATGGAGGGCGAAGTTTCATGAATACGATAACAATATCCCTAGTTAGGTCATGTAATTATCAACCAAGACCTTAAAAAACCACCTCACATTACGTAACGAGAAGAGGTGGAGTTTTGTAAATCGGTATAATTTAGCTTGTGAAAACACCTTTCCAAAGAATATGACCTGTCTGCATACTTTTGCGCTCCAAATTTCCATTGATAGAAATTGAAGAATATTGATGGTGTCAAAGGCAATCCCAAAGATCTTGGAGTTGAAGTCAAAACTAACAAAATGATGAACCGTTCGTTTCAATTTAACAACACTATATATATATATATATATATATATATATATATATATATATATATATATATATATATATATATATATATATATATACACGCATATATACATATATAAATATATATATATATATATATATCTATATATATAATATATATTATATATATATATATATATATATTACTACTACTAAACGAATCATAACAAGCACCGACTACAAACTCTTTTCAAATTGGGCTCTCAGTCATACTAATAATACATGAACTGACTATTTTGTAGTTCATGTAGTATAATACCTGTGAGTCATTAGATCTTTTATTTAGAGGACTTATATAAAATAGTTCAGGTGAGCAGCTGATTAAGCCCAGCAAGAAGAACTCCAAAGATATCTGTTTTACATCTTGATGAAAGAAAGCGTCGAGTCATGTACTCACACTCTGGGTCAACGTATCCGACTACTGCGTCGATTATCTGAATTTAGCGAAGGTAAAAATCTTTATGCCAGTTTACCTGTGGTACTTACTTAGCAGAATGATGAGTCTGGCTTCTGACTGTGTGATCATGGGAATTCACTTGCATAATGAGTCATCATAAAAAAAAAGTTCTTCGATGATTAGACCCAGTGCCCCCCCCCCCCTCTCCCCCCCCCAAAAAAAAAAAAAATAGTTCAACCAGCATAATGAGTTAGTGATCATAGAAAAAGTTCTTTGATGATCAGACCCCGCCCCAGAAAATGAAAATAAAATAATAATAATAATAATAATAATAATAATAATAATAATAATAATAATAATAATACTAGTAATTGAAATATGGGCAAATGCTAATAACACTCATATCATGGGAGTTTCACAGGCATAATTTGACACAAATGATTAATGGCCCTCATACCTTATTCAAAATCTGCCAACCACCATGCATTTCACCAGAAACGTCTATTTCAGTAAGAGAGAGAGAGAGAGAGAGAGAGAGAGAGAGAGAGAGAGAGAGAGAGATAGAGAGAAAAGTCTCGGAGAAAATCAGATGAATCATCCACGTATCACACAGAGGGCAGCCAGCATCCAATATAGTACGAGGTGACTAGTCTTGCAAGAATGCAAAGGTGGCAATTTCTGCAGGGAGGCCCGTCGCTCGGCAAATAGCTTTTGGCACCTCGAACAACTCTCTGTGAGATCACTGAATCGTGAGTGCTAACTATCTGCTAACCGAACCTAAAGCTTTACGACCAGCGCCTGGTCACTTGCGAGGATAAACGGGGAATGTAGTCATCCAGGGTTGACTCCTGTATCGAAACGAAAGCCACCTGTCATGAAGAATTCCTCGCATTATTATTTGCTGATCTTGAGATGTTAGGGTTAAGGAGCTTTCAAAATCACATTATATATTCGTCTAAAGAGCTACCTATAATTTATATATCTATTTTTTTTTGCAAATATCTATAAAGGAAATTTATTTCAGAATATATTTATAATAATAATGATTCAAAATACAAAATTATATATTCTTCTAAAGAGGTAACCTATAATTCATTTTAAATATTTACGAAGCAAAATGATTTCAGAAAATAATAATAATAATAATAATAATAATAATAATAATAATAATAATAATAATAATAATAATAATAATAATAATAATAATAATTCACAATACAAAATTTATATTATTATAAACAGCTATCTATAATTAATTTTTTGCAAACATCTACAAATCAAACTGATTTCAAAATATAATAATAATAATAATAATAATAATAATAATAATAATAATAATAATAATAATAATAATAATAATAATAATAATAATAATAATAATGGCTTTTACACCAGCGTAATATTAATAATTGCAACGGATCTAACTCAAATTAACGAATAAAGACAAAAGCAAAAGCTATAGTAGCGACTATACCATAAACAAAATTAAGTAAAAATCAATATGCGCAAGTGAATAAAAAAGGTTATAAACCCTTCATTTTACATGGGTTCGACATTCCAAATGGCTGCTATCACCGCGGCATCTCAACGACTACCCAGAACTTCAATTTCTTCTTAAAAGTAAGGGAATAAAAATTCCTACGGCCAGGCCTACATGCTTCCCGATCTTTAATTTATTCGACTTGTTTATTACTTATATACTTATTTACAACCTTTTTTTTTTTTAATGAGCAGTGTATTTCGTGGTAACCCGTTCAGTAAGGTAATGACTTTCTCTTCTTGTTGCTAATGAATGAACGCCATTTTGTAATAATAATAATAATAATAATAATAATAATAATAATAATAATAATAATAATAATAATAATAATAATAATAATAATAATATCACATCGATACCGCAATGGTACCATATCATTATTATTTATAACCGTTAATTTTTTTTTTAATGAGCAATGTATTTTGTGGTAACCCGTTCAGTTAGTTAATAGCTTCCTCTTCTTGTTGCTAATGAATGAAACCAAATTTATAATAATAATAATAATAATAATAATAATAATAATAATAATAATAATAATAATAATAATAATAATAATATCAAACCGATACCACACTGATTCCATATTATTATTTACAATCGTTAATGTTTTTTTTGTTTTTGTTTCTTCAAAAATGAGCAGTGTATTTTGTGATAACCCGTTCAGTAAGTTAATAACTTCCTCTTCTTGTTGCTAATGAGTGAAACCCAATTTATAATAATAATAATAATAACCCCCCCCCCCCCCCCCCTAATAATAATAATGAAATAATAATATCCAACCGATACCACAATGGTTCCATATCGAGAATAACGCTCCAGCGTTGAAGCAAGACAAAGAATTGTGACGAAGCTAATTTGAAACGTTGTTCTGTATTTTCCAACTTCTTATCTCTTTGCTATTATTATATATGATGTAGAATAAATAATATAGTAGGATGGAGGAAATAATACCGAAGCTGTGATTATTATTGACTTTTTTAACTATAGTTCTGTAACTTTTACAGCCTTTGTCTCCATCGTATCTGTATACCGCATTTGTCCCTATACTTATTATCATTATCGAGGTATTTCACATTTTGTGGCCAGATCTCACCTTTTTCAGGTTTCAAGGCCAGTTACACAACAAAACCTTATCAAAGCCTCTTAGCTCATTAAAATGAAAACATACGAATGGAAGATTTTCATAAACATCGTTGAACTAGAAAAAAAAAACAGGAATAAATGGACTGTGACAACTATAGAAATAATAAAGAAAAAAATAACAGCGAAAAAGAAGGTAAAGCGATAAAACTAAAGAAGGGCACAACACATCAGAAGCATACACATATGAACATCCAAGAAAAAAAATACAAAGCAACTAATAATGAAAATATAACAAATATATACGATGGCAAGGCAACAACAAAAAACTATTAACGAAAACATTCTAGTAATATAATAATAATAATAATAATAATAATAATAATAATAATAATAATAATAATAATAATAATAATAACTAGTCATTACACACAAAAATCAGACTTGAGTTGGCTACAACGAGGTATGCCTGTAGATATCCATACTATAAATACCAGAACACATTAAAAATCAACAAAAGAATAACCCAGTCTCTTCTTATTGTTGCTATTCCCTTCAACCTAAGAGCCCCACCTCTCCCTCCCCCCCCATATGCACCCACAAACCACCCCATCCCCAACGCCTGCAAACTATCAAGAGGGGCATTCCATTCTGATGGCTTGGCAGATGGGGCTTCTTCGCTGTGGGTGTGCGGGGCATGTGTCGTGTGGCACCGTGTGGCACCGTAAGCACCGAGGACTGCGCCTGGGGATGGGAATAACGGCGCCGGCCGGCTATGCCATTGGAGTGCCAGAGATGCCACAAGGGACGGCTGGTGACAATCACCTTCTCGTTCCGTTTCCTTTCAGATTTCTCGATGGCGCTACAACCCAACATGAGCGTATGTCAGTGAGAATAACGAGCGGGCCCTTTTGGGAGCGCACGCCCCCCACTTTGTTCTGTGCCGTCGCTTCCGGAGGGTAACCAGGGGCACTACCAATGGAGTGCCTCGGGAAATTCTCGTCCGCTGCGTTTGCAAATGCACTCGTTTTTAAATAACTAGACCTAACGTAGCTGGCAATCTGATGTTCCAGCCTAACCTAGAAGCCAACAATAAAAGGCAGGAAGAAGAAGAAGAAGAAGAAGAAGAAGAAGAAGAAAAAGAAGGGGGCCCATGCCCCGTAGCGAGCGAAAATTTGCGATGGAAAATAGGAAAACAAACGGATAGTGTTAGTTAATCCTACTCTTGAGAGAGAGAGAGAGAGAGAGAGAGAGAGAGAGAGAGAGAGAGAGAGAAATTCGACTTCCTCCACGTCATTGACTTCGCTTAAAGCATAACGCACATCCAACCTGTTTCTCTTGGCAACGCAAACTCGCTACATGCCCGTCCTCGCCCTTGACGAGCCATTACCGACCTTACTGTCAAATAGCGTAGGCGTTATTGCCACTTTCGGCCTCTCCGTTGAATTAAGGCCGTCACATTATAGACGCGTGTTGATACGATCCAACTGGGGAGGAGAAGCATGTGTCACAGGCGCCATTTAATGTGTTTTATTCGCCCGCGTATCAAATGGACTCGTATAGAACTCATAAAATAAGATGGGGTACAAAAAAAAAAAAAAAGGAAATGATGTTTCATTTTAGAAAATCCCGCACCTCACAGACTCGTTGGGTTATTAATGGCCATAAAATTTTCTCAAACGAGGCGCCACGGAAATAGACACTACTGGTTTTTCAAAGTTTCTGGTATGCTTGTATACTTTTGAGGCGTAAGAAATTCCCAGTTTATTTCCTTGCCAGTATTATAGTATGGTATTACATTTCCATTAATAATAATAATAATAATAATAATAATAATAATAATAATAATAATAATAATAATAATAATAATAATAATAATAATAATAATAAAAGTGTATATCATGCAGGCGGAATTCAATACGAGATGCAATCTCACCGGAGATACTTAGAAGTAACACATATTAAAAGGGAAAAATGAAAATAAACTGCTAAAAAAACAGGCGAAATGCGACACCGGAACTAATTTGATACAAACGGTTTATTAAGACACCGCCCCCGTTGGTAGAATTTACACATAAATTATGGATACTTAACAGCCTTCAGTCGGAGGGGACATCTAAGACTTAAAACTTTATTCGTATGTAGTAAAAAAAAAAGTGACAAGTTATGTACATATATACCAAATGTGTTGTTTTAAAAACCATTCACAGTTGTCGTGAATATGTCAAGAACTTATCTAAATTTTCTGTTTAAGATTCATCAAATATTTTTGCATATTGTGATACATATTCTTCATGTCATAACTTATGATCGGGGTGCCTTTTGACATTATGTTATTCATGTACACAAACACATTTATACACATACTCGTATGTATACATATTATATACATATATATATCTGTATATGTGTGTGTAATATTAAATTAGTTAAAACCTGTAAGATTTGCAAAGAAAACTTAGGGAAATCGCATTACTATATTCTCCTTGGTGGCTAACGGACACTTCAGGAAACCGAAACTGAATTGATGTGTAATTATGACCTGTGACGATTCCAAAAGCATTTTGTTTTTATATTTTGGACTTGTGTCTTAGTAGGAGTTGACCAAACGTACAATTACTAACTTTATGATTGTGTAGTGGGCTACATAATTTATTACTATGTTTTCCCGGCTCTCAAACAACGCCAGGAACCCAAATCGGGCAAAATAGTATTTCATTATAACCCTCATCTCATAAGAACACCGGCGACATTTTTTAAATGGTTTACTCAAGCTGAAAGAATGAAAAAAAGACAGCATAATTCAGAAGAGGTATCAAGAAGAAGATGAGGGCCTAGATCCTACTGGGTGGATAAATTCAAAAGGCACTGAAAGGAAGGCTCTCAGTATCCAGGAAGTGAAAGAGTGCGTGCAAGATGGAGGTGAATGGAGTTGTGTCTGAAGGAGGATTCGAAGTTCTGCAGTTTTCAACAGATGCAACAATTAAAGTGACCTTTCCTCTGCTTAATCAACAAGGGCCATCCCGCAATGTGGAACAGCTTAAAGGTGGAGACTGGGAGAGATATTGTGTGTGTGTAAGTATGTATGTATATATGGTTACACACATATTCATAACTACATATATAAGTGTATGTTTGTATGTATGTATGTCCATATAAATAGCCATAGCAAGGCCAGAAGATTGTTCATCTAAGTTACCTCGCCAGTCGCAAGCGATATCATTACACATAAGTGCGCAATTATGTTGTAAAGGTAATGATGCCCGCATTAATATAACGAAAAGGCTACAGATTATCGCCGACACAGCAATTGTAGTCTCTTAACGTGTTTAGAGCAGCAACTGAATGTATTTCAACATCACACATTCATGAATTATGAACCAACACATGTTTGTTTCATGAGTTATGTCATGAATGGGTTATGGGGGTCATTAACTTAATGTCCATAACAATACTTATTTCGGGCTGGAAGGGAGGGAGGTTGTGTTGACTTCATCTATCACTACTCTCATTATTTACAACATCAATAAGTTCACGCACTGGACCTGCCGTTTTATGCCTTGCAATATTCATGCCTGCAATAATGTCCTGAAGCACCCACATTTTCTTGAACTAATTCCAGTAATCTGCAATTTTATCGGGGTAGGTGTATGGAGGGGGAGATATTATTTCAGAGACAGGTGATGTTTACACATTCCGTGCAAGACTACTCTTTTACATAAACCATTTGCTTGTATGGCGAATGGTATCATCTCCAAAGGAATTCTGAACGATGGTTACACCCTCATGGAGCCATAATTATTAAAACCTCGAGTATACACTAAAATTTAATTTTCATTAGAAAGGGGATCCTATTTCAAAAGAAGCTTTTGTCAGTGTTCCGTCAATAGATTGAAGGACTCAATCTCACAATATAGCAGACAATAATAATTATTGCAACAATACCTGTTTAAATATAGTATAGACTAACACCTCGAACGTTCTGACTACTGGAGGGTTAACCAGTGGGGTGTTTGTGCTGCCCAACAGTCATTGAACTTCAGCCCAGAGAATTCCTCCACCGGTCCAAACAGCCTTGACTCTCGCGTACAAGAGTTCCTTCGTCCACATGCGAGAGAAACTCTTACAGGTGAAAGTCAACAGCTGTTTGGCTATTTGGATGGGCCTGCTGGGGGGCCTCACTACCCCATCAAGCGGAGAACTCTAATAGGCAAGAGTCAACAGCTTTTTGGACAGGCAGAGGAACTCTCCGGGTTGAGGATTAACTGTTCTGGTAGTGGGGATACCCAGTAGCTGTTGAACCTCAGCAAATAGAACTCCTCTGCCAATTGCAAAAGCTGTTGACTCTCACCTGTGAGAGTTCCACGGCCTGCTGGGATGGGGAGGCCTGGCAGCCGTTTACTGTCACCTCGTAGAGTTCCTCCATACATCCAAACAGCTGTGGACTCTCACCTGTGCGAGTTTCTTTGCTCAATGGGATGGTGGGGAGGCCCAGAAGCCATTGAACCACCACCACTGACTCCAGCCTGTTATAGTTCCTCTGCCTGTCAAGGTGGTGGGGAGGCCTAGCAGCTGTTGACCTTCAACCAGGAGAGTTCCTCAGTCCTTCTAAACAGTTGACTCTTAGCCCTGAGTTCCTCCGCCTGTCTGAACAGCCACTGACTCACCTGCCAGGGTGATGAGAAGGCCCAGCAGCCACTGACTCTCAGCCCAGAGAGTTCACCCGCTCATTTGAACAACTGATGACTCTCATCTGAGGTTCCACTGCCCACTGGGTGGTGTGGTGACCCGGCAGACTTTGTCCCTTAAGCCAGGGAGTTTCTCCACCCATCCGTTGACCCTCACCAGTAAGAGTTTATTTGCCCACCGGGATGGTTGGGAGGCCCAGCAGCCACTGACCCTTCGCACGTAGAGTTCCTCTGCCTGTCCGAACCACCGTTGACTCTTCACTGTGAGCATTTCTCTGCTTGCCAGGAGGAATTGTTGATCCTCAGCCCATCTGAACCACCCCAGACTCTCGCCTGAGAGTTCCTACAGCCACTGGGGTAGTGGTGAGCCCCAACAGTCATTAACCCTCTGCCTAAAGAATCCCCTCAGAGTTAACGTCACCAATCAAACGCACTTTTTGCCCCTATGGAACTGACCATTTGGGAATCTCGCCCGGGATTGTTGTGCTAGAATTATATAGTTTCATCTGGGGGTTTTGTTTTTTGGGTCTTCTTGGATCTTTTTGTTCCGCTTATTCGTTCTCTTGGCTTTTGTCGTCCGCAATTTGTTTCCGAGGCAGACCTGTAATCCACCAAACCAATGGTTGACCATTAGCCTTTGCTTTAGGGCTGCAGTTTCTTGATTCGTCTTCATCATCTGATTCTTCATCAAGTGTCTTTCACAGCTAGTCTCTTCTGCTTCAGGTGCCCTTTCTACAGGTAGGTACCTGCTCGCCCAAAATTACCCATTTCTCTTCATTTTCAAACTCCTTATACTGCTCTGCAGGTTTCAACTAGAGTTTATCAGACACTCATCTCTACTGTGTGAGATTTTCACGTTCATCGGGTATACGGTCTTCTCTACTTTGTTATTCTCTTTGTCTAGGTATTGTCCTATATGCTTAAGCAATTCGTTTGACTCCTCTAAGTCCTCTAATTCCATCAATTTCCATTTCTCATCCATTAAAATGAATTCCTGTTGCCGGATGGACTCCATTATATAATTATATATCTATATATATATATTATATAGTAATATATATCCTTATATATATATATATATATATATATTATATATATATACTATATATATATATATATATATATATATATATTTTGGATGGACACTTGTCACTACACAGCCTTAAGATCCAAGAGCAAGAAATATGAAGAAATGATGATGTCCAGTAGTGGGAAATAAACCCTCTATCGGACTTCATAATTTCTTCATATTTCTTGCACTTGGATCTTAAGGCTTTGTAATGGCATGCCTATCCATAAAAAGCACGGAGAATTCGAGAAATTAAGAGGTCATTGTAGCTACTACAATTACATAAGTATCAAGTAAAAATGGCCAGTAGATTCTACAGATATAGTACAGTGTATATATATATATATATATATATATATATATATATATATATATATATATATATATATATATATATATATATATGATAATAATAGAAACTAGGAATAATTTGCCCAAAGCAATAAGTCAGCACCGAAACTTGACAAACCTATGCATAGGGACTCATGCTTCGTGACTATAGTCCTGTTGTGGAAAGTCAATGCATTGCTGTTCGACTAAGACGTCCCCATGTTAGCACAAGGCTCTTATTCTGCCGAGTATCCCATAAACATAACCTCTCCCCACATGTCCATAGAGCCTCCATTACCATCAATCCAGTGACACCGATGGAGTACATATGATGTAGCCATTGGCTGAAACTTGCATAGCCGAAGGATAGAATGGCGAGTCGGCGACGGGCACCTGACAAACAATGTCTGCGATTGGCTCTCAGGTGTGAAAATTCACGCCGTAGGTGTGCGAGAACTTGTAACGATTAGCACATGCACGAAGCTGATTGGCCGAACGCGGGAAGATGCCACTTGGGAGGTGTGAGATTTCACGCCATAGGTGTGAGAGGAAGGGTGACGTCACGGCCAACGAGGGTGGCGATTGGCTAAGGAGGTCGCGGCTTGATGCGGGAGGTGTGAGATTTCGCGCCATTTGTGGGTTAATGTTCACGCCTCGGCGAATCAGCGGAGGCCAGAAGACCTACGCAGAGATAATTCTTAGGAGACTCTTGGATTGGTCAAGAGGTTGTTCTTGGAAAGATGCTCTCCTCCTAACCCTCTAAGTGTTACTTATTTCAGTGGACTCAAACTAATCTATATTCATTATTCATCGAAAGTAGATTTAGTACCCGGCGTTCGGAGGGCAAAGGCGCGTCGGTGCCGGAACAACGCAAGAGGTTTACCGGAAAGACCGCTAAAGCCGAGAAGATCCACGTAGAACAATAGAGGCCAATTGAAACAATAGGAATCGCATCCCATCGAGAAATGCCAGCGCTGAATAGCCGCTATGCTTTGGGCGCGGCCAAACAATGAATGAAAGGAAGGAGGATATTAGGGCATAACGGCCTATTCTCCGAGGCGTCAGGATAAAGGGATTCTGAAGCTCGGTCTTCTGGTGAACAGATTTCATCGGTCAGGGATTAGAAAACAGATCTGTGTGTATGAGAGAGAGAGAGAGAGATGAGACCGAGAGAGATGATGAAGAGAGAGGGGAAAAAAAAAGAGAGAGAAGACGAAGAGAGAGAGAGAGAGAGAGAGAGAGAGAGAGAGAGAGAGAGAATACGTAATATTATAGAAACTAAATTGAAAATGTTCTCTCTCATGAATTGATGATACGCGATAAACGCTGCATAACTACAACAATTAAAAAAAGCAAATATCGAGCAAATATTCTCACCTCTAGAAATTCATGGCAGCAGTCTTTCGGGTTATCCATGTTAAGTAGTCTCGTATGGCAAAAAAGGATCATCCCGGGTAAATGTGTTAGGTACTACTAATCCAATTCTAACGTCTACACTGGTGAGGAAGCCTTTGTTTTTTTTTTTTTACATAGAAATATATTCTAATATATAATTGTGGATTTTTTAACAATTTGTGTTCACGAGACTAGAAATTTCTTAACACTAATCCAATGCTATCATTGTTATCTCTAAGCTCTCAACAAAATGTTGTTGACCCGTTATCGTAGCTACTATCACCTCAAACTTGAAAAGTAAGAGGAAAAAGAAATTGTAATAAATAAATAAATAAATAAATAAATAAATATATTCCCCTCTACCGAGGTCACAGACCAACCACCTAACCAAACAACTTAAAGATCACAAGTCGACACGCCGTGGAATCGAACTTAAGCGTGCCGAGCAAATGCCGAGTAATTCATCAACACTGATAACCAGGAGAGAGAGAGAGAGAGAGAGAGAGAGAGAGAGAGAGAGAGAGAGAGAGAGAGAGAATTG
>NC_087205.1:86188330-86195830 GCF_015104395.2 Macrobrachium nipponense
CTTGGGAGCAAGAAATGTGAACCATTTGAAGGATTATGAAAGCCTCACTGACCTTAAGTTAATTACTAGTTCTATTATTATTATTATTATTATTATTATTATTATTATTATTATCATTATTATTATTATTATTATTATTATTATTATTATTATTATTATTATTATTATCAATATTGAATAAATAACAATAATAATAACAGTAATGTTTATATAATAATAATAATAATAATAATAATAATAATAATAATAATAATAATAATAATAATAATAACAATGAGAGGTCTGCGTAATCTCACAATAAATACCACATGAAGGCATGAAAAGCCCGTTAGCTAGAGAATTATACAGAGCAAAATACGGGAGCGAAGGGATAAATAATGCGAACCGAAATAAATCCAAAGCAAAGGTATAGAAGAGGCGGTTTTACCAGTCTCCGTTCTTTGGAGGAGTCCTGGAAAATTTACTGCCAGGAAAATAAGAATAAAAAGAGGACAGATGAGAAGAGTTTCTTTAAGGAAAAACAATTAATCTGACCCGAGAAGAGAGAGAGAGAGAGGGGGACGGAAGCGATATTTAAAAATCACTCTTGATAACACAAATTGATATGGTCATCACGTTCCCTTACACCTTTCACGTCGCCTCCAGCTCAGCTATTCCTATCAGGATTTTGGCGGTGTACTTAAGGTATTGAAGTAGAATATATATATATATATATATATATATATATATATATATATATATATATATAATAATAATAAAATCGCACTGATTTGCAACTCATTATTAATGAATATTTTATGAAAAACACTAAAATATAAATCAAAAGTTCTGGAAGAATAATGCGTAACAGTGTCAGTAAGGCTTCTCTGGATGAGGACTACGGGAAATGAGCCTGTAGGCGAGTGGAGATTTGTGGAAGTGAAAGGACATGAGCCCTGGAATGTCACAGAGGTCCTTCGCATCTCACGACGTTGGAGGCTATAAATGTATGTATGAATTATATATATATAATATATATATATATATATTATATATATATATATATATACACACACACATATATATATATATATATAGATATATATATATATATATATAAAAGTCTGAGTGCTTTAAGCATTAGAAATGTTCTCTAGAATTAAAATGCAAAACCAGCTCATGACGAAATACAAAGACACAATTGAAGATACATTAGAGACAGTCCAAAAATACAATGGAACAAGGAGCACAGCTGAAAAGTTACATTCAAACACTAAAAATAACATACACTCTTTCCTCTAGTGATGGCCCGAATCATCATTGCCACTGTAATTGCTATAACTCGCATACAATTACCCCTAGTATGAAGCCTCAGTTCATAAACGTAGTCTTTTTTTTTTTTTTTTTTTTTTTTATTCTTGCTTCGACACACTGACCTATTTATACTGTCCCCAATCATTTCAGAAATCGGTCACACACACTTATAATCAAATAAAGTATGATCCAGTGCAAGTATAAAGACGCGGCTTTTTTTCCTGTAATCGAAATAATTGGGATAAATGTATATCAGAATCATTTGTTGTTATTATTACCATCAAAGTAAGGATACATAGGAAAAACAACGATTACAGCATGAATCTAAATATAGTAAGCGATTACTAACATTATTCCGGAATTATTAACGTACTGATATAAGTAATTACAGTTCTGCGAACGTACTAAACCAGACTTCAGTTACTTGGAAAGGAGTAAAAAAAAAATTAATAAAAAAATAAACAAGAAGTACAAAAGCATGTCAAACTTTATCTTAAAATACTGTGAAGTAAAAGGTGACGGTGAGGTTCTCCTTCCAGCAAAAATGGTTATAACAGAAATGATAGCCTACCAAGACTACAAAAAAAATATCCCTGTTTCGGTGACCTGAGATTTTATTTTTGTGTGCGTGTTTGCTGGCTGATCTCCCTGGTAAAATCTAAAGATAAAATTGAACAAGGGATCTGAGGAAATTCAAGGCAGCAAACGACGTCTGCAATGAGTCCCCCAGGATCTTCAACAGAACATGGAAATTCAAGGAGGCACGAAGGAATCTGCAATGAGAGAATAAGCAGACAGGAAATTCAAGGCAGCAACGACGATCTGCAATGAGCAGAATCTTAAGCAGACAGGAAATTTCAAGGCGCACGACGAAATCTGCAATGAGCAGAATCTTAAGCAGACAGGAAATTCAAGGCAGCAACGACGATCTGCAATGAGCAGAATCTTAAGCAGACAGGAAATTCAAGGCAGCAACGACGATCTGCAATGAGCAGAATCAAAAGCAGACATGGAACGACAAAATCAATCACTACCAACACAGAAAACATCAGTTGGGGAAAAAAAAACACTGACAACAAAAAAGTACTGAGGAGACTTCCCTTCCACCTGGTCAAGCCATTATCCCGACTCACAAAGGACCTGAATGAAATGAGCAACAAGTAGACCTACCTCAAGTATGAAAGCCGAGCAATAAGACTGACGCCATATGAGTGTTGAGAGATTCTCAGGCTAAAGTCACTTTTATTTATATTATATCTATATATAATATAATAATATATATATATTATATATATTAACATATTATATTTATATTTATATTATATACATATATATATATATATATATATATATCCATATATATTATATATATAATATATATTATATATAAATATATATATATATATATATACGTACATATAAAATGTGCAAAACGTCTCTTATGAATAAATATGGCCCTTTTTTATGTGTTTATTGAACCCTACTGTATGCTGTTATATAAATCATGTATGTATGAATGTATTATGTATGTATGTTATGTCCACACACACAAATACTTATATATATATATATATATATATATATATATATATATATATAGAAAGACGGTAAGATAGATAGATAGATATGCGCGTAAATCATCATCGCTTGCAACGCCACGTGACTTCCAGGGCGTCTGTGAATCTCCCACTGATATCTTCCCTGTACTTCGCCTACCACTACACAAATCTCCTAGGAAGGTCTGGGTCTTTGGACTCTTCTTGCACCCACAGAAGCCCACCTGACGCTATCAGGTACGATTCTCCTACGGGCTGTGCGAAGGATAGTGTATGTATGTGTGTATGTATGCATGTATGTATGTATGTATGTGTGTATAAAATATATATATATATAAAATTGTTTTTGTTTAAACATGAACGATGGCAATGGCCATGAAATGTGGTTAAGTAAGAAGTCCTAGCTATTTTGAGAGAGAGAGAGAGAGAGAGAGAGAGAGAGAGAGAGAGAGAGAGAGAGAGAGAGCAGTCGATCCTTTGACATCTGAAGCGTATCCTATGAGGGCGAAGAGAAGTGGTCCTTCACTTTCCACCAAAAGTAAATCACAGCCCTGTATGTTAAGAGGTGCTATTGGGAGTCAGGAACTCCTGGTGCTCACAAAACAAGGGTTTTATTGCAACAAACACCCTCTGCGAAGCTGTGGCCGACTACTAAATTGATCTAGACGTTCTTATGGGTTCTTTCATTTGTCAATACTGTTTCGTTTTACCGGATTATACGTCTCCAGTTCGGATATCTGTTTTCTTGTCTGTTTACCTCCCAGTCCAGCCATTTACGAGACTTTCTTGTCAGGTAACTACTGCAAGATCATGTATGTATGTATGTATATATATATATATATATATAATATATATATATATATATACATAAGTACTATATATAATTATATATAATTATATATATATAATGAATATAATATATATATTATAAATATAATGTATATTATATATATACATAATTATATATAAATATATATATATCACAATCTGTATCCAGCACTAATTAAGCAGTTTCTTAAAACTAATGTCTAGCTCACTGTGAATCCATCACAACGGCCACCCGCCACATAGTGGATGAACCTCCAGTGCAGTTAAAACCTCCTCAACATTAGCTGCATCATACAAAAGGCTTTCCAGCATTTCGTCGAACACCCTTACACTCACTGCGCCGTTCACTCTTAATCTCAAACTAATATGATGTACTTTTCATATATACTACCCTTTCTACCAGTGCTATCTCTCTCAACACTTCTCACCCTATCAATTCCAGTTCATTTCACACACACACACACACACACACACACACACACACAGACTTATAATAACCGAAAAAAATGAACAGTTATTCAACTCGAATTTTTAAAAGTGGAACATCGAAGTTCATAAAAAATTTAGTGATCTTGTCCTGGAAAAATAAACTAAAAAAAAGTCCATTTCTAGAATTTAAAAATAATAACCAATTCCTATATAGAGATATTTTTTAAACTTTTGTGAAATGATATTCTAAAGAGGAGTATATTGCAATCGAGGCGAGTTTACAGTATAAATAAAAGTTTACAGCATAAAGGAATTCAAGAGAATAACCAAGTTAACCATATCTTGGAATTCTTAGGTAGGATGTGTGATTTGCAAAAAAAGAAACAAAAAAAAACTTGAAAAATTTCGCAAGCAGTCTTTAAAACCATGTTGGTGCTGGAAAGGCGAGAGATGAGTGGAACAGGAAAAAAAAATAATAATAATAATTCAATGGCAGGGACAACAGGATTGACGAAAGGAGTAACCAAAGCATTTTGGAAATATCCAACGTTGCTCTGTCACCGATTTGAGAGGTGTGCAAACGAAGCTGATCACTTTACTATTTTCTTGGAGAGAGAGAGAGAGAGAGAGAGAGAGAGAGAGAGAGAGAGAGAGAGAGAGAGAGAGAGAGAGCACCTTGATCAGCCTTCTTTAATCTCCACTCATCTCCCAGTGACGTTCTCCTCCAGCTTTTTTTTTTTTTTTTTTTTTCCAAACTAAGGTTTTTGTGGGTGTGAGTATTTCAGAGCGTGGGTTTGACAGTCTGACAGCTGTTAGTATCTCTGACCTAACTTGGCCTCTCTTACATCTCGAATAGAAGCTAAAGGATAACTGCTCGTATTTATAACTCGAGGAAACTTTTTATTTTTTATTTTTTATTATTATTTGTTTTTTTTAAATCGAGGTAACAGAAGTAGCAGTAGTAGTTGAGGCAGAAGTTGCTCGGAGATCTCCTTTTCAAAGAGAGTTTGATTGATTCTCCGACACGAAAAGAAACGGGAAAAATTGATTCCGTAAAGTCCAAGGCGCGCGTGTTTGTGTTCGGACACTGCCGCTTCGATGACCACATGGCCGGGTCGCCCTACGTCTCAAGGGCTGCCCAAAGGCTCTGGCTTTAATTGAGCTTATCGACAATTTCACGGGGCCGATTCCCGCCTGAATTTGCTGGATTCACTTCGAGTTTACGGATCGAGCGGGGTTTCCATGACGTACTTGGCGAGACGGTCCTAAACAGTTTCTTGAGGAGACCACTACACCTGCGAATATTGTTTCTTTCCGAGAGTTCGGATGTGGTTAGATAACAGCGCGAGCCCAAAGCTTGGCATGTCTGTAGGCAATTACTAGCCTTCGTCTTCTGCCCCCATCCTCACACAATCCATCGATCTTTACCACAAAGCAATGCTCACTTCTCGGCCAGTTTGACCCCAATTTTCCGATCCAATCTGAAACGTCCAGGCCAAGCCCCAATGTTAATCCGAGATGTTTGATCTATTCGGAATTCTCAGAGGCTTCGTCAGTCCCCCTCGGGATAGCTCAGCGACGTGTATCAGAGATTGTCGCCGGACGAAACAATTTGGCATCGACCATCCGACTTTGGTCGAGAGGTGTGTGTGTGTGTTGAGAACGACAGCATCTGGTGGAACTTGGCTCACTCGGCGGCGCTCCTACTCCACATAGATCACCCCCCAACCCCGCCCCACCAACCGCCCCCCCCCCACCGAACCCCGCCAGCCTTCCTCTTCCACTATCTCCAACGTAAGACATCCCCCGTGCCCCACCATCAATCTCATCCCCCACCCACCCCGTTTCTTCTTCTTCCACCTCGCCTATACCCTCCCCCCAAATCCCCATGCCCCATCCACATCCTACTTCCCTTGGACTTTACTATCATCCCTCTCGGGCGGGGGCTCCCACCTCCCACCCCCCCCTCTCCCTTACTCATATCTTTCCTTTCCGATTTTCTTTCTCACTCTTATCTCTTACTTGTGTTTTCCCTCCCTCGTCTTTTCTTTTCTAATGATGACGACAATTTCGGAATGGTCCAACTAAAAAGAGGGAGGCTGCATCCCCCGATGATGCCATCTCCTTGACACAGGCGAGGCTTGAGTGTCCTCTCTTTGCGGAATGACAAAACTGATCGACAAAGAAATCAGGATGATTATCATGACAGTTTTCTTGTTGTCCACAAAAAAAATAAATAAATAAAAAATAAAAAATAAGACAAGCCTTGAGGACATCTATGGAGATGACTTCCTCTATCACGCAGGTGTAGAATTGAATAAATTTCTAATTTCAAGGAAAGATCAATTTTAAATATAAAATTGATTTATGAGACTATAATTAAAAACCCATATGATTTTGCACCTCATCATGTTGCTGGAAGAGGGTGAGAGCCAAATTTATATTAATGAGTTAATTTCATTTACTCAGGAGATAAGTTTATGTTTACGAGCATTTATCTTAACAAAGCCTTTGAAGTGAAATCAAGTAATTTCCTTACACTGAAAACAAGAGACAATTATCGTAACACAGCTTATTTGGGAAAAAGCTTACTGACATAAAAAATTCAAAGGTAACTTTTAACATTAAAGTAACGAACATCACTTAGGTATTTACTTCTTATTGAGGAATTTAATTGATGACATTCATACTTGATCTTAACCCTGTACAAAATCTCCGTTCAAATAAACTATCAATAAATAAAAAATGCTTTAAACATGGTATATTTATGATTTACTCTTCTTTCGTTACGTTCCCAAAAGCTAATTAATACGTTTTTTTTTCGTTAAAGAACCTTTATGAAAATCAACTAGAGTATCTATCTTGCTGACAAAAATCCCGCCTATAGTATTTCTTTGGATGCATAAAATATTTTGCAAATACACTTACTATACTCGTAGAAACTCTACAAGTCTTTGGAATGGAATATAGAATGATGGCCAAAGGCCCATCGCTGGGAACTATGAGGTCATTCAGCGCTGAAAGGAAAATTGAAAGTAGAAAGGTTTGAAAGGTGTAACAGGGGGAAAACCTCGCAGTTGCACTATGAATCAATTGGAAGAAAGCGAGTATGAACGCAGTTAAAGGGAAAGAAACGAAAGGGGTTGCTTCTAGGGGCCTAGGGGACGCTGCAAACAACCTCAAATAATGCCTAGAGTGCACCGCAAGAGGTGCAATGATGGCACTAACCCCCTACGGATACAAGTCTTTGAAAACTCTGCTATTCATAATCTACCTTGAATTACAAGTCTTCTTTTAAACGGCATATTCAGGAAGAAGGCTGATTCCAGGTTTAAGTTCATTGATGGTGGTAATGTTCCCCTCCCTCTCTCTCTCTCTCTCTTCTCTCTCTCAC
>NC_087205.1:86198330-86205830 GCF_015104395.2 Macrobrachium nipponense
CAGAATTTGAAATAAATCCGTGATTTTTTTTTAAATAAAGTTTGTCCGTCACCCACTGCAGTACGGGTTATATTGTAGTGGCGCTAAACTCAGTATCTTTCCTACCCTGCTATATAGGCAAAGATACATTTTTTCTTAGCTTTAAATGTTGACATGCTTCTTTTCTGCGACCTTCATGCGTGGATATCTCAAGTTCTCTTTTTCTATAGGTAATAAAAATGAAGTCTAAACGAGAAGGTATACTTATGGAAAAAAAATGTCTTACTGACAGAGCAATTCACTGATTAGTGATACCTTTCTAATTGCCTTAAGTGGTGTAATTTCTCCAAATTCCAGTTTACCACAGGTTTCGTTTAAAACAATTTTCCTTATCTAAACCGGTAAAAAAAAAAAAAAAAACATTCAAAAGAACAAATATTCTTCGTATAAAAAAAATTTATTTAGCAATGTTTCATTAAACTATGTGACAGGTATATAGTAGCTCTACGTATCCTACATGAATTTTTTTACAAACTATTACCCATCTTTTGACCTAAAGTTGAACGATGAGAAGAATGTTTGTAATATTACCATAATGATTAAATTCAACAGTTTCCTTTCATGGGTCGTTACGTTTAAATATCGTGGCCTCCATCACGATTAAGAAGTAATATGTAGGCATATCTATGCCATAAAAATATAGTTCCTAACCAGTTTACTAGGTCTAAAACACTAACGATGAGTGTAATGTGAAACACGAGTTAAATTATAAAAGAAACATTGGGATGAGGATAATACTTATGGAAAACGCAAGCCATTTGAGGTCAATTCGGTCTGTCACCGATAGCTGAAATATCTTTATTCCTGCAATTAGGACGAATATAGCTGCGCTTAAACTTGCGTTAGTAAGCATATGTATGCCTGGTGATGATCCAGACGTTATTTCTGCACCTGCATTATATAACCCGATATGAAGAATAACTGTCTGCTAGGGGCATTTTTCCTAATGGCGAATCTTTAGCCTGTCAGTGATGGAATGACGCAAAAGCTCTTAAACGGAGCATTGTCAGTCGTCCTTTACGGTCAAATAAGTAAATCAAATCGCATTCCCAGGAAACAATGACAAATTTTGCTAGTTATTTGAAAGAGAATTGGAAAGAGAACTCATCAGCGAGCATTGAATTGGAACCGAATTGAAACCTGAACCTTCAAACAACTACCTCAGTAAGAAGAAAAACGTAGTTACTGTAGTGACGGGATAACTGGAGAATCAACTTCACTAGGTATTTTGTGATTGTTATCGAAGGAGTAGGAGCCTTCTTAGTTATAGAAGGAGTAGGAGCCATCTTTGGCATATAAGAACATAATTAGCTGAAAGAGTGTAGCCAATGGATGGCTTACCTGGGAAAGTATTTATAGATTGGATGGCTTACATGGAAGACTGTAGGCGATCGGTAGCTTGACATATAAAATGGGGATACTTAAACCCCTTCCGAGTAAGAAAGCTAAAGCTAAAGCAAGTCTTAATTCTATTGTGATTGCAGAAAAATAATTGAATGGATCAGTAAAAAAACTCAATATTCATTTGAAACGTACCTGTTATAATTATGCGTAAATAAATGAGAGAGAGAGAGAGAGAGAGAGAGAGAGAGAGAGAGAGAGAGAGAGAGAGAGAGAGAGAGAAAACAACCTTTAACATGAGTATACGAATACAGGGTTGTTAAATGAAGGCAAATGAATTTACCTCAGTTCAAAGCAGTTAGGTTCACAGTTAACAATAATCCCAAGTTTTTATCACCCAAGACACCAACTTCGTCAGATCATTTCATCAAGGCTCTAAGATAACATAAATTCTACTCTCTCTCTCTCTCTCTCTCTCTCTCTCTCTCTCTCTCCTGTTCCGTTTCATATTCTTCTCATTCTGTCATCTTCATCCTGTCTCTATATCGTTTTTCACCAGACACCAGCTTCGTCGGATCTAGGCCCTAAGATAACTTTAATTTTACTCTCTCTCTCTCTCTCTCTCTCTCTCCCCTATTCCGTTTCACATTCTTCTCATTCTGTCATCTTCATTCTGTCTCTTTACCGGTCTGACTAATGTTTGCCTGCCTGTCTCTCACGCATCTTCAAAGAGGGCAATTAATTTCAGATGAGGTGACACGGCTTAAGTACCTGACGCATCTTGGCACAGCCGTGTGTGTGTGTGTGTGTGTGTGTGTGTCGGAAGGGGGTTTGGGCGCAGGGAAGGGGCGTGAAAGAAGAAGGATGGGTAAAGAGAGAAAGAGAGACTTTGGGGGAGGGCGGGGGGAGGTTTGGGAAATTGGCTCGCGAAGCCTCACTCATTTCGTATCAATCATATGTTTATGTTTATTTCGCCAGGAGATAAACCGCTATTTTCCTGCCATAATAACAAGGTTAGTATTTCTTAATGACGACGTTCCCCCTCCTTCCTTTGTTCATTTACGCACGCGCGCGCACACACACAAACACACACACACACACACACACACACACACACACACACATATATATATATATATATATATATATATATATATATATATTATGTGAGTATAAGTAAATACACAACTGTATGTATATTATTTTGATTTATATATATTGGTAATAAAATTTAATTTTTATTATGAATAATATATAATAGGACGTATACTTGCACTAAGCTACAAATTTCGTTTACTATCTAATCCACTCTACCTCCGAATTAATATATTTTCATATATATTAATCGAAGTGGAATATTTTACAATCATACTAATAATTTCGTCCTCTCGTGGATTCGAACCAGCGCACAGAGGAGAAATCAGGACTTCAGTGACGTCTTTACCGACTAGGCCGAGTCGGTAAAAACGCCATTAAAGTCCTTATTTCTCCTCTGTGAGCTGGTTCGAATCGACGAGAACACGAAATTATCATCAGCTAAAATATTCCCCTTTAGGTTAACGTATATGAAAATATTAATTCCGAGGTAGAGCGAATTGGATAGAAAAGGACATTTGTAGCCTAATGCATGCATATGAATCATGGTGATGTGATAAAAATTCAAAATACACATATACATCTATCTATCTACCTATATATCTATTATATATTAATATATATATATATATATATATATATATAATATATATCATATATATGGGTTTGGAGAATACGAGTGATTATTATACTAGGTGAGTCTAATGCACAGTTGAGTGATGGAGTAAGGTGGCCTACCGGTCAGTTTGGAGCTCCTGATTTGAGTGAGAATGCATTTGGCACGCGGCTTGCCGGTTGGAAATCCACGGTATTCAAAGAAGAATATTCATAAGTATGACCGAGAAAGAGGAGACGGTAAGGGAAAGAGTTTGCTAGATTATATGTTGGTATAGAGTAAAGGAAAGATCAAGAAAACGGAAGTAATTGTGAGACGAGTTATAAATTATCATTATTTGCTTGAACATGAAGTTTAATGATAAACGTTAAAATTTCAAATTTAGGTAAGGGGAAGGGGGTTTAATGCTGGCTTGGAACATGCAATTCAGCACAAGTATAATTGATAATTGACAGTCGATGAAATATAAGATGAATTACAAACCGCATGCGGCATAACTGGACCCAGTGACACCTTATTTCAGAACTGGCAGACTCAACAAAAGCACTTAGAATGTATGGAGTGGTCAAGTCGTCTTCTTCTTTCGACCTTATTAATCCCACTGTATCGCAGGGTCGGCCGCTCGAGTCAACTTTTTTCTCATCTATTTCGATTCTTTGCATCTTCTTCCCCCAGTCCCACCTCACCCATATCCCTCCTAAACCAAATCCATCCATCTGATCCGCTGACGGTCCCCCACACTCCTCCCCCCCACGAGGAGCTTCTCTAGCCTTTTCCTTTGCATTACATATACCACACATTCTTCTTATATCTTGGCTCTTCCTCCTTTCGTGAAGGCAATAAAAAAATTTCATGACGGAAGTGTAGCCAATGTTAGAGTTTGTGGGTGGGAGAGTGACTGGGTTGGTATAAAAATGGACCCGAGTTGCTACCAACAAGTATTATTACTCCTCGCTTGTTGTGATCACCCTCGATGAACTAATAACCTAGTATCTATAATTCACTGTCTTGGTCAACAGGGGAACAACTGGCCTTAGCAAAATGTCCCTATAGTGTTATGCCCTTGATTGAGTTCGAACCCAGGATGCAAGAAAAATGTGTGTGTGTGTATATAATATATATTATATATAAATTTATAATATATATATACATAGTTGAATTTTTTATCACATCATATACATGCATTAAGCTACAACTGTCCTTTAATATCCAATTCGCTCTACCTCAGAATTAATATATTTTCATATATGTTAACCGAAGGGGATTTTTTGATTTTTTTAGTTGATAATAAATTATCAACTAAAAATGATCAACTAAAAAATTCCCCTTCGGTTAACATATACGGAAATATATTAATTCCGAGGTAGAGCGAATTGGATATTAAAGGACATTTGTAGCAAATGTGTGTGCGCGCAAGCACACGCATATGTATATATATATATATATATATATATATATATATATATATTATATATAATATATATATATATATATATATATATGTATACATATTATATATTATATATATATATATATATATATATATATATATATATATATATATATATATCTACAAAATCCTCCCAAAAGATTTGTAAAGAAAGAAAGACAGCTAACCGCTTTTCTAAAAGGAAAAAGGTGTATAATTAAAACAAAAGGAGAGAGAGAGAGAGGAAAACTAGATACAAAAAGTGATATTCAATATACATACACGGGAGTTGCAAATAAGAAGAAGGTTAGGCGCTAAGGCTTGAAATTACCTCTTTGAACACACTGAAGGACGCGGACGCACGCACGCACGCACACGCGCGCGCAGAAAGAAAGAAAGAAAGAAAGAGGAGAGAAAATGCAAATAAGGACGTCAACGTGGAGCGAATAATCACGGAGGAGAAGCATTATGCGACTGGCTGCTGCTCCATTACGGAAATCGGCTTTGGAACAAAAATCTCGGATTACGAGCCATTACATATTGTGCTCCCGTCTCTCTCTCTCTCTCTCTCTCTCTCTCTCTCTCTCTCTCATCCCTCTTTCCTTCCGGAAGAATTTACCTGCTCGGACTTAGGATGGACAATGTATCGAGTTCGTTGGACAGTCTTACCATTTTTTTCCCCTCTGCAATTATTGATAACAAGTTTCGTTCTGAAATAAAGGTACGTGGATTATTCCGATTCCTTTTGTTCTCAGATCATTAAAAATGTAAAAAAAAAAAACACACACGAGAAGGAACAAAAGAAAATGACATTATCAGTGTATGTGTGGAATTCATATTCTGTGTCAATAACATCCAAGGGGAATAATATATAAAATTTAATTCCCTCCTACTCGTTATTTCTAATTCAGTACAAAAACGTTTGGATAATATTTTCCGTCATAAATAGTTTCTCTTTGCATTTTTATCAAGCACGTATCGTCGAAAAATCTTTGTTGAAATGAAGGATGCTACAGAAAATAAAAAAATAAATGGAAAACAGGGCAATTACCAAAGTTTCGAATTCTATTCCGCGAATCTCAGAGGATGTAACGATTGCAAACCTTCACTTTTCGGTTTTAAAAAGCTTTTAGATTCCCTTCGGTTCTCTTTGTCATTTTGCAAACTATCTGGCTGATACGAAGTCATTTTGCATCCTAATCATCTTACTGAAGCGACTGGGGACTGGGGAAAAAGATACAGCCTTGATTACACGGTATTTTTGTTGTTTGCTCTGTAACTAATATTCTCATAGGATAAGAAGATATCTATACGCATGCTGTATTGTTCAAAAGAATCAAAACCGTCACAAAAGCATAATCATTTTTATTATCATTTATTAACATCATTCTGAAGTATCCTTTTAATTGACAGTAGTGGACAAAGAGAGCAGCAAATCACTCAGTATTTTGAACAGTTATTTTCTCAAAACTCTTGAGCACTACACACACACACACACACACACACACACACACACACACACACACACACACACACACACACACACATACAGCCTCTCAGCAACTTACCAGAAAAGCTCAGAAAATTGAAAACTTTAGTTTTCATCAATTTAATCCGATAGTTTCAGTCTGGTGTTAAATTTCATTCTATGACTTACTAATATTATTAACCAAGATCTAACTTCCCATTCACATTGGAATAAAATATGAAGTTAGGTTCCCTTTAGTTTCAGAATGACACCCTTATAATCCAGCTGACCATTCGGGCGATCTAAGGTCGACCTTATACGTACAGATCCGATTCGATTTATATAGATTTCTGACATTATGCTAAGCACTGGGGCAACTAAGACCATTCAGCGCTGAAACGGAAATCGACAGTAAAAGGTTTGAAAGGTGTTACAGGAGGGAAACCTCGCAGTTGCACTATGATACAATTGTTGGGAGGAGGCGGACAGTAAGATGGAAGAAAGAGAATATGAACGGAGGTACAGTAAAAGGAATGAAAGTAGTTGGGCAGCTTTGGGGAACCTTATACGTACAGGTGAAAGGTTCATCAGAAGAAGTACAACGCTGAGACACGTGACAGTTCGGAAAATCATGCGAAATCTAAAGGTAGAGAGGAAACTCCTCTCCCCCTTTCCCGAATAGCAAAATAATGTATTAAAACTCGGTCGGTGAACATGAAAATCTTTGATATCAGGTGGAGAGTTGTCATTGTTTGTCATACAGTAATTGAAGCAAAGACCATCCCATTCAGTTTCTCGAGTCATTTATCTTTTGTATGACGAGAAACTCAACCGGACAAGGCGCACTATAGGTATAAAGCGCCTCAGTGGTGTGGTTGGTATGGTGTTTGCGTCCCACATCGGTGGTCATGGGTTCGATTCTCGGCCATTCCATTGAGGAGTGAGAGATGTGTATTTCTGGTGATAGAAGTTCACTCTCGACGTGGTTCGGAAGTCACGTAAAG
Source organism: Macrobrachium nipponense (assembly GCF_015104395.2). NCBI lineage: Eukaryota > Metazoa > Arthropoda > Malacostraca > Decapoda > Palaemonidae > Macrobrachium > Macrobrachium nipponense. The sequence continues at coordinate 86,205,323 of NC_087205.1, forward strand.
CCGTTGGTCCCGTTGCTGAATAACCACAGGTTCCATGCAACGTAAAAGCACCATACAAACAAACAAACAAGCACTATAGGTATACCTACACAATATCATTTCCTCTTTTCACCATGGAGTCAACTGATGTATATGTTACAGATAAGTCTACTGAAGTACTTGTGACTAGACAAAATTTGTTTTAATATTAAGAGTTTCGAGAAGGAAGGTTCAAAACTTACAACCACTTTTTTTTACATTATTTTTTTCACATTATTTCAATTAACTGAACATGAAAGCAGTTGGTCAGTAACTCACGTGACTACATTAGCAAAGGAAACTGTATTGGCCACATGAGTCAGACTGGTCAACGAGACCACAACTCTATCAATAGGAAACTAAGTTAGCTATAAATGAAATCAATACACGTATGTGCAGTTTATAAAAAGAAAGAAAAAACAGTACTCGGCGTTATAACGCAATAGTTGTCAGAAAAAAACTATCACTTCGAGTTGTTATTATATACCTA
>NC_087205.1:86210830-86215830 GCF_015104395.2 Macrobrachium nipponense
GTTTTAACCTTAAAAAAAAATACTGATGCTAAAGGGCTGCAATTTGGTATGTTTGGTGATTGGAGGTTGGATAATCAACACATCAATTTGCAGTCCTCTAGGCCTAGTATTTTTCAAGATCCGAGGGCGGAGAGAAAAAGTGCGGCAAGGACAGACAACTCATCTCAATAGTTTTTTTACAGAAAACTAAAAAAAACAAACTATGGCTTACTCTACTAACAAGTACAGTATGTTACTTAAGCGGACCACGTATCACACTCCATACGTCCCCTCATGAAATAACCTTATATAGTGGATAGTTTTTCAGTTCTGACATTCTCCGTTTCCCCTTCCTTTGTAAACATGCAATATTCACGTCCTGGGGTCTGACCTACAATCCAATTCTCTTCTCTGCCTGGATCCTGATGAATTAACACATAAACACAGCATGAAACCTCTGTCGCCCTGAATAAATGACGTCAGTGTATGAAACAAGATCTGTAAACCACATACAAAGGAATATTCGCGGCTGTGACTTCGTAATACACTCATCTTTCCACACATCATCAAATATACAAACGAACAACTATTCAAACAGATTTCCTTACAATCAGCTCAGTCGTTACCTTTACTAACCTTTTTCATATCATCTTCTGGACTAACAAGTAGGAAGAAGTTAAACTATTAATTCGGTACTACTTTTCTCCAGCAAATACACAGCAATAAGTGTATAAAGCTTTTCGTGGCACTTCCTTTGAGGAATCTGTTAATCATGAACAATGTCAGTTAGATAGTCTCGTGAATTTTTTCATTCATCTATCATGAAAACGAAAGTTTCCTTATTGGAATTTAACCCTCTTTCCTTAAAAGATTTACAAAATGTTCTTACACAGTTAACACATCTGATTAACCTGAGAAAGCTCCTAGAGTTCGGGATGACATAAAAAGAGGTCGTAAAAAAGGTTTGGGGGTGGGGGTGACTGGAGAGGGAGAACGACCAGTCTATTTCATATTCGTTTTTGCTGCATTTGAAGACATAAAAGGCAAAAAGAATAAAATTCAACTTCCGTAAAATGATCGCAAATGATGTAAAACATTATTCGGAGTTCACTTAAAAGATTTTATTGTAAATACACAAATCTTCGACTTCATGTTTCACATAAAATTCGCAAATGTTATCCCCAGAAACATAAAATAGTTTCTAAAGTATTGCAATAAAAAACTTGAATTATAGCTTCCAAAGTGCAAAAAATAAAAAATAAAAATAAAAATGTCTCAAATCTAACCCAGTTCCAGACTTGAATGATGAAATTACACTTAATCCCCCTGAAACGACAACAGAATATATTGACTTGTAACCTCCGTATGGCTGGAGAACCGTATACTATACTGATTTCCACTATTTTATGTACCAAGATGAGAAAGCAATGACTCAAAGAGTTCAACTGTTCTACAATACAAAAATAATGACAACAAGTCGACGAGAACAGTTATATTGTATCCCTTCGCATTCCAATGACGTAAAAGTACATCAGCATTTTCCCAACTCCTAGTGCTCCCCTTCGCTTCCGTGGGTACTACGGCGGGACCTCAAGTCAAACCCAAATCACTTGGGTATAAGGGAGAGCGACCTCACTCAAACCCAGATCACTTGGGTATAAGGGAGAGCGACCTCACTCAAACCCAGATCACTTGGGTAAAGGGAGAGCGACCCACTCAACCCCAGACTTGGGTAGGGAGACGCCTCACCAACAGATCACTTGGGAAAGGGAGACGACTCATCAACCCCAGATCACTTGAGTTCTCCAGCTACACCAAAGAAGGTACCCATTCTAAAGAACAGTGGCGCCTGAGATTCCCTGGGAAGCATCAGACGAGATCTGGTGGCTCGCTGGGGAGGCTTGGAACCACTGTTCTTCACAGGCAGTCTCTTTCTGCGCTTACTTGGGTAACCCAGGTCCCAAATTTGCCTGAGAAACCCTCCTCCTGAAATTCCTGAGGAAGCCATTGGGAATCTTTAGGGTTGAAGAAGTGGTGCCACCCTTTTTCGTTATCAGAATCCAAAAGAGTTGTCTTGCCAAAATAGTTTCATATAATTGTAAGTTCAAGCTACTATTCCGTGGTGACTGGCTGACCTTTTAGCTACGGTGTTATGAATTATAACAAGCATATCTGAAAAATTATTTCTCGAAATCACTGAAAACTTCTATATTCTGGATCTCTTGGTAGCGAATGCCGTGACTAAAACGTTGCAAAGCAGCTTACAGAGAAAAGAACGGTACCACAGAATAACACATTATATATATTGTACGTTCTGCTTTTGAACTAGGGCAAACTGAATTTATAAAACTAATAGGCTAATAGCCAAATTTTGAAAACGTGGCGAGGTATTCTTAATATTTATATACCTATATATTATATATATAATATGTGTGTCACAGGGAAAAACTGAAAAAGGATCTAAATCCCGGCCGGTGTCCGCTTTATTAATAAAACACATACGAATGAATGATACATAGTGGTAGAAATTCACCAATATACTATGTGCCAAGGGGACAGTACAAACAAACAGCCCACTGGAAACTAAAAATCCACATCTGGCAGGTGCCAAGGAGTGAGGCTATACACTTATTTGACCTTGGGCCAAGACTCTACTACAAATGTAATTATCCTTTTCCAATACATATCTACTACCTTCCTTGAAAATTTAAACATTTTATATTTACATATTTCTTTTGAAATTAATGGATCAAGTTTGTACATGACTTTACCGATATCCGCATTCTTACTGAAGCTTTCTTTGAGGAAACTCGTTGATGCGTCTATCCAAAGCGATATTAGAATAAATTATGTTTTTTACCCACCCCTCCCGCAACCCCCAGCGCAACTGACTGTATGATTGCTTCCACTACTTCCACTTTTGGCCTGTTCACATCTTACACATTTCTTATCCTATTTTATTCACGTTTCCATTTGGGAGTAAATATTTCTGAAGGTGGTTCGTTTGTTTGTTTGTATGGTGTTTCTACGTTACATGGAACCAGCAACGGGACCAACGGCTTTACGTGAGTTCCGAACCACGTCGAGAGTGAACTTCTATGACCAGAAATACACATCTTTTATCCCTCAATGGAATGCCCAAGAATTGAACTCACGGCCACCGAAGTGGCAGGCCAAGACCAAACCGACCACGCCACTGAGGCGCTTTTGGAAACTGGTAAGACGAGCGAAGGTCAAGTGGAGAGAATGGTGGATGACAGATTGGGGAAAAGTGCCTATTTAGAAATTGTGAAGATAAAGAAAGAGAGGAGTAGATAACTATTAGAAATGAAAAGAAACAAGAGAGTGTATGGAAGATAAGCGTGTGTAAGGGGTTTGACAAGCCAGTGATGAGGCCTTTGTGCAGCTGTATGAAATGGCCAATGTCGAGGAAATTTTCTGCATAGGAGGTTCGTTCAATAATTCGGCATGGAAAGTGTGTGCACGTATGTATGTATGTATGTATGTAGTATGTATGTATGTATGTATTGTATATGGATGTATATATAGATATATTATATATTAAATATAGATAACACACACACACACACACACATATATATATATATATATATATATATATATATATTATATATATATATATCATAAATAAAAAACTTTTGATAAGAGAGAAATTTACAAAGAGTAATATCAATATTAAAATTACCAATAATAACAATAATAAAAATAATAATAACAGAGACGTAATAAAGTGACGAAACCAAAGACAAGCACTGCAATTATTAAAAGAACATTTCACTCATAACACAGTATTCGAGACTCGCCTGTGCGTATGCGAGTCTGTGTGTGTGTGTGTGTGTGTGTGTGTGTGTGTGTGTGTGTAAGGGCATGAAAAGCTGCATTCCCAGTGACATGTGCGTGCTTCCACAGGACATAACAGAGGAGACGTAACCGGGAATGAAGTTTTGTTAGTTGCTGTCGTGGCCATCAAGGGCGTATGGCGTGGGGAGGGACAGGAGCAAGAAGTAGGGGAGCATTAAAAAAAAAAAAAAAAAAGAAAAAGAAAGACAAGGGAATAGCCTTCTGACCAGTGCCACCAACCATCTCTCTCTCTCTCTCTCTCTCTCTCTCTCACCCCTAACGCTCCTTCAACGCCGTCTTAGTTCCCTTCTCGCCACCACCCTTCTTCTTCTCTCTCGACCCCTAACCGCTTCCTTCAACGCCGTCTTAGTTCCCTTCTCGCCACCACCTTCTCTTCTTCTTCCTCCTCCTCTGCTCCTACTCCTCCTCCTCCTCCTCCTACGGCATTCCCTTGTGGCCCTCCTACGCCTGCCTCCTCCCCTCACCTCCCCTCTCACCCGCGGGATAAAATCAATGAAGTGGACGTTCCAAGTATCTGCCAGTTTCCAGCCTCCCCATCATTATTTCATGGAAACTTGAAACCTTAAACTTGGCCGCAAGTAATCGAGGGGGAGGGGAAACCGGCAGGGAGGGAGTGGGTTATAGGAATGGTCAGTTTACCCGGGGGCGACCCCGAGACTTGACTTCAGCAGGAACAAGAAGGCAACAACATTTCGCAGCATTTTCCGACTTTTCGGTTGATTTTTTTCCCCTCACTTTTTTTTCTACATGAGCTGATATCTTAAAATGTTCCTAAAATTTTCTGAAAGGTAAATATTTACTTTGTTTTTATTTCTCGTCTCTATTTCGTATAGTTATGGTAGTCATATTTTCGGTTTGCATAGGGATACTGCGGTGTTTTGGGTGAAATATCTTTAAGTGTACTGGAATTCTTTTCTTAGGACTGTCTGCTACATTAGAATTGTCTGCACATTTCTTCTCGCTTTGCAACTTGAAACCAAGAAAAAGGGCGAAATAACCCTTCAATCTGAGCTCTGTTACTTGCGCCTATAAAAATGATTAACCGTGCGCATCTCCTATATATTTGTGCCTTCTTTGATGCAAATATTCTGCAAAGAAGTAAAAGGCGCTTTTAAAGTTCCCTTGCGATCTGCTCGACT
>NC_087205.1:86223330-86268330 GCF_015104395.2 Macrobrachium nipponense
AAAGTCATACTACATATTATGAAAGTAAAAAGAAGAGTCACACTTGTAAGTTTGAGAGTGAAATTGAGATAAAACCTTCCACAAATATACGTAACATAAAGTAGGTCACTTAGTTGTTTCAAAGATGAAAATTTGAATCACTAATAAAATCCTGTTACAGAGATTTTTCGCCATTATGTATATAATTCGTAACAAAATGAACACATTCTTAACAAAACAACAGTATTATTATTTCTCTCTCTCTCTCTTCTCCTCTCTCGTCTCTCTATCTTCCTCTCCTCCTCTCTCTCTTAAACAGAGCATTTCAGTGATGGATCCGAACAAAATGAACACACCATTCTTACAAAAAATAGTATTAATCTCCTCTCTCTCTCTCTCTCTCTCTCTCTCTCTCTCTCTCTCTCTCTCTCTAACAGAGCATTTCAGTGATGGATCCGAACATGAAAACAAAGCTACATAAAATACAAAGAAAGGTACACTGTCAGACTAAAGAGGAAGAGAGAGAGAGAGAGAGAGAGAGAGAGAGAGAGAGAGAGAGAGAGCTCAAGGAACAGGGCCAACTGAACCATGGAAGGCCACACACACTTTGGTAGGAGGAACCACTTGACCATGGAGGGTCACCTAGGAGATGGTCGGAGTAGGGAGAAGGGTGGCACTGATGGTCAGGGGAGGAAGGGTGCTGGGTGGGGGTGTGGGTGGGGGGAGAGGAGAGGGTTACTGGAAAGGGAGCAGCTGCTGGTTCTCTGGAAGTTCTGGAAGATTAATGACGGCCGTTTGCTGGCGCCTCCTCAACCAAGTAGGGGGTAAGGAGAGAGAGAGAGAGAGAGAGAGAGAGAGAGAGAGAGAGAGAGAGAGAGAGCCAAGTAGCAATGGCAAACGGAGGTGTAGCAAAGAATACTAACAGTGTTCTGTAACGCCTACTAAAGTAGGAATGTATCTTTATAGAATACTACTTACACATAAAACAAACATAAAATACGTTCAAAATGAGATGATTGTTAACATTTAGCAATGTTTCGGTGCTTATAAAAACCATGTTAAAACAAAGCTGGAAGGAAAGTAAAAACAATGACAAAGACCAGCGTGAACAAATCATCTAAGTCACTGAGCAAAAGAAACATATTAAGGGTAATGCTTATACACAAATACAGTCTTCTACGTAAGATCATATAACACTTGGAACCTCAAAATTTGTGTTCATTAACCTTTACAAGGCGAAAAAGATCAGTAATATTATTCCGGAAGGAAGCTCGGCGTGCTGATCGTGAGGACCTGAGAAAAACTGTTCAGCCAAAAAACAGAGAGAGAGAGAGAGAGAGAGAGAGAGAGAGAGAGAGATGATCTTACATAGGATGGAAAACTGTGGCAATTGTAGATGGCCATAACTTGATTGTCACATCATAGCAACTGCAACTAAGGGAAACATATATGGCCACTTATTTCTCTTGCAAAAAGGTATACAAAATCTTAAATGAAAACATTTCTTTTAAAGAAAGTGATCCCTTCGAATATGCTAAATCTATAATTGTTTCATAATACAATTTCTGATTTTGATATCTGCATCTGAACGTGATGAGTTGCTAACATAATATGAAAACTAAGCGGAGAAGCGAAAAATTAAATAAAAAATTTCAAGCTTTAACACATATTTTTTTTCAAATATTTCACCGAAGCTAAGATTATCCCCAGGAGAAATGAATAACAGGAAATACAAACTTGAAACGTAATGATGCAACCGAAGTCACGACGTAGATTAAAAATAATATTAACTACACCATAAGGGGGGGGGGGGGGGGGGAATTGCCTCTGTAAATACCACTACGAGAGAGAGAGAGAGAGAGAGAGAGAGAGAGAGAGAGAGAGAGCTAGCTTATCAGCAGGCCAGAGAATCAGGATTTTCCCGTTTTTCTCTCCATCTCTTCCCATTTGCTGCCTTTCCTTTTTTTTTCCCTCCCCTCCGCCCTCCGCCACTTTTTCCCTGGAATGGGAATGACGTACAACAGAGTGAAAACAGGTGGAATGAGGAACGTTGGGCAAAGGCTAATCCGTTTAAGAGATCGACCAGAGAGGGTCAAAGAAGTTCAATAAGGGGGATCATCGTGATCATCATCATCATCATCATCATCATCTTACTATAAGCAGACTACGTTGTATCAAGGGGCCACCATGAGAGAGAGAGAGAGAGAGAGAGCACACCTTTTACGTTTTATCTTTGCTTTACAGGATGTTCTTGATGCTTCGGTTGGCCCTTCTTTAGCATCTTTACCTACTATCTCTTTTCGACTTTCTCTGGCCTCCCTCTCCCCTCCCCCCCCCCTCTCTCTCTCTCTCTATCTCTCCCGCTCTCTCTCTCTCTCTCTCTCTCTCTCTCTCTCAAAGAATTAAAAATGTCCTTCTTTACGAGATAAAACTAAAGAAGCCGAGACGACGGTGTATGTGTATTCTCCTTTTTTTTTCCCCCGAAAAGAGCTGAGTCCTACAAAACGACATCGTATCAAACCACATCCAAATAAACAATGTGGAACGAGCGCCATCATGGGAGGGGGGGGGGTGGGGGCGGTGAGGGGGGTTGGGGGGATGGGGGTGGGAATTGGGGGTGGGGGGTGGACGGAGTGTTCCAGAGGATTGAGCAGATTCCTCCGTATTCCCGGCGATGGAAGGGCGAAGCCGCGGACTCCTGGGAATATCTGGAATCCTGGAAAACTGGATTTAGGGAAGTGCTCGCAGTAAGTTACAGCAGATTAGGCGGGGCTTTGGAAAGTGGTTCGCGCAGCACCATCTTTTGCGGCTCGCTGTTGGAAAGATAATTCTCGAATTCGGAGACTTTTCTCTCTCTCTCTCTCCTCTCTCTCTCTCTCTCTCTCTCTCTCTCTCTCTCTGTTGTCTGAAATCCTCGAGGAGAAGAGGCCGGCTTCCACTTTTATTATTCTCTTTTCCCCTCCTCTCCATTTTCATGCAGAGAGAGAGAGAGAGAGAGAGAGAGAGAGAGAGTCTAAAGAAAGGAATACTCCTCATTTTATGATTTCGCTACAATCCATGGAATGCTGTGAGACGCGTCACATTACTGTAAAACAAATGAAACTCCCAAATTCACAGCTAAATTCTTAAAATTCCTAGCTAAACTGCTAAATTCCCACTTAAATTCCTAAATCCTGGGCTCACAGAGAAGGGTAACGCATGTAAGAGAATCACTAGATGTTGCTGACAGAAATCACAGTATTCTTATACAACCAGCTGGTTCACCTGAGCACAAAGGTACTAAGTTACTTCTGATAAACTTATAATAAAAGCGGGATATATTGCTGACAAGAGAGAAGGAGAGAGAGAGATTATGTTATATATATATGTATATATATACATATATATATATATATATAATATATATATATATATTATATATATATGTATGTATGTATGTATATATGTATATGTGTGCATATCAGATATTCCTTAAGACAGACATTTTATGGTGTCTAGAAAATCTTCAGTGTAATTCATTGCGATTAATTTTTGTAGGACAATCTACATCTCAAATGTAAGTTTACTTCTTCTAACCACTAGAAATGCTGTCAAAACTTGACTACCGGAATAGCATCTATCAAAAGCCATCAATCTCCCATAGTGGAAATGGTAATAAATGGAAATAATGTTAGGCTGCATATTTTCTTAACTTTTTACTATTTTTAAGTACTAGAAATTTCTTTACTACCCAATTTATACTGCCTAATAGTTATATTATCCAACTCAGAATCACATGGAACAGATCGATACAACAAAAATGTCGGTAATATAACAGGATGAAGATGGCCAGTTCCTAGCTTGGAGCTGTGACCACGGTACCTTCCTCCTGCTTAACTTATTTAGAAGGTCACTTTTGAGAGAGATTGGTCGTGGTCTGAATGACAGCTAGGGTAGACGTGGAGTTTATTTCCAGTAAGTAAAATTTGTTACAACAGAAAAATAAATAAGAAATGCGTCGAAGTTTCCTCGGCGCAATCGAGTTTTCTGTACAGCGTATAGTACTGTATAAAACTCTCAGTCACAGCCCATGAAACTCTTAACCGCGGCCAATGAAGCTCTCAGCCGAGGTCCGGTTGTGGCCTGAGTAGTTGGCACTTACACAGGTGCCAGATGCACGATAATGACTAACTTGAACCTTAAATAAAATAAAAACGACTGAGGTTAGAGGGTTGCAATTTGGCAAGTTTGGTGATTGGATGGTGAATGATCAACATACTAATTTGTAGCCCTCTATCCTCAGTAGTTTTCAAGATCTGAGGGTGGATAGAAAAAGTGCGGACGGACAGGCAAACAGCCATCTCAATAGTTTCGTTTTTACAGAAAACTAAAAATATACGGAAAGTTTTGCATTTTCTAGTTGTTACAGCATAAAACATATAAGTAGTAAGTCTTCCATTTTCTATCTATGTCATCTCGGCAAGCACATTTAGTTCAATTTCTTACTTGATAATTCCAACACAGAATACCTAGCTAGACATTAATGGTACTCTCGTTACAATGACTATTTCAACAACTTCATGTTTTCACTGTAATTAGAAGGATACGCTGAACATCAACGTGCATAAAGAAGTTGCTTTTCATGATCAATGACAAAAGCCGCGTATTCCATTACACAGACTTCGATGTAACATTTAAATCAAAATATAATCGAAAAATATTAAGAAACACTTTGACAAAAGGATTTTAGCGCCAAGATTTTGCTTACTAAAATAATATGAAGTGCTACCACGATACACAAATTATGATACCCGTAACATTATTTTCTTCCCAAGAAATCTAATGGCATTGACTTCCGTGATATATTTGTAAAGTAAGGATATTCATCACTTCTGCAAAAGGGATCTGTATATGAAAGACATAAGAGTAAAAACTATTCACTTAAGGCAAATATAAATAAAACTAAAAACTGGTTACAGATGGCAGGACAATTGGTTTCCGAAGTAAATCTGTCTGTCCGTCTGTTTTATATATTAGCATATATAAAATTTCTACAGACACATTAGTATAGTATATATACATACATATGTATGTATGTATAATCTATATACGTGTGTGTACATATATATGTATACAAAGACTATATATATATGTATATATATTATATAAATAAATAAACAAATATATATATAATATATATATATATATATATATATAATATATATATATATATATATATATATATATATATATATATATATATATATTTATTTATGCATATATATAAGAAGCTATTATCAATTTCTCACATAAATGAATACTTCTTTAATAGCCCTTCTGTCTCCTTATATCTGCTGTACTTTGCCTTAAATAAAATTAGCCCTCTGGCTTACCACTGTTAATCAGTCATGAGAAATCTTGTAAAAATTGCTATTTTCCCTTTTCACTGAAAACGAAAAATCTCAACCGTCTTAAACAATCGACAATTTCTTCTCCTCTTCGCATTCCAGAGCGTCAAACCTAATCCATTTCCCGTAATTCATAGGAGAAAGCACACTTGATAACCCTGGGGGATTTCACGATCGGTCCCTCTTAATTACAGTCTCCGTATCAGACTGATTGATCGATAACATGTAGAAAATCGATCTTTTACGTTGTTCGCCAAATAAAACTTTTAAAGCGCCTTTGAAACCGTATATCCAAAAATGATGATACCATTTTGCGTTGCTTGTCCAACGTCTTTGGTAGAAGTAATTTTTATTTTTCTACATGATATTAGTAGAAAATATACTATTTCTCAAACATTACGGTATTCCTTTTGTTCTATATTTCCATACACACGTGCAGTAAAAAGTTAACTCCGTTTTGTTGTACTTTTTTGTTATATTATCCTATCGAAGTGCGGTGTGTCTGCCTGTCTGTCCTGCGACAGATATATACTGACACATGAAACAAACTTATCTTCCAGATCTGTTCTAATATTACTTCCCTCTTTTAATAATAATGATGGTAACAATAATAAAATACGAGCTGGACGAGCATTATCAAGGAACCAACAAAGAAAGTTTAGAGAACAACGAAATCTGGAGACAACTGTTTTGAATCTTTCTAATAATAACCCTTTTCAAATGATAATTCCGGAGAGTATTACAAGCTATGTAAAACAGAAACAAAGAGCAACCCAATGCCTGACGGTAAGGGAAAGAAATCTTAAACAAAGATTCATAATTTCAATACTGACGTGGAAAGTGAAGGTCAGACGTATATGTAACATTGACACCTCCAGAGATAGTGCGTCCTTTGGGTCTTTGGAGCACTGAATGAAATGATACCTATAAAGGAAAGCGAGAATACCATGCCAGAGAGAGGAGGATCTACAGAACAGGTACAAAACACCACATTTTTCAGGATACATTTTTACCAATTTCAACTCACAAACCAATAGTAAATGTTCAATATACACGTAATACAATGAATAGAAATGAGCGAGTTAGGTATACATTTTCATTCAATAAAATGAGCAGATTTACCAATAAATATATAAATCACAGCGATTCCTTATTCCCTACACCGTATTTCTTACCCGATCAAGAAGGAACGGACACTTTGACAAGAGATATGAGGATAACCTCATTTCTTAACTGGAACGTAACTGGCCCGACATGATTGCCTCATCAACAATCGTGCAACGATAATCATCGGGAAGAGCCCAGAACACATATGTCAACGCGCGTGACACGGCACAGACGTGAAATCCAGGGAATGGCGATAAAAACCTACGGAATCCGACATGGAAAAGTCCAATGACGAACAGTATGCGCACAGCAGACCTCTAGTTATTCGTGTCGCGGTTAATGGAATTTATCCACACAGATCCTCGTTAACATTAATGTCTATTCGTTGGTCAACAGAAGAGTAACAGATGGTGATACATTGGGCGAAATGAAGCAACTGGTATCATACAAAACAAAGACAGTACTATATTTCTAAGGAATATCCATTCAATATTCAAAGAGCTACATCATAGTCCAATTTCTATATGGTATCTCCACCAAATAAGCGTGCAAAGAAACAAATGTAGTAAAATATATGAAATAGAAATATAAAGATCAAATAAAATTATTCCTACCAAACTCACCTAAGATGATTAAAAAGCATTTTTTTTTTTGCTAGACACTGGGAATATTTTAACTTGGACCTCATCGGAAATTGGTTTTTATCTAATTACGGAGCAGGCTGGGGGATAAAGACTACTTTACTGCAATAAAACGGGAATAAAAACGAGAAAATTGAGGCAAAAAAAAGTAATAAAATTCGACGAACGACGATGGTGATGCTGAAATTCGAAAGTGGAAGAGGAGGGATAAGAATGAAAATCTCCTCGACCAGGGATTTCGAGGGAGGGGGAGGCTTGAGGAGACTGGGGGCGAGGACCCTAAAAGGATTAGGGGCAAACCGCTGGTGGCCGAGGGGCGCCAAAGGTTTACATCGTATTGGCTCTATTCTTTCGGATGAAACGGGAATGGAAGGGGGGCGGTTAAGGAAGGGGTTTCCCCCTAACCCCTTCCCTGACTCCTATTACCCTCCCTCTCCCTTCTTCCAAGTTCTTCTCTCTCTGCTTTCCCTCCCTCCCTCCCTCCTGAAGGCGTTTTACATCGTCAAAGAAGAGCAGCACTTCGAAGTGATAAGTTTCTAAATGCAGTCCTGATGTAATCGCCTCCGCGTCGTTCCAATATCTCATCAGGGTAAATCATCTGGTAGCGAGGACGTTATAAATAATCTTCTCCTCGCACCAGAACAACCAAAGTTTTCTCGAGTGCAAAAATCCTGGGGAGAATCTTTTCCGAGTCAAGGACCTCCATTCCGGGGGCAGTCGGTGTCCATAAATACTTAAGGAGATTAGATGGGATCTCACGGGCAAGGAACTCGGCATTCCCTCGGGACCACATCCTCTCTCTCTCTCTCTTTCTCTCTCGCTCTCTCCCCAAAACACACACACACACACACACACACACACACACCACTACTGTGTGCACAACATTTTGACCCAAAGATGAGGTTCAAGGATGAGAAAGAACAAAAAGAAACGATGGCATAGGACAGCATCTGTAGGAAATTGCTTCACTTCACAAATATCATCAGAAAGAAAAGTGGGCAAAGATTGTTTACTATATATATATATATATATATATTATATATATATATATATATATATATATATATATATAATTATTGCATATAATATGTATCTATATATTCAATATATATATAAATATATATACATATATATATTATTATATAATATATATATATATATATATATTTTGACGGTCGAACTATGTATGTATGTTCGTTATAGACGGCGAAAACCACTGGACCAAATTGAACCAAAGTGGGACAAATATATATATATTTTTAGGGGATGGTTTTTAGTCGGGTACCGTGTTGATCCGGATATCCGGCCGGATATCTGGACATGGTAACTTCTTTATTATTCTTCGAACAGAAAAAGAAACCATTGTTTTGATAGAACTTTCCACGAGGATTCCATATATATAATTATATTTTTTTCTCCGGTGAAAAATAACGATGATATTACGGGTCAAACAAAACAATGCCGGCCTATGATTGCCTGCTGCCGATCATATATATATATATATATATATATATATATATATATATATATATATATATATATATATATATAGTGTGTGTATGTGTGTGTGTGTGTGTGTGTGTGTGTATAGATGGATAGATAAATAGACAGATAGATAGATAAGGTTGTGGGATAAAGATGCTGACCAGTTGCCCATTCTCATCTGGTTGCACCACATACTGTCGACTACCTACCAGGTACATAATTCAATGCTTAAGACTACCGGAGGCACCATGGGTTTCATTACGACATGCCTACACAGCTCTGTCCTTGCATAGAAAATTCTGGAAGTTAAACCACCCTTCTTTCGTTAATAAGTAGACCGTGTACGAGTATGTATATATATATATATATATATATATATATATATATATATATATATATATATATATGTGTGTGTGTGTGTGTGTGTGTGTGTGTATACATACATATGTATATGTGCGTATATGCGCTTTATGCATTTTTGCTTCCGTATTATAGCTGACTTTTCCCATAGCCGCGTACTTCTCCCACAGATTTTAAAAACTGTTTACCCGAACATCAGTCTCAATAATAATATTTCATCTATCCTTACAGCCTCTGGAACTCAACGTGCCTGTTTTGTACCCCGAGTATATCTTGGTTTGATCAGGAAGGAAGGCTTGTCTTACATTCAAAGATACTATATCACATAAAGCTAAACTAGGCTGGTCTGATATCAGCTTTTGAGGAACGCACATTTACGGATGCAACGACTATGGAAGCTGCAGCGTAAAAAATGGAAAATATAAAATAAAACTTGACAAATGGATTAAAGCATAATTTCCTTCAGCATCTGCGAATGAACTGGTTTTGTTGCTTTTTTTCATCAGAGTGCTTTGTCATCAACGTTTCTTATTAGTTATTCATTCTTGTTTTCTCTTCTCCCAAGAAAGAGGTCACTACTTCAGACCATTGAAAAGAAATACGAGTGCTCAAATCCTGACATGCCCTTTCTATCATTTTCAGTTTTATTCTCATATATATATAGACTTCAAACATTAGCTCTTAACTTTCTCATGCACATTAATCTACCATTTTTCGTATTTCTTTTAGGCATTAAGTACCTGCAGTGCAAGAATATGGTAATCATGGCTTTAGAATTTGAAAAAATATAACCCAAAAGCTTTGAGTACGATTCGCATTTTTAACTCGGTATCTCAAGTCTTCATAAAAGTTATGTACGTGCAAGGCCTTTTTTTTTTTTTTTTTTTTATAGAGCTGACATTGGTACCCTGATTTAAAAAAAAACCAGCAACCAATAACAAAATAGCATTTTTACTGTAGGAATTTGGGTAATGGTACAGTGCTAGCACTCATCATCTGAAGCAATACATATTAATAAACCAATGATACTGACGTGAGTGAAACTATTCGGCAGACAAGCATTAAAGTCTATTTTAAAGAGAAACGAGTATGATTAATTCCCCAACGAAATGGAGAACATTCACATGCCTGGGCTTACCCTCTACAACATCAGATGGTCATCATTCATATTCATCAAATCACTGAATTATGTAACGGCGCGGATGGTACACAGGACCGGAACGCCCTTCCTCAAAACTTTCGACGTCCTTCTTTCCAAATCCTCTTATCTGCAGCGTTTCCATAATTAACAATTTAAAAGGCTTCCTATGTAAGGTTCCCTCGACCACCTCCACAAGAACTGCCGTTATAAAGTTAAGCGTTATAAAGTTAAGAATAAATCTGCTACTAACACAAAGGCCAATATATCGTGGTTTCCAATCTATGGGTAATTACTCACAAGTGGGTAATTTGGATAATCTGTGTGGGTAATAGAAGGCTACTGTATGATTTATAATTTGTATCTTAAAATATAGAAATTGAACAAAAACATGAGTTGGCCACTTTGCCAGACTGGCAGTATGATTTTTTTTGATAACCCTTATCTACTTATTTTATTATAGATACATAGAATCTATACTACTGTAATTACATTTGATGATGTTGGTAACACAAACTTGAAGAGGTCATTACATGGGTAACGTAATGGAAAAGTTGGGAACCACTGCAATATATGGAGCAAAGGAATATTTAGTTTATCTAAAAATTGTAAAATTTGCAGACAAATGATTAAAAAAAGGTTGATACTGAAGAGGAGTTTTTGATAAGTTTTGGTATACTTGGTTTCTTGTAGAATTTGAGCAATACGGTGCTACTTAACAACCATTGGTAGTATTAACTACTATTAGTAGTATATGGAAATGAATGCTAATGCATCTGAAACATTTCTCAGCATAACTAATGTTCGTAAGGATAATTATTTGCAAAGGTAGTTGTCTTCCTGGCAGTAATATGGAAGCTGATCTCATACGCTTATGTGAGGCTGTAATGCTACTTTAAGCATCAAGTTCTTTGCAGTAAGTTCTTCCACTTATTTTTCAAGCGCTGTTTTCTTCAAGTACATTTGTCTGAAAATTCCTTATCTTTATGAATGCAAAACTTAGGAACGATGAAGGTACAGAAGATATGATGAGTAAGGAAGGCCTGTGGAGACTCAAACGAAAACTATGTAATATATTAGTTTCGTGCAGCTATTGATTTGGTAATAGGAGCGTTTTCCATCAAAATACGTCCACAAATAAATAGGGACACCACTATGTCAGTCACAGAAACGACATAGGTCAGACAGCCATTAACTGAGAAAGAAAGAGAACACTGAGTAATGTTACGTGTTACAAAGAAGCAGATGAAAACTTAGCTGAACCTCTTTTTTTCAGTATCTGACGAAAGGATTGTAACGTCAAAAACCAATATTGAATGAATTGACTAATGAAAGGACAAGACGCCCTTACCTTGCACGGAGTTGATGGAGATACAGAATTAAAAAGAGGCCAATGACCCTACCCGCTGTGATGTTCGGAGTTCTGTTCCTCCTCATTTTTGCCTTCATAAAGATTATATCTTACACCTACCTAAAACGATTATAGACAAGCTTATCAATTACCTGACTGCAATGAAACTGGGTGAATACACTAGTCACTAAATAAGGAAAACTTTACTATTATACGAGAGGCGATCCGTGAGGAATCCTGACCTTAGCCATTCTAAACGATTCCCATTGACGGGAGAGGGGGTTACAACAGTCCCCAGGAAAAGTGTCTGCAAATTTATCTGACGCCAGGTTTAAAGAAACTGTTTAACAACGCCACTTTAAGAACGGGAATATCAGACAATGGAGGGTATTCCACCAAAACAACTAAGTACTCGCAGTCTTCAATGTAGTGCTTTGATGATGATAATGGTGAAAATGGTGACTATTTTCTTCATGTGCATTTCCAAAAACCTTTATTGTTTTTTTCACAAACGTCCACTGGAATGGACAACTGATAATAAGAAACTTGTATGTTTATTCCTACCTCCGTCTACAGTTTGCTCTGTGATTTTGAGTAAAAGCTCTGTGATTTTGAGTAAAACAAGAAAAAAAAAGAAGGGAAAGAGAAGAGAGAAGAGAGAGCAATTCGACAAGCAATCACGGCGACCAACATTCCACTACATATAGAAAGATGGCCAACCACGAGCCTCGATTTTGGGACTCGATGAACAATGAAGAAGAAGAGGGTGGGAGGGTGGGAGGGGATGGGGTCGGATAGGAACCATTTTCGGCTTGGAATATGAAGCCTGGTACCCTTCCCTCCTCCAAAACCATCACCTGATCCCTCCTCCACCTCCCCCTTCCGCTTTCAATACCGAGTCTTCATCGCCTCCTTCTATTTTCCCCAGCTGGAGGACTCCTCTTCACACGCATGAAATATGACGTGCGATTGCCATCGACACTCCCATTGTAGCGCCATCTATACACCGCCTTGGGAAACTACGCTATCAGCCCGGCAACATCTCGGCCGGAGTTCGCGGGGCCAAGAAGATGCTAGACCGAGAGTTTCCTCCTGAGGCGGTCTCCCCGCGAGAGAGGCATCCCTCGCTCGCTCTTAAGCGCAGGATGCGCATCGTGGCTTTCTTGTTCCGCTTCAGTTACAAATGAAGGCGTCTATAGTTGGTCAGAATACCTTCGATCATTATGATTTTCTTTCTATTATGGTTTCACGTGATCGTTTCCAGCCGCGGAGGAATCGGTGTTCGAATTCTTCTCATATATACACCTAATATTAAAGGCAAAGTGAATGGATTCGGTTAACTCATTTCATATTTGTAATACTTACTAGTTCTCATTCCACTTTAGGTTCGTATTTCCCGCAATGTTTTTAATGATGCTTTAATATTCAAACACATACACTCATATAATCATGGTTCATGAAATCTTGAATAAACAATATGTGTCTTTAAACCATAGGCTACATCATTTTTCGAGGCAAATACAATTCTCTCCAAAGATGTATGTTCTGTTAAGCAAACAACAACATTTTCCTAAAACCACATGGGCTAATCTAGACCACTATAACGGCAAAAGGATATAACCAAGTAATTTTTATGACAGAAACCAAAGAAACACTGCAACCAAGGCTGACGCTCAGACCTTCCAGAAGACCGATGGTTATAGTAGATTCACATCAGCCGTACATTTGATGTCTAGACCCAGTCCCTTACCGCGCTCCTGATTGGCTGTTCATAAGCCAATCACAGGGCTGGAAACTGTCTCTCTCGAGAGTTCACTTAGGCAGGATGTATGTTCCACCTCTCCTGAGGGCTACTTTTGAAAGAGAGGTGGAACATACATCCTACCCATGTGAACCCTCGAGAGAGACAGAGTTTCCAGCCCTATGATTGGCTTATCAACAGCCAATCAGGAACGTCGTAAGGGACTGGCCTAGACATCACATGCACGGTTGATGTGAATCTACTACAGTTCGCATTGGGCTAGAACACAATTCAAATGGCACCTGACATGCCCTCAGCAATTAGCAATTTTTCTTAACAGAACAGTATGAAGGCGGCTTTGAACTCTTTTCCTAATGAAGACAATATGAACGCGCCTTTAAACTCTTTTTCTAATGAAGACAATACTAACGCACATTTAAACTTTCTGATTTTCTAATGAAGACAATATGAACGCACCTTTACACTCTTTCTAATGAGGACATTATGAACGCACCTTTAAACTTTTTTTCTAATGAAGACAATATGAATGCACATTTAAACTTTCTGATTTTCACCTTTAAACTCTTTCTGATTTTCTAATGAAGACAATATGAACGCACCTTTAAACTCTTTTCCTTATGAAGACAACATGAACGCACCTTTAAACGCTTTCTGATTTTCTAATGAAGACAATATGAACGCACCTTTAAACACTATCTTAAAGCTACCTTTCCATTCATACGCAGAAAATATATGGAGCATTTAAGCTAACATAAAAAAAATATGTGACTGTGATTCCTTGTTTTTAAATCATTTTGATTTCAAAAATCTTGCTTGGAACCCCTTTCCCCGAAGAAATAACGTTCCATAACGTAATGATTAAGGATTGAATACGTTGACAACACAACGCAACGTTTTAAAATGACGTATTTTGGAAACATAATTTCGTTGTTACATCATCAAGCATATAGCTTTATGAAGACATGAACGCACGACTAATACTATTTTCCAAGTGTTTTTTATGATGCTATTATCATTGTTACTATGAGGTAACAACTATTCTTCTATGAAAAAAAGGAGTCCAACATTCTTTTTAAATATATACTCACAAGTGTTCTAATATCGCAAAAAAGGGAATATCAAAGAAATCAAGACTTACCGTACCAAAGCTCCGTGTACATGGGATGGGTGGGGACCCTACTCTATCGAAATTACATACAGCACTGCACACCAAACAAATATATGAAAACATTCCCCATATGAAGTCATAAATGCACATCTACATATATATATAACAAATTGGCGCGAAAACCGACCCAACCGTATACCAATTGTATGCGGAGGGCGTAAAGGAATCCATAAAATTTTATGAATTAAAATATTTTCATTTCATCGATGGCATTAGTTTTTTCTTTTATTAAAAGTTCGTAGGAAATGAAATTATCACCCAGTGTAAATACAGGATTGACTCAACTGGCCACATCCAAGCAAAAAATCAGAAAAATTGATTAAATTTTCACTTAAGAGACCACCTAGAAGATAGCTACGATAAAAAATGGGTTTGCGAAATTGACTATTTCCTGACAGTAGACTGACTACAGAGAGAAAAATTATTTCCTGACAGTAGACTGACTACAGAGAGAAAAATTATTTCCTGAAAGTAGACTGACTACAGAGAGAAAAATTATTTCCTGACAGTAGACTGACTATAGAGAGAACAAATATCAAAAGATTGATATCTTTAGCAAGGTAATAGGACAATTTACATAATTTTTTTTTTTGTTATCTTGGAGCGACCATTGACAGCTAGATTGCCATCAAAGTAAACTTTGCCATTATGAAAATAATTGTAATAATAAAGGATAGCAGCCAACGCAAATACAAAAACAGTAGTCGAACATAGGATGAATCCTCCTTAACGACGCGGGAAATCAGCTAATAATAGAGTATTACAATCCTCCTCAAGATGTATTGTTTTGGGTAATCTGGCGTCCCAACGACATCGTCAAGGACGCAGATCCTCGTCAGGATCTGAAGGAGATCAAACAAAAGAAATGTCGTTGCTTATCACGCCCAGTCATAGACTCAAAAAAAGAAGAAAAAAAAAAACAACTACTATATTATACAGACGAGAAAAGGTTTGATGACATAAAGCGAACCACGAAATCCAACCGGATAACGAATCAAAAAGCCGCCCTTGCCATTGAACAGCGAGATAGAAAATTGGCAAAACAGCCTGAACTGTGCACAAGAGGATCATCCGATGTTCATTAATGGCTCTATGAAGAGTACAATAAACTACTACTGTAAATGTTAACAGAACTTCGCAGAAATGAAATAAAACCATATGAAAATCGGCAGGATTTGGACTTACCAGCAAATGAGCGGAATCGGCGAAACGAAGCATCTGAAAAGAAAGGAAAATAATTCATTTACTCGATAGTTGATGTGAATAGGAATAATTAGTAGAATCTAAACAGCTAATGTAAACCACAGTATTCACAAAACGCATAAGTATCGTCAATCTATCATATAATACAGTTATCTGAACCAATGAAGTAATATATATAGCGTGGATATCGAAACATATAAATAACCTGTGGATTTATTTCTATCATCAACTTTGACCAAACTGCTGCTCATCCTTAGAAAAGAAGTTATGGACTGGAGAACTCAACCGTTCAAATAGATCCAATTATCGATAACCTAACCTCAACTAACCACAAAACGGTTACAAAATGTTATTTTGTATTTTGTACAGGTCTTTTTATATGGTCTTCTATAATGTATCAGAATTTTGGTAATGAACCAACTCGCAGCAGCTCAGCAAAAGTGAAATAAATACAATATTCTTGAACAGCTTTTGAACAACATTAAAATAAAAATGCCTACTAGTGAGTAATACAGGTAAACAGTTCCTTAAATATATGAAAAAAAAAATCCCCAAATCAAACATTCCTTTTATAACACTTGACGCCCCAAGGAGCGATAAAAAAGGAAGAAAAAAAAAAAAGATAAAAATCCCTCGACGAATATCATGAAAGGGGAGTGTTTATAACAATAGCGTTTGAAATCGGAAAACATGTAGAAGGAAGATGAGGGAGGGAAAGCACTGGGTAGTTGGACAGGGAGGGGTGGGTGGGGGGGATAGGGGAGGTAGAATACTGAATGAATATCGAGGGGTTGAAAAAATCCTTAAAGGAATTCCAAGAAGATAAAAGCGAATGCCTGGATCATCGGTTTATACATATTGTGTTCAGAGTTTGCATCTCCGCTTAGAACCTGTAACACGAATTCGATGATCACTATTCTTCTCAATGAGAGAGGATGTTGAATGGGTGGATATTAAAATGAAAAAGGAAAGAACAGAAAACGAAGGACAAAGGTGAAGAGGAAAAAGAAAAGTGAAAGAACAGGATAAAAGTATGTGTCCACGCGCACGCGTGCAAGTGTGCCTGTGCGTGTGTGTGTGTGCAACACGGACAATGAGGAGAGGGCTGTAATCATGCAACCCCAATATTCCTGGCATTTCTGATAAAAGGATTTCTTCAGAGGAGTCATCTTGCTGCCGTCAAATTGCCCGTAGAGAAAATGACGTCGGTAATTGCTGGTACGAAAGGCAATTGAAACAGGTGATGTAAAATATGGAGAGGGAACATAGGCCCAACCCGTCCTCTTCTCTTCCCTCTTGATGAAAATAATTTGATGGATCGGCTTCGGGACTACGACTCTGTGGTATTTCTTCCGTGGGATCACTGATTCATAGAGGCAATTTTATTGATGGTCGTGATATGGCTGGGTTACGTGAGTTACATTTTTTTTATTCTATTTTTTTTAAGACGGCACACCGTACAAAGTGATTCTCGTACAAAGCGAGTCTCATACAATTGTTCCTTAATTTACCGAGTGGCATTAAATCTATTAAAATATTATACAGAACAAGTTTTTTTTTTCAAAATACCACTGAGCTGACCATTTACCTGTGACCAACCATCACTAAATGAAAAACAAATTTTCCAATACAAAAAAAAAAAAAAGGCTCGATTAAAAATGGTAGTTAACAAAGCTCACACTCAGTATATAAAATAAAAAAATTGCCTCCTATCCTGATATAAAACATGTATTAAAAATTGAGCAAAGAAAATTTTTATGGGAATTTCAAAGAAACTCAGCCAAAGTCGACAGAACATATGAACATATTATGAAAGTGACCTGACTTGAGATTAAAAAGTTAAAAAGAATGAAAGGATACAGTAAGTTCACTCATCCTGAAAAGAAATATTTCCAGTATCCAAACCACAGCATCCTTATCATTTCTAACGTCAGAAAATATCCTATATGTGTATATATATAATATATATATATATATATTATATATAGATATATATATAAACATATATATATATATTAAATATCTAATATATATAAATACTGTATACTTTGGTATCTCATTTGTTTCACTTTCTTTTGTGGCTGTAACTTTGTTCATATATATATATATATATATAATATATATATATATATATATATATAGTATATATATATATATTATATATATAGTCTATATATATATGTATATATATATAGAATGAATATATATATATATATATATATATATTATATATATATATATTTAATATATATATATATAATATATATATATCATATGTATATATGTAGTATGTATGTATGCATATACAATCTCATTTGTACTTGACCCACTTAAAATGATCATGACATACATTAGTCACCTTGATGAAATATTTACGAACTCGAAAGTCCCTTGCATACCATTATCAAAGTCATGCACATGTCGAGCCTCCTAATTTATGCTTTCCATATCTGACAAAAGTTGAAATTTAGTTTTAAAAAATCATTAATGCGCTTAATGGGTTTGCTACCTGCAAATAGATAAGAAATGGAAACAATTTTCGTCGTATATGAAAAATATTCTGGAGCTTACGCGAACCGTCCCAAGGTTTTAAAAAATCTTTCCTTTTTACAGAGAGAGAGAGAGAGAGAGAGAGAGAGAGAGAGAGAGAGAGAGAGAGAGAGATGTATTCTGAGTTATGTACGAGTGCAAACCCATGTCTTCTTGAGCTAGTGGTGGTGGTGGTGGAGGTACTGCTGCCAAAATATTACACGTGGAAATCGCCACAAGGATCCAATCTTTAACGTTTAAAGCAACAGTCCATCTATATATATATATAATATTATTATATATAAATATATATATATATATATATAATATATATATATATATTCATATGTTATAATATATTCTTATTATATAATATATAATATATAATATATTTCCATAGTACAGTGTATATGAACTACCAATATAAATTAAAATGTCAAATAATGTTAAGCGTACGAACTCTGTACCACGAAAACAGCTAGAATTCCCTTCGTTAATAAAACCCTCCATCGTGCAAGAAGGCGAATCCAGCGGCCCCAATAGAAGGGCTGGCTTCTATACGAAAAGAGAAGCATCAGTGTGCGTGAGTATATACCTTACAAGATAACCGGATAATTAGTTATGGCACGTACACGGGACTTTGGCGCGTACATTGTTGTACGCACACAACTTGCCCTTTGTGATGTTAATGACTTAGGTCATCTCTACCACCACCACCACCATCACCCCCCAACCCCCCCCTCGCCGCATTTGTTGCCGATGCAGCCACAGCTGCAGACCTCGCTGCTGCTGCTGCTGCTGCTGCTGTGCTTGCAAGCATATTGGACGGACATAAGTGAATTCAGAATGTTTCATTAAAGTCTACGGGAAAGGATAAGGTAGTGAGTATACAGAAAAGACTACATAAGTTGAGTACCTGCAACAATGGCGTGATCCAGTGCGAGGTTAAAAGTGATTGGTATTATTAATATTATTTTTTCAATATTCCAGATTATTCGTTATTCAGGCTCAGCGTATGTTATTATTATTATTATTATTATTATTATTATTATTATTATTATTATTATTATTCGTTTTTCAGGCTCAGCGAGTTTGAGTAAATGAGCTACATTCATTGTGTCGAATTCAATTCTGACACAAGATTATGAAAAATTCCAGATTTAACTTCCAATTTGACGATAAGAATATAGGTAATTTATTCCAAAGTCGCTCAGCCTGAAAAAGAATTATCAGGAATATTGAGATAAAATTAATATGTTGTTGTTGTTGTTGTTATTATTATTATTATTATTATTATTTTTTTTTTTTTTTTTTTTTTGCTCTATCACAGTCCTCCAATTCGACTGGGTGGTATTTATAGTGTGGGGTTCCGGGTTGCATCCTGCCTCCTTAGGAGTCCATCACTCTTCTTACTATGTGCGCCGTTTCTAGGATCACACTCTTCTGCATGAGTCCTGGAGCTACTTCAGCCTCTAGTTTTTCTAGATTCCTTTTCAGGGATCTTGGGATCGTGCCTAGTGCTCCTATGATTATGGGTATGATTTCCACCGGCATATCCCATATCCTTCTTATTTCTATTTTCAGATCTTGATACTTATCCCACCATTTTTTTTTTTTCCCCTCCTTTCTCTTCAACTCTGGTGTCCCATGGTATGTATTGAGACATCAATGAGTGATACTTTCTTCTTGACTTTGTCAATCAACGTCACGTCTGGTCTGTTTGAACGTATCACCCTATCCGTTCTGATACCATAGTCCCAGAGGATCTTTGCGTGATCGTTTTCTATCACTCCCTCAGGTTGGTGCTCGTACCACTTATTACTGCAAGGTAGCTGATGTTTCTTGCACAGGCTCCAGTGGAGGGTTTTTGCCACTGAATCATGCCTCTTTTTGTACTGGTTCTGTGCAAGTGCCGGGCATTCGCTTGCTATGTGGTTTATGGTTTCATTTTTCGTATTGCACTTCCTACATATGGGAGAGATGTTATTTCCGTCTATCGTTCTTTGGATATATCTGGTTCTTAGGGCCTGATCTTGTGCCGCTGTTATCATTCCTTCAGTTTCCTTCTTGAGCTCTCCCCTCTGTAGCCATTGCCATGTGTCTTCGCTGGCTAGTTCTTTAGTCTGTCTCATGTATTGTCCGTGCATTGGTTTATTGTGCCAGTCCTCTGTTCTGTCTGTCATTCTCCTGTCTCTGTATATTTGTGGGTCTTCGTCTACTTTTATTAGTCCTTCTACCCATGCACTCTTTAGCCACTCGTCTTCACTGGTTTTCAGATATTGCCCCAGTGCTCTGTTTTCGAGGTTGACGCAGTCCTTTATACTTATAGTCCTCTCCCTCCTTCCTTTCGTGTTATGTATAGTCTGTCCGTATTTGCTCTTGGGTGTAGTGCTTTGTGTATTGTCATATGTTTCCTGGTTTTCTGATCTATGCTGCGGAGTTCTGCCTTCGTCCATTCCACTATTCCTGCGCTGTATCTGATTACTGGCACTGCCATGTGTTTATGGCTTTTTATCATATTTCCCAGCGTTGAGTTTTGACTTGAGTATCGCCTTGAGTCTCTGCATATATTCTTTCCTGATCGTGTCTTCATCTCTTGGTGTTTTATATCCCCTCCTTCCATTATTCCCAGTATTTTGTATCCTGTCTCATCTATGTGTTTTATGTTGCTCCCATCTGGGTAGCTTTATCCCTTCAGTTTCGTTACTTTGCCTTTTTGTATGTTGACTAAGGCGCATTTTTCTATTCCAAACTCCATCCTGATGTCCCCAGATACAATCCTTACAGTCTGGTTTAGGTATCTATTTCCTTGATGCTCTTACCATACAGCTTGATGTCGTCCATGAACATCAGATGGTTGATTCTGTTGCCTCTTTTCTTGAGTTGGTACCGCCAGCATCCATCTTCTGTAGTACTTTTGTCATGGGAATCATGGCTACTACGAAGAGTAGTGGGGACAGTAAGTCGCCCTGGAAGATCCCTCTCCTGATATTAACCTCTGCTAGTCTTATTCCAGAGCTTGTAAGTATTGTATTCCAGTTGCGCATTGTATTTTTGAGGAAGCTGATGGTGTTTTCCTCTGCCCTCCCATATTTTTCAGGCATTCTATTGGCCATGTGTGGTATCATGTCGAAGGCTTTCTTATAGTCTATCCATGCCATGCTTAGGTTGGTTTTTGTTTTCCTTCTCCTACTGTTCTTCATTACCATTTTTGTCTATCAGGAGCTTGTGGTCTTTTGTGCCCCTACACTCCTTCTGCAGCCTTTCTGTTGGTGGGGGATGGTGTTTGTCTCCTCTAGGTAGTTGTATAATAATATTATTATTATTATTATTATTATTATTATTATTATTATTATTATTATTATTATTATTATTATTATTATTATTATTATTATTATTATTCGTTCTTCAGGCTCAGCGAGTTTGTTGAGTAAATGACCTACATTCATAGTGTCGAATTCAATTCTGACACAAGATCAAGAAAAATTCCAGATTTAATTTCCAATTTGACGATAAGAACATAGGTCATTTATCCAAAACTCGCTCAGCCTGAAAAAGAATAATCAGGAATATTGAGATAAATTCGATATGTTATTATTATTATTATTATTATTATTATTATTATTATTATTATTATTATTTTGCTCTATCACAGTCCTCCAATTCGACTAGGTGGTATTTATAGTGTAGGGTTCCGGGTTGCATCCTGCCTCCTTAGGAGTCCATCACTTTTCTTACTATGTGCGCCGTTTCTAGGATCACACTCTTCTGCATGAGTCCTGGAGCTACCTCAGCCTCTAGTTTTTCTAGATTCCTTTTCAGGGATCTTGTGATCGTGCCTAGTGTTCTTATGATTATGGGTACAATTTCCACTGGCATATCCCATATCCTTCTTATTTCTATTTTCAGGTCTTGATACTTATCCATTTTTTCCCTCTCTTTCTCTTCAACTCTGGTGTCCCATGGTATTGCGACATCAATGAGTGATACTTTCTTCCTGATTTTGTCAATCAACGTCACGTCTGGTCTATTTGCACGTATCACCCTATCTGTTCTGATACCATAGTCCCAGAGGATCTTTGCGTGATCGTTTTCTATCACTCCCTCAGGTTGGTGCTCGTACCACTTATTACTGCAAGGTAGCTGATGTTTCTTGCACAGGCTCCAGTGGAGGGGTTTGCCACTGAATCATGCCTCTTTTTGTACAGGTTCTGTGCAAGTGCCGGACATTCGCCTCCTATGTGGTTTATGGTTTCATTTTTCGTATTGCACTTCTTACATATGGGAGAGATGTTATTTCCGTCTATCGTTCTTTGAACATATCTGGTTCTTAGGGCCTGATTTAGTGCCGCTGTTATCATTCCTTCAGTTTCCTTCTTGAGCTCTCCCCTCAGTAGCCATTGCCACATGTCATCGCTGGCTAGTTCTTTAGTCTGTCTCATGTATTGTCCATGCATTGGTTTGTTGTGCCAGTCCTCTGTTCTGTTTGTCATTCTCCTGTCTCTGCATATTTCTGGGTCTTCGTCTACTTTTATCAGTCCTTCTTCCCATGCACTCTTGAGCCACTCGTCTTCACTGGTTTTCAGATATTGCCTCAGTGCTCTATTCTCGATGTTGACGCAGTCCTCTATACTTAGTAGTCCTCTCCCTCCTTCCTTTCGTGTTATGTATAGTCTGTCCGTATTTGCTCTTGGGTGTAGTGCTTTGTGTATTGTCATATGTTTCCTAGTTTTCTGGTCTATGCTGCGGAGTTCTGCGTTCGTCCATTCGACTATTCCTGCGCTGTATCTGATTACTGGCAACTGCCCACGTGTTGATGATGAGATGATGATGATGATGATGATGATGATGATGATTATTATCATTATCATTCGTTTTTCAGGCTCAGCGAGTGTGTTGAGTAAATTACCTACATTCAGTGTCAAATTCAATTTTGGCACCAGATTAAGAAAAATTCCAGATTTAACTTTCAATTTGACGATATGAATATAGGTAATTTATTCAAAACTAGCTCAGACTGAAAATGAAAAATCAGGAATATTGAGAAGAAAATCCTTTATAAGGTAAATTCGATTAATTCTGCCATTCTCTTTAATAAGATATTACATTATTATTATTATTATTATTATTATTATTATTATTATTATTATTATTATTATTATTATCATCGAATTCCTAGGCTTCTGGGAATCGCTCAGGTGGTTTGATTTGAAAGGGAGAGTGAATATTGGAACAAGGCAAAAAAATAAAAAAAAATAAAAAAATAAAAAAGATCAATGATGCAAAGAGAAGCGAGTAGAGAGAACGAATGAAATGTAACAGTCGGAGAGCAATGAAGCTGGGGTCTGAAAGGATTCCTGACAAGATCCTTATCACTACCTACAGTGCCCGCTCAAGGTTCACTGTAGTCAATACCTCCAAATGGGTCTTTAAGGACGAGTTAGTATAGTATCATGGTTTGTGGTGGGACCTCCAACTGGGTCTCACAAAAAGTTAGTATCATGTTTTGTGGTTTGTTTGTTGTTTGTTTGTATGGTGTTTTTACGTAGCATAGAACCAGTGGTTATTCAGCAACGGGACCAACGGCTTTACGTGACTTCAGAGCCACGTCGAGAGTGAACTGCTATCATCAGATATACAAATCTCTGACACCTCTGTGGAATGCCCGAGAATCGAACTCGCGGCCACCGAGGTGGCAGGCCAAGGCCATACCGATCACGCCACTGAGGCGCTTATCATGTTTTGTGATGGAAGATACCATTCACACCTTAATCTAAAGGTTATCCATCACTCTGAAAATGGATGTTTCACAATAAATGAAAAGTAAAGATGCCATGAAAACATTTTACCAAAAGGTAAAACTGTGGTTTTACCTTTTGGTGAAAAGGTAAAACCACAGTTGGACAAGAGTAACAAAATGCTTGTTGGCGTCATTTGCTTACCAACGACATTCATTTGTCTGGAAAGCAGCAGTTTGCATAAGCTAAATGAAGTAGAGAGAGAGAGAGAGAGAGAGAGAGAGAGAGAGAGAGAGAGAGAGAGAGAATCAGGTTTAGTCGAAAAAGCAGGGCAAGCTTGTCATTGTGTCCCCGACATAATGAATTGTGTTAAAAATGACCTGAGCTACTGTTACAAAATGTTACTGCTCATTAATTACATTTGAGTTCTTTACTGTCATGGATGTTTAGTATATGGGCGAGATATTCTATGACAAAGAAACAAGATAAAAAATAAATAAAATAAATAAAAAACGCGGCGAAGTTTCTTCGGCTCAATCGAGTTTTCTGTATATACATCGTATAATCAAGGCCACCGAAAATATTCTATCTTTTGGTGGTCTCGGTATAATGCTGCATGAGCCGCGGCCCATGAAACTCTCAGCCGGTCGTGGTGGTCTGTGTTGTTGCGTTGCCAGAAGCACGATCATGACTAACTTTAACCTTGAAAATAAAATAAAAAGTACTGATGTTAGAGGGCTGTAATTTGGTATGTTTGATGACTGAAGGGTGGACGATCAACATACCAACTTGCAACCCTCTAGCCTCAGTTTTTAAGATCTGAGGGCGGACAGAAAAAGTGCGGACGGACAGACAAAGCCGGCACAATAGTTGCCTTTTCAGAAAACTAAAAGGAACAACCTGTCGCACGTGTACGTAGAATTTTTGAAATGAGTGCTTTCATAATTCATTAAAGACTTTCGAATGTCGAAACATATCACTTGCTTCAAATCAAAACTCGATAAAACGACCTTACACTGACATCACGAACTTGATGAGTGAACGAAGCAACTAGGACATGATTAAATGTTACGAGCAAGGTTCAAATATTTCCGCGTTCCTCGTTCTGTCGGTGAAAATGAAACGACGAAGTTCTTTTTGATTAAATGGTATCCTTACGACTAGAACTAAACTGGGTAACATTCGAGATTAAAATTAAATATCATAACACTTGTCATGTTTTTTATACGAAAATCACAGATGCCACAACATTATCATAAATCCTACTCGAAAGAATTTTATACCAATCTAAAAATTCTTCAATCTACAAGTTACAGTAAACACACGGCTGTTTCCAAATGAATTCAACTTTACTGGCCAAGGGATCAAGAAAAAAATGCGATAAAATTTTCTCCAAGATCTTGACAATTTTCGTTAAAAAAAACCCCAAGTATTTGATGATACTGTGTACATTAAAGCAAAGGTCGCGTACGAATGATTAAATAACATTTCAAAGGAAGATACAAGAGAATTTCAAGTACACTATAATGGAAAGTTTCTGATATGACAATTTCCCTTCAGCACCTACGAAGTTGTTAATACTTCGTCATGATGTAAAATGTTAATAGACTTGATACTGGATAGTGATGTGACTACGTTTTTTCTCTGTAGTAATTTTGCGCTTGATGTTGTATATTTCTTGATGTATTTTTCTTTGTAGGCCATGTACTTGCAAGAACAGAAGAGATTACTGTCCACTTTATTTATTTTGTATTATGTCTTTTTGTACAAATTTGTACTAATAATTGTATATTTTTGTCAATAAAATAACAAACTAACCACTAATATTTTCAAAGGTTCAACCAAGCTAAAATGAAATCTTTCTGAGGTTCTCCTCCCAAATTACTCCTCAATATACATCCTTTTATTAAACTTCCTTGCGACCGTTGCTAAGTTATTAGAATTATCATCCATCTGCGTACTTCACGAACAAATGAGTATTTATAATCCTTTTGTCCTCATAGTACACAAGGGAATGGTAAAGGCCGAAGGAAGGAGTATATTTCATCTTGAAAGAATTTTTTTTTTTTTTGGAAACAGTCCAAGAACTTGCAGACGGACACCCCTTACAAACAAGGATGACTAAGCACAAAGTGAGCGATGATTATCCTCTCGAACCTTAGAACTTGAGACTGAACATTTCTAGAATAGAGACTGAACTTTTTCAGGAAAAATAAAGAACGACAGAATGCCGAGCAAATATGAACACCGCCCATCCAAAGAGAACTCAAGAGCGGATCACCAGACCTTCAACTCTCATTAGCAATTCCACACTCGAGATGACGAGGCACAATTCCTTTGCAGTTCACTTGAGGTTTTTTGGTTCACCCCAAAAAATAATAAAAATTTCCAGGTACACGATGGACGCGGGACAGTGAGTATACGCACAGAAATATAACCGAGTATTATTAACCTTTACAGTGCAAAATCTTATAACTTCATTAATGACATATATGCAAACATGTAAAATGCCCCGAAAAACTTATCATGACGTACAATATTTACTTTTTTAATTTTTCAAAAGGATTATTGAGGGTTATAACCATGAAATTCTAGCAGTGGAAAAATCGATAATTTTTTTTCCAGATCCGCTCAATTCTATTCGTCATTATTTATATACTACACACACAATCATACAAACACAGAGAGAGAGAGAGAGAGAGAGAAGTAGGACGTCGCCGTGACCTGGGAGTTCCTTCCATTATTGGTGGTTGTCATTGGCGAATTGCAAACCACCCGCTGGAAACGACGATCCAGATCAGGCGAAGAGATCGAAAACGCGAGTGAGCGAGTCCGGTATAAGCGCTGGAAAAACAAACACGGTTCCGCACCCTCTACTTAGGCGGCCTTGTTCGCTTTTAATTAACTAATTATCATAAATCAGGAGTGTCACGTGGGACCTGGCGTTGAGAGCTCGCGTGAAGCCTCCAGCGAAATCCATCCCGAGGCCCCGCCCCTCCGCCTCGGCAAGAGACTTCTCGCCACCATTGAAGCCCTTTCTCCACCTGCAGGTTTCCCAATGGCAGGCAGATATTTATTGAGGGCAAATACAGTGTGGGTTTTTGTAAGGGGGGTGGGCTGGAATACCTGTTTCCTTTCAGAGTCAGTGTATTCTCCGAGTCTGTTCTCTCTTCTTCAGCGATTGTGTTAACTACAATAATATCTCCATATTACGAGGCCATAAACTATCCGGGCAACGAGAGGCGACAATGGGCGTTCATGCCACGGGCTGCAGGGACCAGAGTCGCCTGCCCGTCCGCGGCGGATAGGGCGATTGGCAGGCGGCTATTGAAATGCAAATTTTAATAATTATCAACTTGCTGGCGCATAAGCCATGACTGCATTCTTAAAGAGCTGTCAGGTAAGGGTAATCTGCAACATGATCTTACCTTGTTCGCCTACAGAGTCCCTGCTTGTTCGAACATGATGTATTGCACGCGCCCTCGAAGCCAATGGATGGGTGGAGAGAGAGAGAGAGAGAGAGAGAGAGAGATAAAATTGATGGTGACGAGAGAGAGAGAGAGAGAGAGAGAGAGAGAGAGAGAGAGAGAGAGAGAGAGAGAGAGAGTGTGTCTGGTGAGCTACGGGGTGGGACGCTGCTATTGTTTGATGGGAAGAACTTTGTGAAGATGGTCTTCGTTGCGATACGGCGATTGTGCTGGAAGACAACGTAGCTGTATCGTAGCTCTGAGCAGGATGTATGACTCTAAGGTGAAGCCAAGTGAATGTGTATCCTTGTGTATATACACAGGATGTACGACACTAAGGTGAAGCCGAGTGAATGTGTATCCTTGTGCATATACACATGGAAATATGAAAACAAATAATTTACCACAAATTTTATATATATATAGATATATATATATATACACACACACACATATATATATATATATATATTATATATATATATATATATATATATATATACTATATATATATCATATACATATATATATATATATATATATATATATATATATATATATATATATATATATATATATATATATATATATATATATATATATATATATAGATATATATATATATATATATATCTCCAGTTCATTACAGAGAGAGATCTCAAAATCTGGCATAGTATTATAGTATTCTCAATAAGTATGTAAAGATGTCATGCTGACTAGAAAACTGATAATCTTGCACTGTACAAAATTTCACCGTCAATCAAATTTAGATCTTGTTCATAAAAATGGAAAAAAAAAGTTCCATGATAAAGTTGCAATTTCAAATTTACAAGCGGGACCCTCAGAAATTTCGAAAACAATCCTGTCAAACGTTTAATTCTTGGCCATACACAGAAAACGAAAACTAGTCAATGTAAAGAAGCATGTCTCCTCATCAAAGCCGCTCAACACTTATCTTAGCATAAAATTTTGCGAAAGCATATCGATCAGTAAAAGTTTCTGCACGGGCGATTGATGTTAAAACGTCACAAACACAAATCATAGCACATATTATGTTAATGACAAACAAAAACTCAGTAAGTTATGTCATTGTTTCCCTCAAATAAATGAATATTTAAGTAAGTAATGATCACAACTGACACGGTATTTGTAATAGGAAATATACCAGACAAGACAGGAGAATGTACGTAAAATGCTTATCTAAAAGAAAAAATAATAATAAATAAATAAAACAGGTTTCGTACCCGGATCTTGAGTAACCTCAAAACATAATCATCACTTCTTTGATTTACCGTCGTTTGTCCCTCAACAAAATGACAGTGAAACACACGCATAACACCCTCGAGATATCTTATGAAACGGCAACCAAACAAACAAAACAAACAAACGCGAGTTATTACAAACTGGTATATAGTCAGTCCGACTTCACCAAGACATCAAATCGAAAGATTACAGATTAAGGAAATGACGACCATAGATTACAAAAAATTGAAAATTTCTCTTCCCAGAACACTCTAAGAACAGCAATAAAATATGCTACGGACAATATTCCTAGCAATGCCTTGGCTTATCAAAGACTGCACATATAATAGGCTAACATCTGAATACTTATCGTAATGACAGACACACACAATATGAAGCAAAGCATAACTGTCTTCTTAGCGTTTCTGGGCAATGATGCAATAGATTAATGAGTTGAGTTGAATACAGAATTTAGGCCAAGGGCCAAACACTGGGGATTATACGGTCATTCAGCGCCGAAATGGAAATTGACAGTAAAAGGTTTGAAAAGTGTAACAGGAGGAAAACCTCGCAGTTGCACTATGAATCAAGTGTTAGGAAAGGGTGGAAGGTAAGATGAAGAAAGAGACTATGAAAGGAGGTACAGTAAAAAGTAACGAAAGTGGTTGCAGCTAGGGGCCGAAGGCACGCTGCAAAGAACCTTCATTAGGTAATGCCTACAGTGTACTGCATGAGGTCCACTGACGGACTATCCGCCTACGGGAGCAATAGATTAAGGTTATCAAGACCCATCTACATGGACAAGACTCGTCGAGTGGTGCTGCAAGCAGTACTTGCTTTAGCAGCCTTTGTTAAGTGCATTCACTGAAATTGACTAAACCGTTTTAATATAAAGGCTCGCACAAATTTATTTTAGTTGGATTTTAATGTCTAAGTTTTCTGTCAAATTTCACAACAAAATCATTTTTAATGCTATTCAAGGAGAATTATGATCGACGCTTTTCCCTTTCCGTGATAAGAAAATAATGCGTATCTTCGTAGTTGCTTTGTGCTATCTCTTACTGTAAGATACCAAGAAAGTCCGAGTATGACATTGGTGTAGAGGTCAGATTAGGATTTAAAAAAAATAAATAAATAAAAAAAATTCACAATTTCCCTAAAATAATTAATTATCTTACTTCGTTATACAGGGTGTTGGATTGTTTGTATGGTGTTTTTATGTTGCATGGAACCACTGGTTATTCAGCAACGGAACCAACGGCTTTACGTGACTTCCGAACCACGTCGAGAATGAACTTCTATCACCAGAAATACACATCTCTAACCCCTCAGTGGAATGCCCGAAATCAAACTCGCGGCCACCGAGGTGGCAGACTACCACCATACCGACCACGCCACTGAGGCGCTTTACAGGGTGTTGCAAAGAAAGAACTGCTACTAGTACTATTACTACTACTCTACTCCTATTTATACACGTATTGAAGACCAACCACAAATTGGAAGCTAAACAAAAAGGAGAAAACGATGTAAAGGCAAATTCCCTTCATCTTGAATTATCTCTTTTCAACACATCTTCCTCAATTCCTTTCCAAACCGAAAATCCACATTAAGCAACACAAAAGCAACTGAGGCATTCCAAAACGGATGCACTCTTCACAAACGCTGAAACATTAAACTAGTCTTTCAAACTATCCCTTTCGATAACGAGGATACAGCGCATTTAATGGACAAAATACACAAAAGCCGATTAACTTGTACCCACTTTCATTCTCTCTCTCTCTCTCTCTCTCTCTCTCTCTCTCACACACACACACACACACACACACACACACACAGACACGCATAAATCCACACAAATACACAAGCGCGCTTACTCATCATCCACGGGAATACGTAGATACGAACTAATTTTAGAGACCAGAAACAGACATGGAAATAATCTCCTCAGCTTCAAAGCCAGAGCTCGAAGATACAGGGGGGGTTGGGGGAGATTGTGGGGGGGGGGGGGGAATGTAATTGACTTTGGGAACAGATGACTCATTCCCGTAAGCAAAATAACATTGGCAATAATATAATAATGATAATATAATTACGGAATCTGAAATAAATTTA
This sequence comes from Macrobrachium nipponense, assembly GCF_015104395.2. Classification (NCBI taxonomy): domain Eukaryota; kingdom Metazoa; phylum Arthropoda; class Malacostraca; order Decapoda; family Palaemonidae; genus Macrobrachium; species Macrobrachium nipponense. The sequence continues at coordinate 86,254,000 of NC_087205.1, forward strand.
ATCTAGAGTTTTTTTTATGTGAATTTTTCCCTCATGAAGGAATCCAGTAAACGATGCCTTCAGAAATGGACAATGATTTTTTACCACTGTTGGACTTGACCATAACAAACGAAAGTACTATTTAACTACGAAGTTAAAAAAGCAAATTACAACTATTCTTATGCAAAATTAAGACATTTTCTTATTAACTGACATCTATTTCTAAACAAAAACAAGTTAATTTTTACATAAAAACATTTTTGAAATGAGGGTTTTTTTTTGAAGAGAAGTAAATTTAATTTTATGAAAATGTGTTTGATACACCGATGTATGGAGAGAGAGAGAGAGAGAGAGAGAGAGAGAGAGAGAGAGAGAGAGAGAGAGAGAGAGAGCAAATACACAAGTACTAGTTTGGACAGAGACCGGTAAACTAACATATACTTAGGATCATGTTGTGTCGTCAGTTCATCCCGCAAGAGAGCTGGATATAGATGGATTTGTACCCTGCAACATTCCGACAAATACAACGAAATATTTCATTTTTCAAGAGGATTCGAGGACTCATTTTGAGACCGTGATTGTGTGTATTTGAACCCAAAGATCACCATTAAACAACACGTTATCGAAGTAAATCCACTATACCTTTGTAAAACAGGTCTCTAATATATATATATATATATATATATATATATATATATATATATATATATATATATATATATATATATTATATATATAAATATCCGATATATTTTTTGTATATGCAGAGATTAAAGAGAAGGACATCCCAATGCCCGGTGTGACCCCGTCTTTACCCTCTAAAGGAATCAGAGAGACTCTTCACTTAAAGGTCTTCAGAGCCGAGAAAAACGTTAGGCAGAAAAATCTAGATTGTTTGTTTGTTTATAAGGTGTTTTTACGTTGCATGGAACCAGTGGTTATTCAACAACGGGACCATCGGCTTTACGTAACTTCCGAACCACGCCGAGAGCGAACTTCTATCACCAGAAATACACATCTCTAACCCCTCAGTGGAATGTCCGAGAATCGAAATCGCGGCCACCGAGGTGGCAGGCCAAGACCATACCGATCACGCCACTGACGCGCCAGCAATTTCTAGAGAGCTTAACTACTGACTTATTTGCGGTTGCGTGCTCAGTATCACAGGGTGACGGGAAGATGAAAATTGGTTAAACGTCCAACCACAAGATATTGGCAGAAAAAGAAAGTCAAGAAGAGTTCAAGAAAGTGTGTATAGGCGTATGACTTACCAGAAGACAGAGAAAAGGACAAACCCGTGACCTATTTTCCTTCATAACCAGCATATACGTTTTTGCTTTAATTCACGACTGATTGATTGATTTGTGGCTACTGAAACTGCCGTCACAATTTTTTTTCATATTAACTCGCAAAAGTCGTTTCTCCAGAACGAAAACTTAACTGACTCTGTAACAAAATTAGGTCTAATTATGATTACACAACAGTACCGAGCAAGTAAAGAAAACCATTGCTTTCTCGGGTCCCCAATAAGCTCATATCAAAGTTTTGATTCATTCTACAGTTTACCGCGAAGCTACAAAATTTAATATTTAACAGTTAATGACTAAGCTGGTGTCATTAATATAACATCTTGTATAAGCATTTCGTAGCAATGTATCTCTTCTCTGACGTATTTGGTTTGGTGAGATACCCTTACATTTGCACTAGTGAAAGCCTGGAGAGAGAGAGAGAGAGAGAGAGAGAGAGAGAGAGAGAGAGAGAGAGAGAGGAGGAAAAAATATATTTTAGACGATTTTACCTTCCGCTGAGAGAGATATTAAAAAATCTTACATTTCTTCGAATATTTAATTTACACACACACACACACACACAGATAGAGAGAGAGAGAGAGAGAGAGAGAGAGAGAGAGAGAGAGAGAGAGAGACTGGCAACATAACTCACAGAACAGACATCTGTTATTCGAAATGGATGAAAATTCCAATCTTACAAGGCATCCCTCCCTCCCGCCCGTCGAGTATGCTGGGTTATGTAGGAGAGAAGTGTCTGGTGGGAAGGGAAGCCCAAGCTGATGCCTCCAGGGATTTACTCAGTTTAGGCAAAACCTCGGCTGGACTTGTGTTGTGGTTGTTGTTAAAAATCACTATGTTTAGCTACAACTAAAAGAAGAAATTAAATGGTATATTTAATAAAGATGAAATATGTCTACACATGAATTACTTGCCTAGCAATTTTATTTATTGGCAAAAAAGAAAAAAACTTTTGCAACAATACTGCATAAGAGATATAAGAAAGAAAGCTACCAGAAACGGTAGTTTACAAATTTGATGAGAACAACAGCATATACAGTGATTTAAACATGCTTTGAACCCAGGTATTTTACGAGATTATATTTACTGTTCATACGCTAATTCAGGCGGATACGAGAGGACTGCCTAGTACAGAAATGCACACACTCTCCTATTTTGGAGTTAGCCTCAGTGGCACCTGTATGCACGCTGACCTTGAAGAGAACTTTAAATAAGATAACGTTAAAAATACTTTTTGAGGGCAAAGCCACGGAACGACAAAATATACTGTTATAAATATGAATATGAAAGGTCATGGTACGAGACCATTCAGTGTTCACAGATTTTTTTTTTTTTTTTTTTTGATAGGCAACCGTAATCTCTCTTCAGGTGTATTTTCTGAAAGGTTATTGATCTTCATCAATTAATCCAGTTAATCTGTATAATTTCAATCCAGAGACACCTACGACTGATCCAGTTTTCCAGTGAATTGCCCTTCCCGTTTCCAGACAGTGCTGCTATGATCCCCAAATGCTTGTTCCAAGTTATGCTTGTATGGAAAGTTCTTACTGAACATATTATAAATTCACGATGGTGCTCATATATGTAATCATTATATTTTAGGAAGACGTAGCTGCTTTTAAGTAGATTGCAAGCTGAAATCACTTATATCAATCTGCAAGAGACCATTAAATGTTTGAACTATTTCCTGTGGTAGCATCAGCCTCCAGCTTATATTTTCTCTTTCCTTGATGAAAACGTATATCTATAGGTGCTGCATCTCTGATCTTCATTTTGTTACATTACTTTTGTTTGGGCGTACTATACCGTTCAATTTTCCAAGACTCTTGGACGCTTTAGACAAGAACGCAGTTATAAATGTTTTATATATGAGTGGTCAATCAAAAATTGGTGCTGTTTGGATACCTGAAATAAAAGAGATGAGGGACAGTCTATATATATATATATATATATATATATATATATATATATATATATATATATATAGATATATATATAAATCCAAGCTCAAGCCACCGGAAAACTATATATTTCTATATAAAGCCTGAACTTGACCAAAAGATTTATAAAATATTGAAATAATTCTGTCACGTAACTTCTCAACAGGATGCGTCTAGAACATCAAACTTTCGTCCTCACTGGCAAAAAAATAAACAAAAAGGATATTTGAAGAATGAAATTTTTAATTAATTTTAAATTGCAAACCTGAGCGAAAAAAAGAGAGGGAGAGAAAAAAAAAAAAAAGATTCGCGGGGAACACCATTTCCCTGTTCACTCGTTTCTTGGCTTTCGCTGTAATTATGGCCCCTCATCCATTCCGCCAGACACATCATATGCCCCGAGAATCTCCCCCGAAAGAAATTTCCTTCCCCTAAAAGATATTTGGTTTTAGATCCACTTTCCCCTAGTTGATCCGACTTGCACATTTTCTCCCCCAAGGTATTTTTCAACTCCTTAGTCTTTACCTCACCGAGGGATATGGATTACATGTCATGAGGGTAACCTCTCCAAAGACTGTAAAGAAAATTTGCACGAAATCTTTCAAAATTACTCTACGCGTGTGGTGTCTGTGTGCGTGTGCGTCCGTGTGTGTGTGTGTATGTGTTGAGGGAGTGTGCACACGTGGGTCTTACATGAGAATTACAGACATCTCGCGTAAAACATGAAGAGGAGAATATCCTGGAGAGAGAGAGAGAGAGAGAGAGAGAGAGAGAGAGAGAGAGTAAATGCGCAGTGAAACATAAAGGGTGATACCTGGGGAAAGAACTAATCTTATATGAAATGGTTACGAGGGCGGAGAGAAACAAAAAGGCATAGGCGTGCTGGAGGAAAAGGGCGGCAGAGCATGCAAAACGTAGACATAAAACTCGAGGAAATGAAGTTGCAATATGAAAGCAAGCACACAAGAGAAAGAGAAAATAAGTGGGAACACTGGAAAGGGAATGATTAAGGATAAAGACGTCAGTGGAAAAAAAAATGGCCGCTGGTAATTACGAGCAAACAAGAAGTACCGGACGAAAGGAAGTTAAAATGAGAGGGGCAGGTCACTATAAATAACACCAGAGTTCCAAAAATGGCTTATTACTTAACAATATCGAAGAGGAAGTCAAAGACCGGTGTTAGCGCTCACTGCAAACCAAATTTCATGTGTGAAGGAAAAGTATTGTTGTTGCGGCCAAAAATGCCAATATATAAATGCCAATAAAGTGTAATATATATATATATATATATATATATATATATATATATATATATATATAATATCTATATATATATATATATATATATATATATAATATATATATACATATATTATATATATATTATATATATATATATATATATATATATATATATAGATATAATGCATTTACACAAACATACATATACATACACCTGGTAAAAAAATTCAAATTGAGCATCTGTAGGTGTATCAGCTAGCTGTGAATTCTACAAATTCTGACTAAAACAATTACATTTACTCAAAATATACAATCATTCACACGGAAAAACACAACAACCCCTGAACCTGCGAAGCTATCATCCAAAGAATGGGATACCACGTGTGAAGATTAAAATATGAGAAAAAGAGTGGGGAACTAAAAAAAAAAAAAAAACAAAAAAAAAAGCAAAACTGCCAACCAAATAAACTCATACTATTATAACATTAAAATGTCAAAAGAAAATTAGGTGAATGATATACAATCTCCAGTTTCCAAAGCCTAAAAATAACCTTTCTTCTCACATCTCGCTAAGAAATGGAAATTTGGCTATCAGAATAACAAGGAAAATATAATGATTTTGTCCACTAGCAATAAGAAACTAGTAAGAGACTTGGGTAAATACGATTTTTTTTTTAAATTTCCCGTTAAGGTTAAGCCAGACGTTTAGAGTAACTGACTATAACATATCATGAACTGCAACTAATAGATATGCCACAGAAATTACAATACTAAAAGCCTTTTCAGTGTAAACCTGGTAATTATAAATGAAAAATTCGTTGCTAATATTAACGAAATTCACAGAACTCAAGATGAAGCGATTCTACCTTGAAACAGAAAAAAAAGGAAAACATATATCTGACTACTTATCAGATTTGCGTCCATACAGAGTCTTCCTCTGTTTGTTTTTGCCTTTTCAAAAGGTAATCAAGAAGCAGTTGACAGTGCATATATATTAGGAGAGAAAATGTATTAATCAAAGGAAAGATATACGCCGACGAACCTATTCGAATACAAACGAAGAATCATCCAATAAAATGCGAAAACATAAAAGGAATAACATGGAGGAGGAGGAGGAGGAGGAGGAGGAGGAGGAGGAGGCTATACGAGCAAGACTGACATAAGGCTCTTTTAACCTTGATAGATCGACGCTCGCTAATGAGTTTTTCTTAACGTGGTCTACTTGCCTACACCTGGTATGCCGGTCCCTTTCTTATCTTATATTCTCTCTCTCTCTCTCTCTCTCTCTCTCTCTCTCTTCTCTCTCTCTCTCGTCTCTCTCTCTCTCTCTCTCTCTCTCTCTCTCTCTCTCTCTCTCTCTCTCTCTCATGTAAGGATTTTCATAATAAACATATGTGAAGCACATGATTTAAGAAGGAAAAACAGATACCCCTGAGTATGGTAACAACTACGAGTTAGTTTTACTTAAATGAAAAAGATACTCACAATAAATATGCTTTTGCTTTCACCTTCATTTCCATCGAAAGTAGGTCATAATGACCACCACAGAAGAAAGGAACGCGAGATCTGCGTTCGCTTTCAAAGATGCTACCATAGAAAACATTTTTTTTCAATAACTTTCAAAACGCAAGGAATAAGCGAGATATAAAACCAGATTTGCGTGAACTGACACGCGTGGCAATACAATAAGAACACAGTATAATGAGGGAGTTTTATGTAAATCACAGTGGGAGTACACACCAAGGTCACGACCTTGGCTTGAAGGCGACCACGTGTCATCCACAGGAGGCTCGCAGTCTTCCTGTAGCACATTCAGAAATTTTTCGGGCCAGCCCTGTGGGAGTCAAGCCTGACTCATTGGGCTGGTTAATCTCCTTCCTTAGAAAAAAACAAAACAAAACACACATTCAGAAACTAAGAGTAAAAGTGTGGGCGCAGGAGCATCCTATGGACAGCACTATTATTTTAATTTTTTTTTCTTTTGCGCAGAAATATTACAACTGGACGAAAATCCAAAGAGGTGGAGAATTTTTGAGAGCTGAAAATGTCATGAAATAATCACAGCAAGGTTCCTATATGTCACTCTGAAATAAGGTTAGCTACGTGGTTGCAGTTTTGCTATTGATAATACCAGTTCCTATATGGTGAACCATACTTCTAGTGAAGCTAGGTATAAGGTCACATTTACATATGTTAATAAGGTTAGTTTCTAGATGTCACATTCTGCCATCAATGGGATTATTTCTGGATGAATACTGATGAACTTGTTTTAAAGTATCATTTTACATATTAAAAATAAGCTCCATGTTACATACACAATTCCTGATTCGATTACTTGAAAGAACTAGCTAAGAATCAATTATTTTCAGCACCAGTATAAAAATAAACCTTCAGCTTAGCCTAATGATCACTTGTACAATCCAGCATTCATTTATAATATGCACAGCTGTTTAAAATCATGACTTGAAGACCAACGGCTCTTCCAGCAGGGTGGACAAGAATTCCTAACTGATGACTTAATGAAACAATGACGTCGATAACAAAGGTTAATATACAACCTTCAAATGGGATCGAGTAGACATTGGTAGATATTTGTATTAGCAAACAATACTAAACTTTATTTTTTATTATCGAAGAATGATTCCAAGTTCATGGCAACGCTGCTAGACATATATAGAAATTTTAATTCACAAAGACAGTATCTTACAAATGTGTTTGTTTGTTTGTATGGTGTTTTTACGTTGCATTGAACCAGTGGTTATTCAGCACGGGACCAACGGCTGTACGTGACTTCCAAACCACGTCAAGAGTGAACTTCTATCACCAGAAATACATCATACAAATGTGACACAGGAAAAAAAAAGATAAGGAAGCTTTTAACCTACGTGGCAGTTTAATTAACAAATAGCTAAAAAAGGTAATTTCATGATACCGTAATAATTACATATAAAAACTAGACATGAGCATGCTTTCTTCTAATACTCACAATAATAGAAGTAATGAAGATATGGCAAAGTCTGGTAAGAGAAATGGAAAAAATGACTGATTTTGTGACAGAAAAATACACATACTTCTGGAGTTATTCTCAAAAGCATTACATCAACAATCCGGTCTTCAATCCTTCATCTACTTCCTCACGTTTCTTTTCATTCGTTTTCTTATTTAACCTCAAGTTTCGAGCACTTCCTATTTTCGTCTATCCTTTCTTCCACTCACTAACCTTCTCAAGCTGATAATCACAGACTTACCGCTCGCTCACACCATCAACCTTTTCATCTTGAAAAAGTATAGTTCTATGTCCTTTGCAACTCGGCTATTTTCTCTTAAACTGAGCGAATTCCTCGATTCCTTTTCCTACCTTTTTCCTCCTCCTATCATTAATTCGTCTGTTATAAATTGCACCCTCTCCCTTCCTCCTTCGCCGCTAATAACACGTTTCCTTAAACCCCTTTCCTCTTTCCATTATCCATTTTTCTTAATAAACTATACATCATTTTCCCCTATTTTACACCTTTCGTTTTTTTCTTCTTACTTTCACACCCTTACTTTACTCAAGGTTTTCGCGTAACTTCAATATTATTTTAATGGTCATGCACGCTTTACTGATGCAATAATAAAACAAATGATAAAACATCCATAACGCGTACCTCATTTACAAATGATTCCGTACAGAGACATGCCCTTACATTCATGTATGCTTTGGTGAAACTGGAAAATAAGTACAGACAACAGACCAAACTAGTTTTATGATCTCCATAGACTGGTTTCCTCTACTACAATTTAAACTTTAATGAGACGGGGTTATGATTTCATGGACGTACCTGATATTGCTGCTACAAGAATTCCTTGCTCGATAACAAATGATAACTTTGACGTTAAGAAATGGGAATATTTCCAGAAACTATCATAAGCATAACGACATAGAGAGAGGAGAAAATAGCTGCAAAGCATGACAAACTACCCTACGGCATCTTGTATAATTAAATTGGCCTTTGTCCAATCTTTTCTCATTACAAATCCTAATATTTATGGCTTCATTACTGTACGACCACGTATCTCTCCATTGCTCTATTTAAAGATCCACTATTCTGTTTGAAGGGTAAAGTATGACTTAAACCTACCAAAGAAGATACACACACCTTTAAATGTATTTTTTTGTGGTTAAAAATACAGTCTGGTTGCCGTAAGTTAATAGTTTTATCAGGTAGGATGCTGAAGGCCAATTTCTTTAAAATATAGTCATATATTCTTCATTTTCTGACTACATAAGATCGCTGAAAAGACATTTCAAAATATCTGACATGGGGGTGGGGCGGGGGGAGACTAAGCCTTGGTCTCTGAGGAAAAGTTAGACTGAATTCCATCTAATTAAAAAAAATGGTATTTACTCAGCTATATTAACACTTATTTTCAACTGAATATATGCTGCTGAAACCTTACTCTAAATCACACTGACGTTTTTGAAAGTCGTGGCATGCAACTGTTCTAATGCCAAACTAAATATGATAATCAATATTCAAGGGAAAATGCATCACTTTCATCCACGATCTTTTTTTTTCTTTCTTTATAACTACCACAGTTTATTTGCAGTGTTGATCATTTTTATTTCTTTACGTTTAAAGTTTTTTAATGCTGCTGGTGTAATTTTTACTGTTTCTATTGTATCTGCAGCATTAACTGTATAAGGCCATGGGCTGAAATAAGGAATATCACTATTATTGTTACTGTATTTATGTTTGTTTCTTACTTGGATAAAGGACTTAAAAGTTCAGCCTTCTCGTTGCCAAATTACATCTTAGGATGTATATTAGCTTTGAGTGTTCAAAATCCCTCTGGTATATTTTGTACTGCTTTTATTGCATCTGTAACCTATAATTGTACATGGCTGTATGGTGAAACAAAGAATACCATCCTGTTGGTGTGCTTCGTCCTGTTTCTTCTGTATCTGCGGCCTATAAATATATATGGCCGTAAGCTGAAATGAAGAATATCCTTGCCAATGTTATCATAATCGTCTGCTAATTTTTTGACTGACCACCTGAGTTTTAAGGCCAGCATTCTAAAGTCCTCCGTTCACGTCCACGGATGTAGGTTATAGCTTTGGGCTTTCAGAACTAATATACACGAGAAAACGTTTTGCTTCATCTCTTTAAAATATGAACTGGAGACTCAAGTGACTGTTTTCCTCTCGCGAAAAGAGCGGCCGTGTCACGGCTTTCAATTCATCTTCCTCCCCGAGATGCGTATAATGGCTCTCGCTTTATTGCAGCGGTGAGGACGTTTACTTTTTCATGCGGCGGTTGTTCTGTGGTCTCCGAGGCTGTTCCTGCGGTTGTTCAGTGGGATTGGGTTATCTATCACGGGCCCTCCAGGGCTGGGGAACTCAGATGAACAAAATGGCAACGGCGAGATGTTAATGAGAACAGGTGTTCTTAAGTCTTCTCGTCGGTCCCCTTCTCACGACGTCACCTGACGTTTCGTTTACAACCATGCGGTTTACAAGCACGACAAATGGCGGTTATGATAATCATAACCTCAACAATATAAAAAAAAAAATACCTTGAAACGTCATCCATTATGATATCCAAATAGACAAATCCTCTAAAATATATCAGTAACAGGCAATGGCCAGAATGTCTTGTTTTCAATTATGTTAGCATGAACTGGAAACGAAGAAATAATAATAATAATAATAATAAATAATAATAATAAATATAATAATAATAATAATAATAATAATAATAATAATAATAATAATAATAAGAATAATGCTTATTATTACTTATTATTATTATTATTATTATTATTATTATTATTATTATTATTATTATTATTATTATTATTATTATTATTATTATTATTATTATTATTATGTCCCAACAAGAATAAATTACAATCCATTAGAATTTTTTTAACAATAGTAGTAAACAGTACCAAACCATTAGAATATTCTTAACAACAGTAGTAAACAGTACCAAACCATTAGAATTTTCTTAACAACAGTAGTAAACAGTATCAAACTATTAGAATTTTCTTAACAACAGTAGTAAACAATATCAGTGGACCCCGTTAGAAGGGTCCTTACAGAAATTACTGCCTTAATCCCATGTCAAACACTCTCCCATTCATCAAAACTCTCAAGAACACGGTACTTCTACAAGCTTGGAAACTGATCCATAACTATTACAGAAGTAGATGTTGAATGGAGAGAGAGAGAGAGAGAGAGAGAGAGAGAGAGAGAGAGAGAGAGAGAGAGAGAGAGAGAGAGCTCGGTATCAGCATAAATATTTCGCCATCTATGTTCATGGTGACTATTTAAAATCTATCATCTATGTTCATGGTGACTATTTAAAATAAACTAATAGATATCAAATACCATTACAATTGCATTGCATATATATAGATTACATGCATCCATGTATATTATTAGTTTACAGAACCGTGTTTACTTTGTCAGTTATCTCGCATCATTTACGTTAACATTTATAATGTCCTTACTGTAAAATCACTTGTTTAATTGCGCATCGTGGCAACATTGTAATTAAATGCGGCAACGCCGCTATCATCTCCCGCCCCATATATATACGATGCATAAATCAGTTACTATTCTGTGGTCACTGAAACGTGAAGCATGGAACTTCCTTCCTTCCGCCTTCACATCGCTGCATCTCTGTCAATATATGGGCTTTTAAAGAACCTACAATTTCATTTCATCGCCCTTCGTTCCATTTATTACATGGACAAGCCACAATAACAAAACTCACCTAAAAAAAGTATGAAACGAAGCAGATTTTATTTCAATTAAGCTTCTTGCGGAGTTTATAATAACCCCAAAAGACATTTTCAAACATGACAGCTTGCAGAATACATTCCTGTGTCATACAGAGCCGAGGCATTGGGAGTTTTCTATGAGGTAGCGAACACCAATTTGCAAGAATAACTATGCAAATGTAGGGTGTTATAATTCTTAATGGGACGGAAAAAAATAACTGAGACTAGAGGTAGCTATATAGTATCCACGCAAATAAAATCCTTTATCGGCAGTAAAAAATAAAATAAATAAAACAACTCTCGACACTGCATTATATACGTACTCCTCTAAAAAGATGAACTTCTGTTTATTTCAGTATACTTTAAACCTGTTTCCCATTGCCCTTATCCATGAAAATAATTATTCATCCAGTCCTGAGCTGAAATAAAAAGATTTCATATTGAAAACTTATGTTCAGTATTAAGAAACAATGGAAAATTATATTTACCATTGGATTAAAAACAATATTATATATTCAAACTTAAAGTTAATTGTACGTTATACTCATAACGACTATGGGATTTAATGAGGTTTGAACCAATTAACAGTGTGAGAACTTTTATAAACCGAAGATCTTTATTTCGATTATATTGTAAGAGTTCGCTTTCACAATTATGACGACAACAACAATCAACGATTAGTAAATACATTAAATTTAATGACCGAAAGAACCAATCAGGGTTTACCAACTCTGCTCTGAGGAGGGATTCAATTAACAGAAAAACGTGTGACGACTAAGAAAAAAAAAGAAAAGAAAAAAGAAATACACCCTACAACTTAAAAAGAAACAGACAAAACGACAATAAAAAGAAAGAAGCCAACTCTGAACTCCTGACCTCCCAAAAGAGGAAACCACGACACGCGGATTACCCGATCAAATTTTTTCCCCCACTTTTTTTTTTTTCATTTTATGTAGAGACATAAAAGTATCCGAAATAGAAGTTCATAAACACGCGATATATTATACACTTTATGTGACGACTCTTCTTAACCCAAAGGGGGGAAAAGAAAATACGAAGACACGTGAAGGGTGGAAGATAAAAAGGAATGGGGTGGGAGGGGAGCCGGAGATAATTACGTGGAACCAACAATGCCTGGGGAATTATACACAAGTTTTGGGATTTGCCAGGTTATAAGATTAACCTGTCCGACAAAGAAATTTCGATGTCAACGTAAAACATGAGAGAGAGAGAGAGAGAGAGAGAGGGTCAATATAACTAAATGAAAAGAGATTTAAATGCCAATCTGCTGCGTGAGAGAGAGAGAGAGAGAGAGAGAGAGAGAGAGAGAGAGAGAGAGAGAGAGAGAAATGTTGACGTTTACTAAATGGGGGTCCACAGACGAAATTCATTCGACTTTCTCCTCTCATTCTTTTGTTAATTTCTGACCAAAAGAACCTCTTAAGAATTCTAAGGGACAAAGCTCGATCAGCATTTAAATATATGAAACTAAATTTCCTTAGTTTTCACTACGATCCGCTGTAAAAACTACAACGGTGATATCATTATTATCAACACGAACAACAACAATAATTATCATATAGAGATGGAGGTTTCAGGAACAAATTTCATTGGTTGATGTATTTCAGTGTCGGCGAAATCCAGTATCTTTTTTTTTTTATATTCCATGTATTTGTGAATTTAGTATGTTTCGAAATAACCTGATCAAGATAGATTTAATCTGACCACACATAAACAAACGTCTGAGGAAAATAAAACAAGAAAATCCCCCTCTCAACCTATATTCTCCAAAAGTTCTCTAGCATATAAAAATGAATAATAACAGAAATAAAAAAAAAATAAAAACGAAAACGTGCACAAATGAGCTCTTCAAATTTCGCCATCCTCTTTATAATCCATAAAGCACCCGAGAACGCCAATTTTCCCCAAGACCTTCTTCTTTTACTTCTGCAACAGCAGCAGCAGCGTCGTCATCTGGCTGATGTTGTGAGCGGTGTTGCCTCCACAGCATCAGCTTCTTCCTCTTCCTCTTCTTCTTCTTCTTCTTCTTCTTCCAGACCAACTCGGAGGCTAAGGACAACTAATCAGGACCGACCTTAATATACACTGATGAAGGTATTAGGAAAGATAATGGCGGTGTCCCTGGTGTGCCCGCGTGGTGGGTCCCTTGATCCTTGCGGATAGGGCATGGGGTAATGGGTTGGAGAGGGGTCGTGGAATCGGGGGAAGTAGGAGTCGGGGGCGGGGAAAAGGGGAGGGGAGGGGGGGGGTTAATGAAGAGGGTTGAGAAAGTGATGGGAGGCTGGAAGAAAAAGACAGACATACAGACAGAAGTATAAAAGCAAATGTTTAAAAAATGAGCGAACATAAGATATTATGAGAAGGGGTCACTCAAAACAAATGAATAAAAATAATTAAATAAATAAACAAATAAATAAAGGTTGTGACAGCCTTTTCGAGGGTCATCATAGAAAGGATGCGAGACGGCCCGTTCTATAATGGCGATTGCTCTCGAGTTTCTAATTCTAATTCACAAAAACTGTCAGAAAAACTTACTTTCTTCCTTGCAACTAACGTCGACAATCTTAATGGTCAAAACTAGACCCTGGTGTACGTCCCCAAAATATGTACTCCCAAAATAAGAAAAACTGCAATACTATCGGAGCGAGAGAGCGACAGAGCCGGTCATTTGGTAACTAATGCCATGGAAAAACAAATAATAATTTATAATAAAAAAAAATGATCACGTTACACATACCTTTATGGGAGTGCTACCTCACCTCCTGCAAACTTCAAAATTATTCCGGCGATACATATATGATGTATATAGTGTACTGTAAAGTCTGTCATCTCTAGTTCTCTATCTCAATAATGTGGTCCCACTTGAACATCCCCACTTATGAAAATTTTTCAAGTCCTACGTTCAGCAGCTAGGTAAATACAAATATATAAATTTTTACATATATATATATATATATATATATATATATATATACACATTATATATATACACACCCACCCACACATATAAATATATATATATATATATATATATATATATATATATATATATATATATATATATATATGTG
>NC_087205.1:86273330-86293330 GCF_015104395.2 Macrobrachium nipponense
TATTATAGTTAATGTTACAAAACAGTAGAAAATGATTATCCTTCCTTCATGTATATTAAGGATAAACTTCTGATGCTGCCCAGTTTTTTTTTTTTTTTTTTTTTTGAATTCCTGATTTGGAACTACAAGGACTCATTATGGAAACTAAACCCTCTTAAAAAGAAAGAAAGAAAAATAAAAACAATTTAGTTTATCAACTGCTTGGTATGATTGTGAAGACGTTTATACTTAACCAATTACTTGAAATTACTTTGGAGTGCAAAGCACTCTAAAGGTATATATAATCATTACAACTGCAGCAGTATAAGTTGTTCAACTTTACATATAATTGAAAATAAAATGCAACAAATACTACAACGTCACAAAAAAACCCATAGATTTAAGGTGTGTGTACAGGGCATGAGGACAAAGACGGTAAAAGTATATATAAACGTTCACGACGACGCGGAACCTCCCCCAACCCCCTTCTTACCCACCCTTCCAACCCCCCTTTTCTCTATCCCTTCCACTTCCCCACCCCCAACAAATCCCGTTGCAAACGCACAAGGGCCCGGGGTGGGGGAATTGAGGGCCCCAGCGCAAAATATGCTCACGCACGAGACCTGGCACGAATAAGGGTGCGTGGCACAAAAAGCCCAGCTGGAGGAGGTTCCTTATTTAGAAACAGTTAGTATGGGGCAGCATAAACGTGTTGCCATTATCGCCGCCGACGGGTGGGTGGTCGTCCGACCGGACACTTCAAAGGGAGTCCAGTGCTTGAGACCTCACACCATCTCCGGGTGTGTGCCTGTGTGTGTGTGTGTGTGTGTGTGTGTGTATGTTTCGTTGTTGTTGAAGATTAAGCTGGCCTTATGCCAGCACGGGCTCTTGCCCATAGAGCAACGCGTAGGGAAAATGAAAATGTGTGTCTGTGCACGATTTGCTTTAGCGAACAGGTAATGAGATTATTATTATTACTAGAGAGAGAGAGAGAGAGAGAGAGAGAGAGAAGAGAGAGAGAGAGAGAGAGAGGTGGGGAGGACGGGGGAGGAGGGAGACATGCAAACGTCAATCAATAAACTATTTTTGCGTATATAAAACTGCCGTAACGATAACATTTGTCATCGACGTAAAGAAAAATGAGGCTTCATAGCTTATTTTCCAAAAAATGCAATAATATTAATATTCATAAAGAACAACAAGTAAAACGACAATAATAAAAAATAATTTTAATGATACCGTGACATCTTTACACTTCGAGTTTCACTTCTTTTTCATATAAAGGCATTTTTTTTTTTTCGGAAACTTGCATAGACAGTAAGTAAATATGACCAATAAGAATCTCAACTTAAGTGAAGATCCTTCGGAACAAATTTATGAAGAAATATAAAGAATAAAGCCTAATTTACCTGTAATTATCTTCACTTATTGAATTTTCCAACACAGCTGCATGAAACAATAACAACAAAATACCCTCAAACACATTAACAACAGAATATTCGGTATAAATACGACTTAAAAAGTACGCTTAGATAATCACATACATATATATATATTATATATATATAATATATATATATATATATATATATATAAACCATAGGTACATCCCTTTATTTCTTTATTTGTATGTGTAGCCTACAGCATTCGTTTAATATAATTATTTACAAAGTTTACATAAATATATATATATATATATATATATATAATATATATATATATATATATATATATATATAGGTATGTGTATATATATATATAAATATATATTTAATATATATAATATATGTATATGTATAATGTATATATATATATATGTATTATATATATATATATATATATATATATATATATATATATATATATATGTATATATTATATATATATATATATATATATATATAATGTATATATATATATATATATATATATATATATATATATAGATATATATAGGTTATATACAAAAGGATAGTATATATATATATATATATATATATATATATAATATATATATATATATATGTGTGGTGTGCGTATGTATATTCGTACTTGTATGTGCAATTGATTTGCTGTGGTCTTGACAATGTAATAATGATCATGCATACCTATCAAGCCGTGATTTAACAAAAATATATCTTAAGGTGGTCTCCTCAAGTGGAACGGAACAGGAAAAGTACAACTCCGAAAGTCTGCCTAGAAAAACTCCGTTCATTTTGCGAGAGCAAGATCAGCGCGTCCTTAATCTCATGAACAAAGTCCCAGCCGCCTGGTGTTACTTTTCACACCTCTGATTGGCGTTCGTTGTCACCTGAGGAAAGCCTGGGGTCTCCTCCTATTGGCCGTGGAGGTGTCTAGTAATCGACTCTTCGCTCGTAGTGTCAATTCTTTTTTACGCCGTCAAAAGAGCAACAAACGACGCCAAACTCGACCGCAAGGCAGAAAATACTAAAAACTAAGACGTGCTCTAACCCTACGTTCGTCAAACCGAATGAGTAGCGAGCAAAAAGAAATTTTTTGGCGGATAAAAAGGAAAAAAAAGAAGTGCGGCATTCGACAGTAGGGGGCGTGAAATCTACCACCTTCTCGAGCGCGGCAGCCAATCGGCGGCCGAGTTGAGCACAAGAGGTGAGAACGCCCGCCAATCGCAAAACAAAGACTCCGCGATAGAGCGAGTTTGTCGGTGTTATTTGTTTGATTACTCCGTTCCGTGGCTCGGTTTCCACGTTTCGTGATTTCACACGAACGTATGTTTCTGGGCTTCGAAGACACGGTCCATTTTCATTGTATTCTAACTTCTTTTTTCAGTGATGCAACGAGAGCATTCCAAATAGAGCGAGAGCAAGCTAGACCAACAAGAAAAAATTACGGCGAGACATAAAGAAACAATGATAAATGTATGAGTAAATAACAACGTTGCAACATTAGAAGCTTTATAAGTGTTCATACAATAACAGAGAATACGCCAACACTCACCACCGTACCTTTAGGAAATACACAACAAATAATGTTTTGGTTTGCAGCAAAACAATAAGCAACCTGATGTATTTATAATAACACACTGCTCAATCATATACCTCATATTGCTTAGGGAAATAATGAATTGCAATAGAAAATAAACAAAACAAAAGCTGTGATTAAAATCTGCCATGAAACTTTTAATGAACAACTGAACACATCCTATTTAAAAATCTAATTAGACATGTATGGTTAATATTTTCGTACAAATAATCACTTCATAACAACCAGAATAGAGCAGATAAACTGGATATGCTACCTAGCGTTGCAGAGAGAGAGAGAGAGAGAGAGAGAGAGAGAGAGAGAGAGAGAGAGAGAGAGAGAGAGAGAGAGAGAACTCTAGGGGTGGAAAGGTATATGGTTACGGCAGCGACTGCCGTTACATACAGCTGCGGTGAAGCCATAAACGTCCGTCTTTTTTGACGAACACCTACGCTAAACAGCTACCTTCGGTAACCCACAAATGCTAATCATAGTCTCACGATAAAATATCACCTCCCAACTCCCGTCATTTGGCCGGGAAATGAGTAAAACTGCGTAAAACAGGAACGAAAACAAGCTGACTTATGCCTAATATTCAAGAGAAGACTGCGAATCTGCAAAGAACAAAAAACTCCAAGTTTAATATTCTGAGAGAGAAAAATATTAAAGTATCTGAGAAATATACTTTTTCTCATCAACAAGGAAATGTTATAGTTATAACTAAAAGGCAATTTTCTTAACGAAGTATGTTAGCCGTTACTCAAAATAATTTTCTTGCTAAAGCAGATCACATTTTGATAATATTTCAACCATGCTTGAATATGAAACATCACTGATGCCTGTTTTTTATTCTGAAAATCAATTACCCATAACTGAACATGAAACCTTATCCAAGCTTATCTTATATTTATGAAATCGTCTAACTTGGCTGAATTCGTGAATCAATAAAATTGATATGTCTAGAAAATCTTGAAGACAACTTGTAATTTTATAGGAAATTTTGACCAATTTCTGTCCTTTGAGTTGTAGCTTCTTCGTTCAAATTTTTCTAAATATAACTACCTGCCTTTTCGATGACGACATCTAACAACTGAAAGTAATTTTATTTCTGAAAAACAACTGCCTTCATTTTGAAGACTGTATTTTTTTCTTTTTAGAAGATCCTCTCGAGCCTTAATTACGAAGTAATTCGTTTTGAAAAATAGATTTTTACCATCTTTCGATATAAAAGAAAAAAGAACTCGGAGAATAGATTTTTTTTTTCTTTAAAAATAATACTGATTTCCCCAAGAGGGGCAACAAGTGTGGCAGATCTTTATTACGTTCTTAAATTGTAACTTTATTGACTGAACAAATTGATTATCTTCCGTAAGAAAATTTTTGGCCTTTTGAATCGGTGCAATCTACAGGGTATAATGGTGTATGAAACTCTCAGTCACGGCCCATGAAACTCTCCGCCGCGGCCCATGAAAATTTCCCCCACGGCCCGGTGGTGGACTGTGTTGTTGGCACCCATAGCGGTGCCAGACGCATGATCGTGGGTAACTTTAACATGAAGTAAACAGAATATGAAAAATCATGTGAAATTTTTGCTATGAAAATAAATATGAAAGTAAAAAAATTATCAAATAAAAGCTTATAAGAACAGAAAATCTTGGCCTACCATTTCGCACCAATACTTTATAATATATAGCATACAACATTGATTATATTTTAGAACGTATCTTATATATTTATGTGTTATCTCTTGGAAGCGTTATATGAAGTCAACACTTCAACCGAAGTCTGTCTCTACCTAGATCATCCATCACTCCGTAACATTCCGTTTGTTTCACATCATAACAATCAAAAGGAGTCGTGAAACATCGTCTAAATTTATGACATACATTTAGCTAAACGGTTGCCATCAATCATATTAAGTACTCATAAAACATTCACATCCTTACTAATAAATTCAGAGAGAAAAAAAAATATTTCTATTTTGGTCACACCTCTGCCAATATTCATCACCACCCGTTCTGGCGCAGTGGAGAAGAGAAAGCAGAATACGAGAGAGAGAGAGAGAGAGAGAGAGAGAGAGAGAGGAGAAAGCAGGATACGAGAGAGAGAGAGAGAGAGAGAGAGAGAGAGAGAGAGAGAGAATCCCCCCATCTACTCAAGTTGAACACTGCTTCAGTTTCGAAGTCTTTTCATGTATTTTATATGGGCGTGTGTATAGAGGCAATATTCTGAGAACCGGATGTATGCGTTTCGTCTCCAGTAACAGGCGTTTTTCTCCTCTCTCGAACTACCGACCGTTTGATTATTTTTTTGTTCGCCGGATAAATTGGGAAGAAAGCAGCCATATCGATTATTCGAACGTCCTCCCTCAAGACTTGCTTCCATATCGCCCACTTCCTTTGCCCACAGACTCACAGAGGCCTCCGAAGGCAAGGCAAATGCCGATCGTCTTATCATTTCATAAAATTGAACGTATTATGAATGTCTCGCCTTTGGTAAAGGGTCGTTAAGACCGAAAGATCTCGGCAACAGTTCTCGCTTTTTCATTTTCCTCCGTGGCATTACCTTTATTATACATAGCATCACGGTTTATATACTTCGTGATCAAGTTATTCATTATGAAAGCAAGTATTTTCAAATATGAATAAAGTATTACTTTAATGACGATTCAAGTGAGGTGGAGAAACATGACAGTTACATAAATGCAGTAATATATTCATACCTATGTTTCTGCATTAATATTTTCATAAAATGTCGAAATTAAGGAAAATAACTACGATCCGGTAAATAATTTGTCTAATATCAATAACACTAGGATGAAAATTATAATATACATACATACACACACACTTGTGTATATATAAATATATATATATACACAATATATATATATGTATATATATAGTATATATATATATATATATATATATAGATATATATATATATATACCTATATTGCTGCATTAATATATTCTAAAATATTCGAATCAAGGAAAATAACTACGATCAGATAAATAATTTGTCTGTATATATATATATATATATATATATATATATATATATATATATATATATATCTATCTATCTATCTATATATATATATATTATATATATATATATATATATATATATATATATATATATATACATACACAATTGAGAGAGAGAGAGAGAGAGAGAGAGATGTGGCGGGGGTGTGGGGGGGGGACTTATTATTTATGTAGACGAATGCAAGACTCCAATCCGGGAGATAAAAGAAGTCATCCACAACCTTTCCAACAGGAAACGTAGATCGTTTTGTCTTTGCAAAACCTTGCAAGCGACTACCCGAGGGGGAGGCAGCTTAAATCTTCCCTCGGACGGGAGACAGCAATGTATGGCTTGCGGCCTCGACACTTGACTCGAGCCTTTGTTGTTACCCTTTTACCCGAGGGAACGATCACTTTGTCACTAACGAGAAGGCTGGAGAATATAGGAGACCACTTAGCAAAAGGGAGTAGTGTTACCGAGAAAGGTATGGAACGATATATATATATATATATATATATATATATATATATATATATATATATATATATATATATAGTAATCTCTCTCTCTCTATATATCTATATATAACATATATATATATAAATATATATATATATAACATATACATATATTAATATATATAATAAACAGATATAGATATAGAGTATATATAAACTTATATATATATATATATATATATATATATATATATATATATATATATATATATATATATTTATATACATATTTATACACACACACACACACACACATATATATATATATATATATATATATATATATATATATATGTATATATATATATATATATATATATATATATATATATATATATATATATAATGTGTATATGGGCTATATACATATAACTATATAAATACATATATATGGGTATATATATATATATAATAACGATATGTATCTATAGAATCATATATACTTTATTGCGTGTGTGTGTATACACGGCATTTAAGAATTATAAGCCATCCTTTGAACATGGCACGCCAACAACACCTCTTTAAGCTTGGAAAGAATCCCCGCGATTCAGTTCCTAAGTGAATTATAAAGGGAGCGTGTTGACTCGATGCACTCTGCAAAGGCAGGCGAATATCTTTCTTCGTTCTGTGGTTTTGCATATACAGTATTTTGTTTTGTTTGTTTGCTTGTAAGGTGTTTTTACGTTGCATGGAACCAGTGGTTATTCAGCAACGGGACCAACGGCTTTACGTGACTTCCGAACTACGTCGAGAGTGAACTTCTATCACCAAAAATACACATCTCTCTCACCTCAATGGAATGGCCCAGAATCGAACTCGCGGCCAACTAGGTGGCAGGCCAACACCATACCGACCACGCCACTGAGGCGCTATATATACAGTATTTTATCCAAACGTATATCAATGAGTAACATCAATTTACGTAAGGGAGATTCCCTAGAACTCCTACTTTATTATGTCGACATTCTGAGGATTTCTTATTTAGAATAATAAATATAAAAAATGCGCCGAAGTTTCTTCGGCGCAGTCGAGTTTTCTGCACAGCGTATAAACAAGACCACTGAACATATATCTCTCTCTCGGTGTTCTCGGTATAATGCTGTATGAGCCGCGGCCCATGGTACTTTCAGCCGGCCGTGGTGGCCTGTGTTGCTACGTTGCCAGACGCACAATTATGGCTAATTTTAACCTTAAATAAAATAAAAAATACTGAGGCTAGAGGGCTGCAATTTGGAATGTTTGATGATTGAAAAGTGGTTGATCAACATAACAATTTGCAGCCCTCTTGCCTCGGTAGTTTCTAAGATCTGAGGGTGGACAGAAAAATAGCTATCTCAATAATTTTCATCTACAGAAAACTACAAGTACTCTAAACTCACCTACCGCATATTATCGACTTGGATAACCACGAGAATCTATTATATATATATATATAATATATATATATATATATATATATATATATATATATATATATATATATATATATATATATATATATATATATATATATATATATATATATATATATATATATATATATATATATATATATATAAATATAAATAAATATATATATATATATATATCTATATATATATATATATATGTATATATATATATTATATATATAAAATTATATATAAATTATATATATATATTATATATTATATATATATATATATAATATATATATATAGAAACGATGAGACTGTGATTACTGCTAAATTCATACATTAATTTCTAAGCTTTGCATGAACAGCTTCAGAAAACTGAAGCATCGTCAGGCGCTTCATACACCTACAGGAGGAATTATCAGCAGTGGATCAAACGCCCCAACACTTCCCGGATGTCGAGACCATAACTAACTCAGTACTTCCCTCATTTCATCTATCAAGCACTTTCTAGGTCTTCCTCTCATCTATCTGTGTTACTAACACTTTTAGACTGATTACCTGTTTCACCAAACAACCTCCGCTCCTTCCACATGAACGAACCATCTCAAAACGCTTTGAGCTGGTTTTTTTTTTCTTATGCTAATCTTTTCAGCATTACTAATATCTTCTTATTTCTCATGCTTCCATTTCTTCGTATGGCGAAGATGCAATACACAACAAATGCCATATACCATTGCTTGAGTTTTGTTGACCCTTTAACTTGGTATTGTGAAATATTAACTTCTGTTAAATTTTACAGATTTACTTCATTATTTAGTCATATTTTTTTCTATTGTTGAAATAACTGAATTTCTTATTTATTTATTATTTATTTATATTAAAAGAATTAACCTCTAAATATTAATTTTTTTTTCGTTTATATTCAAGATCCATACCTTACTTTCATTAGTTCAATAATCCTCTTAATATTTTGCACAAATCCCGCAAACATTCTTGCTTTGTCTATCGTGAGACTCGCCTCCACTCTCATCTTGCCATCTTCCTATATTCTTACTCTATAATTTTACTCTAAATCGCCAATACGAATCAATTATTTCTATTCTTTAACCATCTGTACCAAACCTCATTGCTCGTTAAAATAAATTTTTGGTGTCCTACTTCCAAACTCTGTACTTTTAATTTCTCTTATTTTATTTTTTAGACACCGTTGTCAAGGCAATTGGAAATCATGCAATACAGAGCCGATCCAAAGGGTTATAAATAGACTGAATGAAACAAATATACGCCATTATCCACCCTTCCAGCGCTCTTTTCTGTGGTAGATAACGACAAAAATCTCTCCTCTTACTTCCTTTGAGCCAGTTATATCTACAGGAAGCATTTGGGTCCTTGTGTAGCCTCTTGAACATCTAACTAGTTGCCTCTAAGACAACCTCGAGAACACTTATGAGACCAGACGTGTTCAAATAATTGAAAGCTGCTTTTTGCCTTGGTCAGACATAAGGGTCTTGACAGAGATAATGAATGGAGGAGCAATTGGAGGTACGATGCTGAGTTCAGCAAAACTAGCTCTTCAGAGATTAATTGATTTTATACAATATTCCTACCCCGTGAATCACCGCTATGGAAACGTGCAATATTTGGCTTTACTTATAACGAAGAAACTTTACTTTGTTTAGGTCTTGATTTGGATGTCAGCAGCTGCCCGCGGCATGTTGGTCTCTATTTTTCAGCAAAAATCACTGTAAGTAGCCGTGCCGTAACCTTTATTCTAAACACACACACACAAACACACACACACACACGAAGCTGAGAGCATCATCAGAGTATATCATATTTAATTTCTGACATACCCCACAGGCTGTAATTCACTAGGATCTCATGCTGTTTCTCTAACGGCCAGTGCGTGTTACTTGCATTTGGGACACCAGCATCCATATTCCATGGAGGTGACCTACTGTCGTATTATAGTAAAATTGTAAAATTGTCATCCTGGCAATATTATTGATGCAGATACTGATAAGTTTAAGGGAAGCTGTAAAACACAACAAATGCATATAACATTGCACGAGTTTTGTTGACCTGTCTTACTGATTTACTTCATTATTTATTCATTTATTCATTTTTATTTTCCCTTATTTCAAAATTAATTTTAATTGATTTACGTATTCATTTATTTATTTCTAATTTCTCTTATTTCAACGTGTCCCTTTTATTCTTCTTTTGCAAATTAATGGCATCTCTTGGTTGATCCCTCTTTAATAAGTTTTGTGTTTATTCTACACACACACACACACACACACACACACACACACACACAAACACACACACACACAAACACACATATATTATATATATATATATATATATATATATATATATATATATATATATATATATATACGTATAACTGTGAGTTAGTAACAGTCAATTTTATGGCTTTTATTGTTCCTCAAATTCCCGAGAATACGTAAGCATTCATAAACAAAGATAAACTCCCAAAACACACAAATAGGGAGGTTGACGCCAATGTGTATAAGCCCAAATCATTAGTTAAGATCCCCGCGTGAGCATAGAGAGGAGGACAGGACTTTTAAAGGTTTTAAGGGAAAGGAAGGGGGGAGGGGGGTGCAGGAGGGTGGGGGGGGGGGGCGGAGAATGAAGGAGACTGGAATTCTCATGTTACAAATTAAGCTCTATTATTTTCCTCAATTACAGCAATTTGCTATTCTTGGGAAATAACGGACGGTCGAATGCGGTTACGGTCGCGCCGGTACACTGACGTCTAAAAGGGGGGTGGGGGACGACGAGAGAGAGAGAGAGAGAGAGAGGAGATGCGAGAAGAGAGAGAGAGAGAGAGAGAGAGAGAGAGAGAGAGAATTATTTTGTTTTTAATTCTTTTTCCCTTGCTGTCACAATGTCAACGACTTGAGCGACACGGCAAGCTGCCTCTAAACAGGAAGGTTTTCACAGCCAGAGAGCGCGATAAGTTATTCATACTTGGCCCTATTGAAAAAAATTTATATATATAAAACAGGGTAAAATTGGTGCACAAATATCACCAATACTACTTTAAACTACACTATAATCACGCACTGTGTAAATAAATATGTATTTATATCTCTCTCTCTCTCTCGTCTCTCTCTCTCTCTCTCTCTCTCTCTCTCTCTCTCTCTCTCTGTATATATATTATATATATATATATATATATATATATATCCTATATATATAAATATATATAATATATATATAT
This sequence comes from Macrobrachium nipponense, assembly GCF_015104395.2. Taxonomy (NCBI): domain Eukaryota; kingdom Metazoa; phylum Arthropoda; class Malacostraca; order Decapoda; family Palaemonidae; genus Macrobrachium; species Macrobrachium nipponense. The sequence continues at coordinate 86,284,508 of NC_087205.1, forward strand.
ATTTCTATTTGTTTTTCGTTAACCGGTTTTACAATTTAATATCAGAATTGTTTCATACAGTAATATATATATATATATATATATATTATATATATATATATATATATATATATATATATAACTTTCTATGTTTTTCCGTTAACATTTTAATATCAGAATTGTTCATACAGAAATATATATATAGTATTATATATATATATATATATATATATATTACTGTATGAAAAAATTTTTAAAATAATTAAATGTAAAAGGAAAATAAAATATAGCAATAACATTTATGATATTTTCAATGTATGCTTTACAATGCAAAGATAGAAAAAATAATAATAATAATAATAATAATTAATAATAATAATAATAATAATAATAATAATAATAATAATAATAATAATAATAATAAAAAAGTACTACAGAAGATGGATGCCGGGTACCAACTCAAGACAAAGGGCAACAAAATCAACCATCTGATGTTCATGGGACGACATCAAGCTGTATGGTAAGAGCAATCAAGGAAATAGATACCCTAATCCAGACTGTAAGATTGTATCTGGGGACATCAGAATGGAGTTTTGGAATAGAAAAATGCGCGTTAGTCAACATACAAAAGGCAAAGTAGAACGAGAACTGAAGGGATAAAGCTACCAGATGGGAGCAAAGCACATCAAAAACCCATAGATGAGACTGGATACAAATACCTGGGAATAATGGAAGGAGGAGATATAAAACACCAAGAGATGAGGACACGATCAGGAAAGAATATATGCAGAGACTCAAGGCGATACTCAAGTCAAAACTCAACGCCGGAAATATGATAAAAGCCATAAACACAAGGGCAGTGCCAGTAATCAAGATACACGCGCAGGAATATGGGAATGGCCGGACGAGGCAGAACTCCGCAGCATAGATCAGAAAACCAGGAAACAAATGAAAATACACAAAGCACTACACCCCAGAAATCAAATACGGACAGACTATACATAACACGAAAGGAAGGAAGGAGAAGGAGGACTACTAAGTATAGAGGGACTGCGTCAACATTGAAAACAGAGCACTGGGGCTCAATATCTGAAAACCAGTGAAGACGAGTGGCTAAAGAGTGCATGGGAAGAAGGACTAATAAAAGTAGACGAAGACCCAGAAATATACAGAGACAGGAGAAAGACAGAAAGTAACAGAGGACTGGCACAACAAACCAATGCACGGACAATACATGAGACAGACTAAAGAACTAGCCAGCGATGACAATTGGCAATGGCTACGAGGGGGAGAGCTAAAGAAGGAAACTGAAGGAATGATAACAGCGGCACAAGATCAGGCCCTAAGAACAGATATGTTCAAAAGTACGATAGACGGAAATAACATCTCTCCCATATGTAGGAAGTGCAATACTACGAAAATGAAACCATAAACCACATAGCAAGTGAATGCCCGGAACTTGCACAGAACCAGTACAAAAAGAGGCATGATTCAGTGGCAAAAGCCCTCCACTGGAGCTGTGCAAGAAACATCAGCTACCTTGCAGTAATAAGTGGTACGAGCACCAACTGAGGGAGTGATAGAAAACGATCAGGCAAAGATCCTCTGGACTATGGTATCAGAACGGATAGGGTGATACGTGCAAATAGAACCAACAGTGACGGGCTGATTGACAAAGGTCAAGAAGAAAGTATCACTCATTGATGTCGCAATACCATGGGACACCAGAGTTGAAGAGAAGATAGACAAAAAATGGATAAGTATCAAGATCTGAAAATAGAAATAAGAAGGATATGGGATATGCCAGTGGAAATCGTACCCATAATCATAGGAGCACTAGGCACGATCCCAAGATCCCTGAAAAAGGAATCGAGAAAAACTAGAGGCTGAAGTAGCTCCAGGTCTCATGCAGAAGAGTGTGATCCTACAAACGGCACACATAGTAAGAAAAGTGATGGACTCCTAAGGAGGCAGGATGCAAACCCGGAACCCCACACTATAAATACCACCCAGTCGAATTGGAGGGGACTGTGATAGAGGCAAAAAAAAAAAAAAAAAAAAAAAAAAAAAAAAAAAATAATAATAATAATAATAATAATGTTGTTTAATTTTATTTCTCTAAACCAAGATTCGCTAAATAAATGTAAATTTTTTAATGTTCCTTACGGTCTATCTAGTTGGTATTACTATTTTTTATAGTAAGGTAGCAATGTCACGAACCTAATATTTGGCAGTGCTATATTGAAATTATGCAGCCAACAAAATCGCTTCTATTTCTACTTTTTTTTTTTTTTTTTCAACGTGAACGCCTTTTTTTTTTTGACAATTGACAATTTCCTTTTCAAAATAATACATACTTATTCATTTATGCAACTTTGCCGTTACCCCGATATAGTGAAAGCAATAATATTGGTTATTACGCTTTCTTCAAAGTACTATTTTCTGACTTAAAGGTACACTATCGTAGATTGTTTGTAAGATATCTACGGTTTCGTAGTATTTACAAGAATGGAATATATATATATATATATATATATATATATATATATATATATATATATATATAATATATATTTTGCAGAGCTTCAACATTATCGGATTCTTTTCGGTTTCTTATATATATATATATATATATATATATATATATATATATATATATATATATATATTGCAGAGCTTCAATATTATTGGATTCTTCGGTTTCAATAATATATATATATATATATATATATATATATATATGTGTGTGTGGTGTGTGTGTGTACGATATATATTTCAAAGGATCAATATTACTGATTCCTTGGATTCTTAGATAAACAATGTTTATGTAATTTCTTCAAAGCCTTATAACTAACTCGCAAATCTTTAATTCCTTCTTTTCGAGCTAACCTATTAGAATGAACTGATTAAAAAAAAGCATTCCCTGTCTTGTCTGACCAGCCACACAATTATGTTTTAGGTATATGATGATTTACAGGACCGTTATCAAACGACTAAATTTCTACCAATTTTTTTCTAAGAAATCACAGGATCAAGTCATTGGGAGAAGTATATTTACAACACAGAATCGATATATTTTTTTCTAATCAACATGAAACCTTCACTTCCAAACCGCACTTCTCACTGTGATAATTGATGCGTCCCGTGAATTCCCTCGTTATTACCCCTTTCCTTTTCTTTTTCTGTCTTTTTTTTTTTTAATTCCATTCGCTGGCAATAATTGAAACCCCTCAACCATGTTCCCTTCAGCTGTGGCATAAGGCCTTTGATCAATTGCTTATACATTCTTCTTTCCGCTCATCAACATCATATTGCACCTTGACTTCCTGGTGGGGTATTTTTGGGCCTTCTCAAAAATAGGACACCTTTCACTCCCTTTTTTTCGTTATCGGGGTTCTCTCTCTCTCTCTCTCTCTCTCTCTCTCTCTCTCTCTCTCTCATCATCATCATCATCATCATCATCATCATCATCATCATCATCATATCAGAGTTTTAAAATATTGCTTTTGTACATATTTGAATTTATTTCCTCATTCTCACGTATCCCTGCTTTAGCCCCAAAATTGTACAACTTGCTTTCTTGCCTAGAAATCATAGCAAAAATACTCTCAAAGTGTAGAAATAAGAGAAAGAAATAACGGAAAGAAGAGAAGGGATTTATCGAAATAAACGCCTATTACTCCTATCATCGCCGATTTTGCAAGGACTTTAACAATGTAGGTCATTACTCATTACGTTTTCAAGTCCTAAAACTAAAATTGATTTTGGAGGCGCATCTCGAGATAATTGTTTCCATCAAATTGAAAATACGCTTTGTTCCAGTGGCGTCTTTTCTGCGCCTGATTTCTCCACTCCCAGATTCCTAAAATTTCTTTACTAATAACTTAATTTTCATTCTCTGTTCGATCCTAGAAAAAAACTATATATATATATATATATATATATATATATATATATATATATATATATATATATATGTATATATATATAGATATATATATATATATATATATATATATATATATAGAGAGAGAGAGAGAGAGAGACGAGAGAGAGAGAGAGAGAGAGAGAGAGAGAGAAGAGAGAGTGATAAAATAACTGGGCATTCAAGGAATGATCAGTAATTAATAAACACTGTCTAACCCAAACAATGTCACTTCCCGCATACCATAACATCAACATCTATAAATAAGACAATAAATGACACATCGAAAACATTTCCAACAAACCACAACGATACGAGAAGCGATGTAAAGAGCTTTGTAGTTTTAACCGCACGAGCACCTCACAATCGACGTACAAATATAGCAAAGAGCAAATAAAAAAAAAAGGCCTTGCATAAGTCATAACAGCAGTGAAATGGCAGTCGTGGGTATTCGGACCTTTTACGTAAATGCTATGATTCGGCCACTGAAAACCTTCTGTCAATTATTCCCAAAATCTTCCGTTGCGTGTTCCATATCGAGGACATGAATGCAATGATTTTGCCACGTCAGAGGTGAGACCCGTAATCACGCTGCTTCATAAAAACCAAGAAGTGTTCCCTAAGATGGAACTGCTATTACGAGGGTAACATTACATGTATATATTGGTTATAACCTTTCCTCCAGATGATTATGGCTAATAAAAACAATTCCTGAAAATAAACATTCGATAAGGAAAGGATGTGGTGATTGCATCTGTTTGTTTTAATTCTGTAATTCTATGTAAAAAATTGAACTGTGTCATTCCCCGTTTCTCCACCCCCCCCCCCCCCCCCCTCCCCCCCCCCTCTCTCCCCCTTCCCCATTCCCTTCCTTCCTCTCTCTCCTCTCTTCTCTCTCTACTATCCCTCCCTCCTCTCTCTCTTCCTTCCCTTCATCTTCTTCAATCCTCCATTCCCTTCCCTTTCCACCCCTCCCTCACTCTCTCTGTCCTACTTCCCTTCCTCTCTGCTCTCTCTCTCTCTCTCACTCTCTCTCTCTCTCTCTCTCTCTTCTCATCCCCCTCTCTCTTCACTTCTCTCTCGCTCTCTCATCCCTCCTTCCCTTCCTCTCTCCCTCTCTCACCCCTCTTTCCCTTCCTCTCTTACCCCTCCTTTACCCACCCTCCTCCTCATCTCATATCTTCTCTCTTCTCTCGCTCTCCTTCCTTCATCTCCTCTCTCATCCCTCCCTTCCCTTCCTTCTCTCACCCCTCCTTCCCCTCCTTCTCTCTCTCTCTTCTCTCTTCCTCCTCTCTCTCTCTCTCTTCTCTCCACCCGTTACAAAGCGGTTATTCTGCCGCTGCTGTACCACCATCTTCGGGGTGTCTCTTCCCCTTCCGAGGTCATTCATCGTCTGCAATCTATTTCATCGAGACTCATTATTCACGAGGGGCAATCTACATCATCGAGGTCTCGTGTCTACCATCCCAACGTCGCCAATCTACCACATCTACTAGGCGGCGTCACCCTAGAGGGCTGCCGCTGACAGGTGGTGGGCAGCAGGCAGAAGGTAAGCGGATGAATTTATCTAACTTCATCTCCTGAAGGAGGAAGAGAGAGAGAGAGAGAGAGAGAGAGAGAGAGAGAGAGAGAGAGAGAGAGAGAGAGATAAATAATGCCTTGGTAGGAGACTTCCTTTTGTCGTTGTCGACAATCCGAGACATGTGTCCAAGGAAATAAAAAATCTTCCTAAATTAATACGCAAGAACTATACGAAAACAAAGTCTGTGTGTGTGTGTGTGTGTGTGTGAGAGAGAGAGAGAGAGAGAGAGAGAGAGAGAGAGAGAGAGACGAGAGAGAGAGAGAGAGAGAGAGGATGGGCGGATTGGATCATGAAATTTAGGGACAATCCCAAGCACTGGGACCTATTTTAGAGAGAGAGAGAGAGAGAGAGAGAGAGAGAGAGAGAGAGAGAGAGAGAGAGAGAGAGGTAAAACCACAAATAAATTAAATTTGCTTAATTTCAGAAAATGCGTACACTAAGACAAGAATAAATGTAGGCAGACTTTAGGATTATAAAGAAGTATCAAACAACTAACTAGAAAATGTCAGGGCCTTCAAAACCTCCGTAATCAGACCAATGTTTACAAATGGCCTCTCCGGCGCCATCATTATAGAGTTCTGCGGCCATTTATATTCCCTTAACACCCACTTTTCCAAGGCCTTTCTTTGATTCATATTTCAGAACTTCCTTACACACTCCAAAAGAACCTAAGCCTACTGCATCCGTTCAAATATTCCCCTATCATACGTGAACACTTCAGTATACCCAGAAGAGGAAACCACATTCGTTTCTCTACATCAAAAAGATGATCTGTTTACCTAATGCTTAAGTGGGAGCCAGCGGGAGTCTCCTTTTTCACAGAATGTCTCGACGGCTTACCTACCACACGATTTGAATATATATTTCTTTTTATATCCCAAGAGCCAATGTACTACAACTACAGAACTATAACATTATGATCATGAATATCGCCTGTCCAGTTTTTACTATTCTTAAGACCGACCTTAGTAGAACAAAACCTCTCCATTTTTGGCTCGATGGAGATGGCGAAAGGTCTGCAAGATAATGAAAGAACTGCTCTCAAACGAACTTCAAAATAAGGAACTCGGAAGTTACGGGGCAGAGAAAAAAAATGTTATGGACCAAATAAGCCGTGTTTCGTCATATTTCTATTTGATGTTGCTTGAATTTCTGGGAAAACGCTAACTTTCCACGTAGAGTTTGATCCTGTAACGCAACAATATCCAGACGCCAAAACACGCCGTGCAGAAAAACGCACTGTCCTGATCAAATGCAAAAATGTGCATGGATGATAAAATACAGTGGTTAGTTACGAAAAAGGCAGAAAGGGAAGTGCTGGAACAAATGCAAATATGTACCGAGCTAAACATCACGTAAAGCCGTCATGATCTTTTATATATATATATATATATATATATATATATATATATATATATATATATATATATATATATATATATATATCTTTTATTATTCACTGTCGTATTAGAGGCAAAATGTGTCTAGGGCTGAAATCAATATGCATAAATAGGGTTTTTGCATGACTGGTTGTATTTTACATGAAATAACTCGATAATTAACCGTTTCGATTTATCAGTTCTGTGGAATCTTTATCAATAAAACAAGGGAGACGAAATGACCAGTGTAGGCACGAAAACTGCTGTGGCTGGAAAGTTGCAAAACTAGGCACGATGTTAAAAGACATCTTCGCAGACTTCAGAAAAGATGAAACACCAATAGCCTCTACCAAATCGAACAAAAGCTCTTAGTTTTCAGTTTCCTCAGTGTGCGTGTGAACACACACACACACACAGACACACACACATAAAAAAAAAGATTTTTTGTCTCTTTTTTTATAAATTGCAATTTATCATTAATTCCTTAAAGCAAAATTGAAGTTGATGGTCTTAGGTTTCCAACCTAATAAACATTAGAGAAAATGTCACACTTATACTTCTAAAGAATTTCATTTCCTAAAACTCATTAAAGAGGCCCCTACCACAAGGAGAGGTCATTTATTCTTCCGCCTTGAATTCCTTTAGGAGATGGCAAACGCTTAACATGGGTTAGTGTACTGGACCACTTTTTGGAAAGCTTTCTGCGTAATTTCCAAAGCTCCTTTATAATCAATTAAATTTCAGTTCGAAAAAACGAACCCACTGCCACAATTTTATATGTACAAGTCAAAGGTTAGTTCCAGAGGACCGCAAGTGACTGAATGATAAGACCACCAAATATTGTTGGGCAATAAATTTCTTTAAACAATACTAAAACTTCCTTGAAATAGGGTGTATCCCTGGAATTCAACTCAGGATACTTCCGTATCACTACAGGGAGATATATTTGATCTTCAAATCAGTAGACCTAGGGGGTGGGGAGGGAGGGGAGAGGGAGAGAGGGAGCAGAAGAGGACCAAGGTACGAGGTCCATAAAACTCACCGAAAAAGCCAAATAACATCGTTAACAACCACCGCCTACCATCAGATTATTATAACTTCTAGGAATTTATGCCCTACACAAGAGAGAGAGAGAGAGAGGAGAGAGAGAGAGAGAGAGAGAGAGACTGTTACCATAGAAACCTCACCCGTTTTCTTGCTCCTCAGTAGTCACCGCGGAATTGCGGAATTGTGCTCTTGCGGGATTTCAAACGAAGGGGCCCTTATCTTTAAAGCGTTAAACGAGAGAGAGAGAGAGAGAGAGAGAGAGAGAGAGAGAGAGAGAGAGAGAGAGAGAGCGTAATAAACAGGAAAGACAGGTTGGTTGGTTATAGTCTGTTAACTTGTGCTATAGCAACCAAATCTTTTCCACCGACTTTCGGGGGAGCTAGCCTCTCGATAACAATCGCGGCAGAAGATGTTCCTTGTCCGGCGGGGTCTCTCTCTCTCTCTCTCTCTCTCTCTCTCTCTCTCTCTCTCTCTCTCTCGGGATCCGTATCGTCACTATCTACTATATTTGTCCTCCGCTGCTCCTAACCTACAACCCAGAAGAGAAATTTTGTGGTCTTTGGGTCACCACAAACTAGCATGTCTTCGGATATTTCAGTACTCGACGATTCCTACGACTCCTTTCCCTTCAACGGGCTGCTCTAGGAGCAAGAGCCCGTGCTGGCATAAGGCCAGCTTAATCTCAAACAACATCCTTTTCCTTTTTCGTTAGAACTCATTTAAATTTCAAAGACAATTTTACGCTCACACAAACGTACGAACTGTCGAAAAACCACTGTCTCATGGAACTTGTCCTACCGGTTCGGTCGTCGCGAGTTCGATTCCCCGCTCTGCCAACGTGGAATCAGAGGAATTTGGTTCTGGTGATTAGAAATCCATTTCTCCATATAATGTGGTTCAGATCACGCAAT
>NC_087205.1:86295830-86298330 GCF_015104395.2 Macrobrachium nipponense
TCATAAAATCCATGAGGACGATGCACTTGGAAGTAGGGATGAGAAACAAGGAAATTTACTAACAGGCAACGAATGCGCGTCAGTTACCCCGCAAGGATAATCATCATTCAGGAAATGAAAGAGGGAGAGAGAGACAGATGTACCACATGGTCAGTCGAAGACGAGACGAAAAGTAATTCTCTCTCTCTCTCTCTCTCTCTCTCTCTCTCTCTCTCTCAATATAAGGTAAATGAGGCGGGGCTCGAGCAAGGAGATGCGACAGGTCACATTTGGAGGTACAAGGCTCTTCACTCGTGGCTGGACTTCCAGGCATCCCTGGAACCCAGCCACCTCAACCGCTACCGCTAACCACACTCATAATGCCCAAACGATAGCTGTCGCCGACAGATCTGATAGCCTATGATACCCAAGCTTCGTTTATAATCGATTCTTTTCTTTGTGGGTCTCCTGACCGCACCAATCATCGCTGGTCCAGGTGAAATTCTTGGCATTTTATTCGTTGTGTTATCGCATCACATTTATTCGTCTTCGCGTTTTACTCTTCGTTACGGGTGAAATGTGATCCTTGGAAAGGATAGGTATTATCATTCATATTAGCACTCGCACTACTGTTATTATTATGTAGAAAATCATCGACCTCAAACTTCCTAGAGATACTTTAACGTCTTGTAAAGTTTCCGCTCGAAGCTTTCTAACCTAATCATTCAAGTTTCCTTTTGAAGATTTCCAATCTATAGAGAGTACCATAAGGAATCACGATAATTACTTACATGCCCAATTACCTCCTTAGCCTTCATCATCAAATGCCTAATGAAGACATATACAGCTGCTCTTTTGCCCAGACCCTTAAAAGTTAAGCTAATGCGTAATTTGTTTCCCTATTTATAATAATAAAAATATCTTAAGGGTCCACATCAGTCATCGAAAGCGGTAATTTGGCCTCCAACGGGATACAAATACTGAGATGGAGAGGAGTAAACTAAAAAAAATTCTGAATTTTTTTTTACATTCATTCTTAGATTCTTGTCCTGATGTCAGAAGATATATACATCATATTCCAATGGTCTTGTACTAAATCCAGTGTTACATTCATCATCAATAACTTTTAGATCCTGGAGTGGCAATGTCCCTCCACCCCCACACCAATATTTTTAGTTATTCTGTACTGTTATTCTTACATCACGCCAAGAAATGGCTTAATGTTCTTTATCTGACTGTAGCAGGTAACATGAAACTCGGATAGCAACATCCTCTAAGTATCAGGCGTCCTAATATTTTCTATAAAAATAAAAAAAAATTGTCGCTCTCACTCTGTCAGATTGGATTTTGCCAGTTAGATCCTGATGGAACTCTTAAGTTTATTTAGAATAGAATATACAATTCAGGCCGAAGGCCAAGCACTGTGACCTATGAGGTCATTCATCGCTGAAAGGAAAATTGAGGGCAAAAGGTATATCAGGAGGAAAACCTCGCAGTTGCACTATGAAATAATTGTTAGAAACGGGTAGAATGTAAGATGAAAGAGAGAGATTATGAATGGAAGTACAGTAAACGCAATGAATGCAGCTAGGGGCCGAAAGAACGCTGCAAAGAACCTAATTAATGCGTACAGTGCACCGCGCGTGAAATGCATCGGCGTCACTATGCCCGTACGGGGTTAAACTTATCAAGTTTGAAAATAAACTATGAAGGCAAATGTGACGGAAATTCTCCACGGAGATCCTGAAACTCTTCTCAAGTTATTTAAGCGACACGAAACGGAAGTTAATCTGATGTAGGAAAGGAATAAAGACACGAGATATGCAGTCTTGTGTCGGGTGCTGTTGTAACTTTCACAACCGCAAATGAAAATTGGTGTTTCATTTGTATGAATTTCGCCTCAACAATCAAGTTAATTTCTGAAATGAATAAAATCTGAAATTTTCAATCTTTTATATTTACTAAAAAAAACCTATCAAGCTAATTAAACAAAATTTGATTTTGCATTCTTTCTGTGCCATGATTATTTCTGAATTATACACATACACACACATATGTATATATGTATATATATAGATATATATATATATATATATATATATATATATATATATATATATAGTATATATATGTGTGTGTTTTTTTTAGCGTTCTATACTTTAGTGTGTATTCCTTCCTTTCACTTTGAAAGGTGCGCCTTTTGGCTCTTCCTTTTAGATTTGTTTTTTAATTCTTTTTACCGAGTTCACTTTTAGTAAAGGTCATTTTTAGTTTTCTGGTTTTTAGTTAATGTGCAATGTATTTAAGTTTGATTCAGTATTTAAGTAAAAATTAGTTTCCATATTAGGGTTTCTCATACTTGTATGTTTCTTTTAATTATGTGCTCTGAATGCTTTTTGTTTATATATAGATGTCGTGATGATGTGTGTGTGTGTATATATATATATATATATATATATATATATATATATATATATATATATATATATATATATATATATATATATATATATATATATAT
>NC_087205.1:86305830-86335460 GCF_015104395.2 Macrobrachium nipponense
TCCAATTTCAATACTAATGTTAATTTGTTAAAAATGAGCCTACCTTTACTGTAATATTCTCGACTGGCTTATACGGTATGCAATCGAGCTGATAACAAGTAGCTAAAGATGTTAGATATGTGGCAAACACAGCCGCACTAAAATACAGTTAATGATAACAATGTGGATAACGGTTAAGAAATTCACAGACATTATCCACATTGTGTTATAAAAAAATCCACAATTATATATTAAAGTATATTACCATGTAAAGAAACATAGACTTTCGAACACCGTTCAGTGTAGACGTCTACACTGAACGGTGTTCGAAATGTCTATGTTTCTTTACATAGTAATATACTTTAATGTATAATTGTGGATTTTTTTTATAACACAATGTGGATAATGTCTTACATGAAATTTAACAACCACCCAATGCGAGAATCGACACAAGACAATGTCCCAATTTCTGCCCAATCGCGATAGAAGTCCCAGCGTCCGCCCAACCAAGAGAGAATAAGTAGAAACGACGTGGAGGCGTAATCACATTCATCTATTGCACACTCCACGGGGCTGCAACACCGTGGTGCAACCTTCACATGCAGGGTGCCAGTTGTGTAAGCCCAGGGACGTCGCCTTTTATGTGACTGCTTCTTTGGTAGGCTGCCCACCTGCCAACGTTTCACCTGTGCCCGAAAAGTGACCTAATGCAGTCTGGTGACATCGGTGGTCGAGATCTGACGGGAAATCAGAAATGGGTCACAGTAAAGGGACATACAAAGCACATGATACATATGCACCCGGGGTATCATTACTCAGAGAGATGATGCGTTATGCACGACGTCGGATGGGTATGTATCGCTAAAGAATGCTAATCACAGCAGTTCGGAAGCGTGACAGGCACCGTTCGGCATACAAAGCAGACACAGCGATTGAAAAAAAAATATTCATGAAATATAAACAATGGGTATAAGGACACACGTATGGCATGGATATAGAATATAAAACAATGCATAGATCAGGCGGGAATCGCGTAATCTGGAAAATAAAATGTAAGAAGCAGCTATTACGAATACACCTTTATGCAATACAGACATCAAGCGTAAAGCGAATGGGTGAACACACAAAAAATGTTTTCTCTATATATTGAAGGCTCGAGATATGTCAGAATTCAGTATATGAAACATGATATAAACGAAGCATAAAAACTAAACACCATGACTGGTTATACGAACTAAATCTGTACTGAAGCCATAATAAATACGCGAACTGATAGTTAAAATACGGTAAAAATATAATAATAATAAAATAGCCAAGATTGGCACACGAAAAGTAAATATAAGCTAAATGGGTTAAACAGAAAGTGATGGGGTTCAAGAATAAGATGGGTGATTCATGACACGTGAGAAATAAGGGACAGAGGGGTAAGGCAGAAAGAGTAATGAGATGACAGAACTCAGAGCCTAAAATTAAGATGACATTTGGCTTTTAACCAGTTCGAAAGACAATTTAATCAGCGGCAGAAAACTTATTCGAATCTATTCAAAACCTAGTCTCTTATAGACGTTCCAACTTTCACACGAATAAGTATTCGGGCCTAAGAATAACGATTTTGATAATCACAAACAATATGTTCATACGTATTGTGGCTATCTTTTTTTCCAACCCCTTGTGACAATGTTAACTCTAACACCTGAAACAATGTGACGTGAATTACTGTGGAAACAACAACTACAAAAGTAATACCAGATTCGCGACGAACATTTAAAACTAATGCCGAATTCGCTACGAACAATAGCGAGAAAAAAAACCCATCATTATACTTAAGTAATTCAAGCCTTGGTTTCTTGATTCGAAGCTATGTAAGATTGTAAGACATTTTCTAAGATGTTTTATATATTACAATCTGAATATAGTGACAATGAAAAGATGGCAACCGTCTTCTATTCAGTTAAAAAAACTATAATATATATATATATATATAGATAGATAGATAGATAGATAGATATTACAATAACGATTCGACGAACACTAAAATACTGTAAATCCAATGTTCAAATACATAAAAAAGTGTCTTCGAAAGATGAGAGAGAGAGAGAGAGAGAGAGAGAGAGAGAGAGAGAGAGAGAGAGAGAGATGCGAACATATATAGGGGAGAGAAGAATAGGACGTAGGGTAGAGGAAGGGGTCGCTTGACAAATGACGATCAGAGCTTTTGGACGGTCGGTGACAAATTGTGGCCGATCACGCTCCACTACACAAAACGGACGGGGTGTTTTGGAGGGGGAAGGGGGGGCATTATGGAAGAAAGAGAGAGAGAGAGAGAGAGAGAGAGAGAGAGAGAGAGAGAGAGAGCACTGAAATGTAAAGTGCCAAATATTAATATGGGTAAAACATGTAGGGGTTTCTTTCAATAAATCTCAAATTAAACCGACACAGTTATGGAAGAAATGTTTTTTCATCTATTGGATTTTACGTTAGCTATGCAAGTCTAAAGGCAACAAGATTAATCGTTAATAATAACAATAAAAATCATAATAATAATGATAATAATAATAAAGGTTGATGGAATCAATGTGGGGTGATGGCTAAATATTCATGACACTGTGCCAAGAATATCTGCGAAAATGATGTAAAAATCATAAGAGTAATGACACAGCTAATGGTATGAGACGTCATTAGTGATAATTCTGCTAGATAAGATAACATTAATAATTGATACTGATACCTGATACTCCATAATACTGCCGGTGGTAAATAATGATCGAGGCAGGTGTCCTCAGCAGCATCCCAACGAGACGCGCACACACCACCATGAAAATGTATGGACGTACAAACGAATGCACATACACTTGTCCGGAGAATAGCGATCATGCCAGTGGTGTCGCACGGAGCAACATAACAGAATACCTCACAGGTGCAGAATAAGAGATCGGGTGGTAATCAGCTCGGGAGGATGCAATTACGACGGTCATCTTTATGGATCTGGTGCTGTTACAAATAGGTTACATCCGCAGAGGTTTGTTTACGAATGCTAAGCCGGAACGGCGAAGATTGCGCAGGGCCCCAGATGTTGCTTGCGAAGGGCGGGGAGGACCATGCAATGCTTGTGGCTGACCCGTGCAACACTTGAGGCAGGTTCTTGCAGGCAGCCTCTCCCGAGTGGTGGGTGTTTTCACATCCATGAATGATGACATCGAGCCAGGGCAGAATCTAATGCGGTCTTGCAGGCAGATTTGCTCAAGCAGAACACGATTTACACTTACAAAGTGCTCATTATATAATTTAGCTAAGGATTTATGTTTTCTTTTTAATGTTTAATGCACTAGGCGAGTCTTATAATGCAGGAGCCCGTAGTCACTCTTGCCGGAACTGCAAGTAGGGCTTTGCACATTGCTGAGATGTGGCATGGAAAAAGAAATATGTAGAAATATCAACAAATGAGAAAAACATAAAATGTCCTGCTTCAATAGTTAAATGATTATCGGAGGTTTGCTGCATAGTGGACCTTTTTCAGAAGAATTAATGACACGTCAGCATGCCATGCGAATGTAGCTACGTGTTTATCAAAGAAAATTACAATATTCTGAAAAACTGGTCTATAAATTTTCTGCAAAACTGCCACAAAATGTGAACAATGAATGTCGAAGATACTGTTTTTTTTTTTCTTTTTTTTTTTCATCTGGAATGATGCTCTTTCCAAGGCTAACGCATTATTTTTAATATATAAATCTGATGAACATCGTGCGTGAACTTCCAAAGCACGGGATCCCCTAGACCAACTCACTCTCACAAGTCGTATTTAAATCACACGAATTTATTTCTTAAGGATTTATTTAAGGCAAGAAACGATGATCGTGACACTGGCCCAAATGTACACGTATTCTATATACTGGCCTTTTATAACAGAGCTCTCATAAGTTATTCTGATCACAGTCATTTACTATGACAAACAACGTTACGACCGTCACTCTTTGCATAAATAGCATTATTGATCTTAAATCCATCACTGATGAACTTACATGATAAATCACACTGTCAGATATAGACAAGAGTCTACAAATAACTCAGAAAAGAGTTGTATGTCATTCGTTCTGTGTTTTTTAAATGGACAATTTTAAATATTTTATTTTGACTTGTTTTTATTAAATGTAGCGTTTTAAGATTTAATAAACAATTTGGTTCCTCACTTCGTATTTTTCGCCTTTCCTGAATTGAAATTTGGTGGGATACAAGCTACTTTTTTAAATATAGCAGGATGCATTCTATATCCTAAAGCCTGTTAACCGTGAGCTAGACTCATAAGAGCATGGTAGGAAGAAACCTAGATTCATAAAAACATGGTAGGATGCAAGCTAGTCTCATATAAACATGGTAGGATGCAAGCTAGACTCATATAAACTTGGTAGGATGCAAGCTAGACTCATATAAACATGGTAGGATGCAAACTAGACTCATATAAACATGGTAGGATGCAAACTAGACTCATATAAACATGGTAGGATGCAAGCTAGACTCATATAAACATGGTAGGATGCAAGCTAGACTCATATAAACATGGTAGGATGCAAGCTAGACTCATATAAACATGGTAGGATGCAAACTAGACTCATATAAACATGGTAGGATGCAAGCTAGACTCATATAAACTTGGTAAGATGCAAGCTAGACCAGCACACAGAAAAGCGTCTAAAATGAGAAGGATGTGTGAGAATACGTATTTTCAGCAGTCAACATACATCCCAATAAGAACAACAACAACTACCGATATGAAGGACATGCTATTTCCCAATGGACTGAGACAAATGAAACAGTTTTGCTTAATGCATGCGAGTGAAGTTTCGGTACTGCAGGAAGTTTCAATTTAATTGCTCTTCAGAATACGAAGTCACACAGAAATAGTTCTACGGAACTTTAACGACGATGGTGCATTTTCGTCCGTGTGATCATAAATAGACTGATTATTATTATCAAAGCCTTTCTGAGAGCAGGTAGACTAACCCCTGGATCCACGCCCTCCAACCCCTTTGGGAAAAGGTGTATCATGGAGATTATATATATATATATATATATATATATATATATATATATATATATATATATATATATATATATATGCACACACATTTACATATACACATATATGTATATATACACATATATATAATGTATATATACATATGTATGTATATATATATATATGTATTTGTATATATAATTATTCATTTATTTATATATGTATACGCGCAGATATACAACTCATAATTAGGTAAACCGTGATACTTAACGAAAATGATTAATAATGTAACATATACAAACATTAGTATCGACGTCTGAAATGAGATTAAAGCATAAGAAAAACAAAGATACCAAGCACTACAATACATCAATCAAACCTATTTATAATAGATTCACAAAAATGGACACACTAACTCAAGCGTGCCTCTTCAGTCTCTCCTTGGACAATAATACAATTCGGTACAAATCTGCTCAGAATATGATTTTTTTTTTCTTCACGAGAAACGCCATGAAAATTGATTCCATCATGTAGGTCATGGGGCAAAGGTCAAAGTCAGGGAAGAATCAAATCCTGTGAATATATATCAAAAGCATGAAAAAGAGAAATCAGAATATTCTCTAATTTTTACTGTTGCTCTCTCTCTTTCTCTCTCTATCTCTCTCACTCTCTCTCTAATGACTTCGTCTCTCTCCTCCACTCTCTCTTCACTCTCTTTCTCTCTCTCTCTCGTTTAACTATACTCTCTCTCTCTCTCTCTCTCTCTCTCTCTCTCTCTCTCTTTACTTTAACTATACTTTCTATGTCTCTCTCTCTCGCTCTCTCTTGACTTCGCTTCCTCTCTCTCTTTCTTTAACTATACTTTCTTTCTCTCTCTCGCTCTCTTTCTTTTCTTTAACTCTCTCTCTCTCTCTCTCTCTCTCTCTCTCTCTCTCTCTCTCTCTCCCTTGCCGTGAGAAAAAGAGAGGGAGAGAAATTAAATGCTTACCCTGCTACAAGCTTTTGCTCTTAACTTCTGCGCCCCCCCCCCCCCCCCCGCTCCCCCCACACCAACTCATACCCCCGACTCCGCATCTCTCACGCACAAACTCCCAAACAAAAACAAACAAAAGCAAAGAACTGGCGAAAACAATCCGCCATTTTTCGTTGGCACGTCGCAATAAATCACGACCCCGAATTCAGATGGTAAGAGGGGCTATCTGTACGGCAATCATTACGAGTTATTTATACGAAGTCTATCAATTAAGTGGCGGGTGCACTTAAGAGAGATGTCAAGTTCGGCGCCTGTATTATGCCCTCGCGCGGCCTCCCTCCCCCACCCCCAGTGACGTCACATCCGGACCAGTCACGTTCATTGCCTGGTCACGTGACCCGTCACCAGGGGGTGCACGATCTGCTATACGCCGTTGAGTGGGAACGTAAAGAGAATCTGACGTCAATATCTCGATTCATTTGTCAGCTCGGTTTCTTCTCTCGTAGATTAATGCAATACTGTGGAATAAAATGGCAGTCAAGTTGAAAAAAATAAAATAAAATAAAAAAACTGACCTATTCTGCAGGTTCTGAGGGATATATACAAGGTGTCCATAAAGTCCCAGTGCCATTCTGAGCAATAAATACTTGTAATGGTACTGGGACTTTATGGACACCCCTGTATTTCCTCGCTTTCTAGGATCACATTTACAGACTACCCGTGGTGGCGACTCGGTTGGAACAGGAAGTGAATGGCGAGATGAAACGAAGCAAAAAACCTTAATTTATGTCGGACTGCTGAAACGACTGCCGTGCAAGAACGATGTCGAATTCTATTACATACTCCATCTGAACTTATCGATTCGTTTCCTCGTTGTTTGGGTAGCCGAGTTCGTTTTTTAATGACAAGTTCTCTTCAAACATGGATTTCTTAGATATAATCATTCGTCTTGAGATCTCACACAGTCTACGTTATTTTTTTCCACGAAATTTTATGCCCAACAACCTAAGATTACATCCCGATAATTTTATTAACAAAACTTTTCGAATTCACCCTATATCCAATGAGGTCTTCCGATTCATGGTCAAACTAATCTTTGCATGTAATAATAATAATAATAATAATAATAATAATAATAATAATAATAATAATAATAATAATAATAATAATAATAATAATAATTACTAGCAGCAGCCGTAGTAATAATAGTAGCATAACCTGGAAAAGGTGATTAAAACCCTAAGACAAAAATCTGATGTGTATATATATATATATGCATGTAAATATATATATATCCATATAATATATATATTATATATATATAATATGATATAAATATATATATATATATATATATTATATACATGTATGCATATATATATATATATATATATGATATATATATATATATATATATATTTATATGCATACATGTATATATATATATATATATATACATATATACATATATAAGCTATATACATATATATATACTATATATATATATATATATATATATATATATATACATGTATAACATGTATGGCATATATAAATTAATATATATATATAGTAATATATATTATATATATATATATATATATATATATATATAAAAGTTTATATAACAGACAAGAACTTGACCCCAAATGAAAGCACCAGTCAACCCAATAACCAGAGTGAAACATAAAAAGGAGATAATAACATTAAGCGAAATGGGAAGAGAGAGAGAGAGAGAGAGAGAGAGAGAGAGAGACAAATGAAGGGAATGGGGAGGGGGAAGAGGAAGAGGTTAGCAGAAGATAAGTACCGCCAATGAAGCCCACTAAGAGAGCCTCTAGACGGGAAACTCAAATAAATTTCGCCACGGGACCCACGGAAGTCGTAGCGGCGGGCGGCCAGGGACATTTACGGCGGACGCGCTCGCTACGTAAATGGTGCGGGTCCATTCGCAGCGGCAGAAGGAATATCGACGCCGGCGTGTTTTATGACGTGTCTATTATGTGTTGCGACGCGCACAGATTTTACGGAGAGGGGCCGACGAAGGGGAGGGGGGAGAAGAAGACTGGAAGGCAGTGTGTATACATATATCATCGTCATCCTCCTTGATGGTGATGAACGCGATGGTGGTAATGATAACGACGGACTCGATGTACTCATCGCATCCCTTGGAAATGTGGAGATGAGAGGACAGAGGTGGAGGTGACGCTAATAATGCTTATCCAGTTAGGATCTGAATACGAGAAACCGTGTGCCTTCCATCCTGTTCTCCGTGTGTTTACAGACACACAATCGATGATATACATCCTTTATAAGCAGGCACACACATATACACGTACACTCCCACTGATAGAGAGAGAGAGAGAGAGAGAGAGAGAGAGAGAGAGACTCCTACACACATGCAAATCAGTATTCCTATCACTTTACCACGGAATACATCGAATATATCCTGTGAGCAAGGTATCATACTTTTGCTAGTGACGATAATAATGCTTCCGACGTAAGACATTCAGCTCCTGTCTCCAAACTTCCTTGCTTCTACTTTGGCTCTCGTTCCTCGCCAATCTTCATTTCCACGTTTTTAATTTGTAAACAAGTGTGAATTTTATGACCTGACTGGCCTGTTGTCTCAGCATCTGTATCTCATTAACAAAAATTAAGGGGTCAGAGTGTCTAGAATAAGTGACGTATTCTTATCGTAATCAGATAGATAGTTTCTGATCACTATTATAGCTGAATAAGTTGGGGCAAGCAATTGTGTTTATCAATAATTGCAAGGAAAGAACCACATTACAATAAAACTATTTACTCAAAAATAAAGAGACCCAAATGAAAACAAAATTTAGGCCATAAATTTGGAAGCGAAGTATAAATTCAAATATCACTGTGTCAGTAAAAAAATAAAGAAAGTAATCGCAATATGAAAAGACATATCTAGTAATAAGTGAAAAAATGAATGTTTACGAAAGCATGAATGTTTTACAACTAATTTCCATATCTAGATAAGCCATGAAATAGATAATTAAGATTTAAAAAGGAACACGAAGAATAGAGTTCCTATATGGTCCCAAACTGTCCGTAAATATTAAAAAAAGAAACAATTTACACTATCGCCAAAATAAGACCCCCTCAAACAATAGGGACAATGGAATAAATCACGTCTGGCATACAGATAATGTAACAAGCAAATGCATGCTTCTCAAAAGACAGAAACTAAACTAACGAACAACTGACGCTATAACTGGCGACTTTTGAAATAACTGAAATGGCTACTTTTGATTTAATCTAATATTAGTAACTGGAAAATTTTAAGTGTTCATCTTCCGAAGAATATATAATCCAACAAAAATTTTTTTTTTAAAATGTCACGATCGAGAAAGACGTTGTGCAAGAACAAGTGTGTGTTTATGTTTTATTTCAGTCATTGTTCAGGAGTACTGAACCATCCCACATTTTCTCCTAAAGCTATATTTTTCATGATTTCTATACCTATCACTATTTCGAGAGGTGGGTCTACCGCTCTTTCATGGCTAGACAAAGGCATTACGTCACCTGTTCAATGAACCATCCTAGTAGAGATATAGACTGGAATGAAGTTGCAAAATATTCTACCCGTAGGTAAAAAAAAAAGTTGTAAATTGCTTATGACAAAAAGGTATAAAAAGAAAGAAAAACGGTATATAAACCGTTAAAACTTTTACCAAAAAGAGATTAATGATGAATGAAGACTACACGATCTAAATTAAATTTATGCCGGATCAACAACACGGTAAGAAAGCCGAATCAAGTTCAATTGAAACTTCGTTGTAGATGAAAGTAGAATCAGTTCTGTAACTGTTTATAGATAAAAACCGTTTCACAATCCACGCCACCAAGTAAATAAAATGCAAGTCATAACGTCACTTCCAGCAGACTTCTCTATCTGTAAACCGACAGTCGTGATGAACAGCAAAAAAAAAAAAAAAAAAAAAAAAAAAAAAATTAACACACATTGAATAATCCTAGATTTAACCGCCACGGCTCGAATCAATATACACATCTAAAATTTCGAGAGAAGCGGACGGACGAGTGAGATATCATCAGCATATATCTTAGCATCCAGGATCAATTCCGTTGAATGGAACTCACCGCCCAGTTTTCCAGGCCATCAAGCAACGCTCAGTCAGCAAATTCTTCATACCATACGCTCCGGCCATGGAAAGGGGTTCAGGATCGGGAAGGGGGATCGTGGTCGGTTCTGGGGAGGGGTGGAGGGGGTGGAGGGGGTTCAACCAGTATGAGAATCCATATTCTTGAATTCTCCCTGGGGAGGAGAATAGACTTCCCTTCCTTGACTATGCCATTCACATTTCCAAAGTCCCTCTTTCCGTACTCATACTCCACTCGTGTATTTCATACGGAGGGCGAATACAGATTTTAGGGAGAAACTAGACAATAATTCTCGCCCATGACGAGAATACGATTTTCCATTTTCGAAATGGCCTCATTCTAAGTTTCTAAAAGCTTTTCAATTTCGAAGATTCGTCCAGTAGCAAGTAATACTGATGGAAAGTCTGAACTAAGAGACGTGATATGGTTATAACCTCCTGTGAAAATTCAAATTTTCAAATATCTTTACCGTTATTCTCTGGAGAAATAAAACCCAAACATTTCCATTTCACGTTAATAATCTTATACCTAATGAGTGACTTAACTAATTTGACTCCCTCGATTTTTGACTGCAGGCAAGTCAATTTCGACTACCTGACAGCAAAGAAATTCAATAATTAGGCCTACTACTACTACTATAACTATTGCTACTACTACTACTATAACTATTGCTACTACGACTACTACTACAACTTCTGAATATAATAAAGGAACACGCAAAAACATACGAACGGAAAAAGGACGTCACTGAAATCATGATAAAAAAATGAACATCTACAACTAGAAACTATATGTCAGCTCATGACGACTGAGAAATGAGCCAATTAATTTCAGTAAAAGTTTCTAACTGTTCTACAAGTTTCAGCTAATCATTTTCCCTTTCAACTTAACTAGCTCACGATAGAGCGCTTACAGATGATGATGAACTTTCCACTCGACAATAATGTATCGACGCTGCATCTAAACGGAAGACGCGAAAAACGCATCGCATGAAAATAAACATACTTAATCGATAACCTTTTTTCTTTTCCATTCCCCAAAACATTACATCTCAATTACGGCTCAGTTATTGCCAGGTAAAACAAGCCACTGTCAGTTATTAATATTTACCGTTGGGGAAAGAAAGAAGGAGAGGAATTACAGGTCATTTCGAGGCATAATGCGGCCGCAACGTCGTATCATTTCCTTCAGGCTCAGTGTCTCTGAAAATCCGTTTTCTGTCATACCTGCCAATAACCTCGAGTGATTGATGGGGTCCTCACAGGTGACACCCTAATCACCAATCCCAACCGAAATGACTACCTGGCTATTACGAAATTGTTACCAATGGTTACTGATGGCTTTCTTATAGACATGAGTGATGCGGAGTTGGCTCCGTCGTCGGTAATAAGGCAAAGACGGAGAAGGGAGTCTTTGAAATACGCTTGTAACTACTTACACAGTCGTAACTCTAACTACCAGAGATGTTCGGAAGGTAAGACTTGGAGACGACGACCTCCTTCTAAGTCACGCGCTTTCTTTTACCTGGAAAAATAAAGCAATAACAATCCGTTACGTTTTAACAAATGAAACGGTATGAAGCCAGTGAGGATATTGATCACCTATCATTAAACAGTGATAAACAGTGATGAGTAATGAAAAATCCGGAGTTTTCTTAACATGAGGCCGAGAATCTGTAATTTTGATAATGATACATTATCTTCAATTATTGTTAAACATTTCAGTCCACATAGCATATTTTTAAGAGATGGACCTATCACTGCCAGAGAATTTAGGTAACATTATCATTTCTTCTTCTTCTTCTATTATATCTGTATTCTTACAAAAAATCCTCAAGCTGATGTTAACTATACCTTGGCAAATTTCTAGAATAAAAACTGTTTTGCCAAACTATCTTTAACACAACAGAATAGAATACTATTATTATTATGTATAAAAAATGCAAAGACATACATCATCAGTTAGTTCCATCTCATGGTAAAATCTATTAATAATTTTTGTCCATGATTCAGCAGTTTTTAAATAAAATTCTAGTGCAGTTTAAGAGAAAACAATACTACAAAGCAAATTTAATGTGAGGTGATAAAAAAGCATAATGTGACGAAATATGTTTCATCAACCAACAACATAAAAAAAAAGAAATAATAATAATAATAATAATAATAATAATAATAATAATAATAATAATAATAATAATAATAATAATAATAATAATAATAATAAAAGCCTAAATTAGCCTTCATTCCTCTATCTCTCTCTCTCTCTCTCCTGTGCAGCGAACGTCTTGCTCTCCAAATGACGAGTTAACCGGAATTCCAAGGCAAGGAAGGAAACAAAAAAAAAAAGAAGAGAAAAAAGTGGAATAGCTTTTTTCCAGGCAATCAATGGAAACTCAATTGTCGTCGCTTCGCAAGAGAAGTGCCGTTATGGTTCTTGCATAGGGGTTGAATAGTTTACTGCAAAAGCTACAATGGATCTGTGAATTATGCAACAATGCACTCCGCCCTTCACCGAGAGGCATTCTCCTAGTACATTATTGATACGGCCACGTCTTTCACCTTGGAGAGAGAGAGAGAGAGAGAGAGAGAGAGAGAGAGAGAGAGAGAGAGAGATATTGACTTAGTGCATTTGAAACTTCTTGGCTGATGATCCTTTTGACTTCGATTCTGAGAGAGAGAGAGAGAGAGAGAGAGAGAGAGAGACTTATTGTATCTGAACTTCGTGGCTAATGATTCCTTTTGGTCTGGATTTTTGGGGCTTAAGTGAAAGGTGATGGGGGTATGTACCTTTTACAACAATGAGCATTGGGCACAATCTGTAAAATTCTGACATTTGTCTACTTACAAGGCAATCTGTTTGTGGGCTGCTTCCTATATGCAGTGAGAAATATGTGCAGCTTTTCACATTTGGATTATAAACAAATACTACATTATTACGAGGAATAAATTTGTTACTAGTTTTTCGTACCCGAATTAATGATCCGCATATCTTTTTCTCTGTCTTTTGAAATCATTGTATAACTAGATTCACTTACTCAAAAATCTACCATACACTTTCCCAGGTATACTAAGTCATGTTATGCCCTTATTACTCTCACACAGTCACCGTCACCTCTGGCACCTTTCCGTTGCACAATGGAACAGTGAATCGCCTCCTCCGTTCCTCTGGAAGCTTTCCTTCATCCAGATAAAACCCGACACCTTCATGAATACTGAGAATTTTTGTCGACTGACCGTACTTCATGCTACACATAAAAGATATGATCTTCCCTGGGTGAAATAGGATTATCAGAACCAATTCCAAAGTATTGATTTTTTTATACTAAACATGAGAGGTGGTACACTGTATGAAAGAATCTTTTAGTAACAATCAAATTATATTTTAGCCAAAGCAAACTAGTACAAGCCAAAAGCAGCAATGTGTGTGAAGATGACAAAATACGACTGAGGTATAACGAGAGTGCAGTGTTATGAATTACGGACCAGAGGCAACCTCACACAACCCCAATACTGACAGGTGATTTGATATTACTAACAAGAGAGAGAGAGAGAGAGAGAGAGAGAGAGAGAGAGAGAGAGAGAGAGAGAGAGAGAGAGATTGTTGCTATTATCATAATTATTACTGTCATTATATGCCTCTGTTGATGTTACTATTCAAATGCACCGTGAATAAAGTCTGACGTTATGTGCATTGCAAGGATTTAGAATAAATTGAAGGGTAAATGGCTTCGAAAGGAATAACTGAGACAAACTGGGACAGAGAAGTAAAATTTCATGTAGATAAGTTTATTAACTCAATCATTTACCCTAACTATTAATGAGTTGAAAACTGCATATTACCTTCCTTTCTTTACAGCTTGCCAAATCCTGGAATTCTCTTTTTTCAAATTTATCACTAATTTCAACTAAACCGTTTGAATCAGTCGGGAATACAAACTATGCGTGCTCTTGTATGGAAAACAATCGCCTGTGAATAAATAGCTACTCATCACTTTAACTGTGGTTTATTTATTGTTTTTATGATATAGCTTTATTGAACGCCAGTCTTCTCTTACTTATTTTTCTTTTGCTTTTGCAAGTCAAGGTTATTATGCATATTATGGTTACACTCCAACTACTGCAAATCATAAAAAAAAAAAAAAAAAATTGCGCCGAAAGTTCTTCGGCGCAATCGAATTTTCTGTATGAGCCACTGACCATGAAACGTCCTACAGCGTTGCCAGACGCACGAATTATGGCTAATTTTTATCTTAAATAAAATACAAACTACTGAGACTAGAGGGTTGCAATTTGGTATGTTCGACGACTGGAGGGAGGATGATCAGCATACCAATTTGCAGCGCTCTAGCCGCAGTAGTCGTTCAGATCTGAAGGCGGACGGAAAAAGCGCGGACGGGCAGAAGCCGGCACAATAGTTTTCTTTCACAGAAGACTAGAAAAGGCATTTCAGGTCTCGACTTGAAAGATAAGTCGGATTCTTCATCACCTACGACTCCAAAATCTCTGCTCGGAAATTTGGCCTTTTGGTATTCTGCTGATGTTCCCAGCGCGGAGATGAGAAATTATTTTTCGGTCCATACAGGGACTATAAATTCAACTTGGCGCATCTAATACCCTAAAATCGATCACAAGACGAGGAAGGGAATACCACAGAGAGAGAGAGAGAGAGAGAGAGAGAGAGAGAGAGAGAGAGAGAGAGAGAGAGAATAACAAAAATTTTTACTTAAGATATATTTTCGGACAGCATACGAGAAATAATAATAATAAATAATAATAATAACAAGGAAGCAGTATTTGTTAGAAAATTTTCCAATACCAAATAAGACCTCGAAAGCCATAATTTCTGATATACTAGAGAGAGGAGAGAGAGAGAGGAGAGAGAGAGAGGAGAGAGAGAGAGAGAGAGAGAACAATACAAAATTACTTAGATATATTTTCGGACAGCATACGAGAAATAATAATAAATAATAATAATAACAAGTAAGCAGTATTTGTTGGAAAATTTTCCAATACCAAATAAGACCTCGAAAGCCATAATTTCTGATATGAGAGAGAGAGAGAGAGAGAGAGAGAGAGAGAGAGAGAGAGAGAGAAAAGGAAGAGAGATAGAAGAAAATTTTTACTTAAGATACGAGAATATAATAAATAAACTAATAAAAACAACCAGAAACAGTACTTTGCTGGAAATATTCCAGACCAATTAAGACCTCGAAAGCTACAATTTCTGACATACGAGAGAGAGACAGAGAGAGAGGGAGAGAGAGAGAGAGAGAGAGAGAGAGAGAGAGAGAGAGAGAGAGAGAGAATGAAAATTTTTACTTAAGATACGAGAAATAATAATAAATAATAATAATAACACACAGAAACAGTACTTTGCTGGGAAATATTCCAGGACCAATTAAGACCTCGAAAGCTACAATTTCTGACATACGAGAGAGAGAGAGAGAGAGAGAGAGAGAGAAGGAAGAGAGAGAGAGAATAGAGAGCGAGAGAGAAGAGAGAGAGAGAGAGAGAGAGAGAGAGAGAGAGAGAGAGAGAAGCAATAAGTTGAGACGGTACACATAAAAGTGGACCGTTTGATTCAACCTGAACGGATACACAATGTAAACAAAAGGATTCAAAAGTCCCGAAGCCATAACACTGGGCAGTTCCTTATTAATGGACGGCGAATGCTTACCACAACCTAAAAACGCCCACGCCGACAGTAAATATCCGAAACCAAAGTGGACCACCTCCGGAACCAATTCGCGGGCGGCGCTTACAGGTCGAGCCCTAAAACCCCCACCTTCAGGATCCGAAAGCGAAGACAATCGATGCTTGTCCCAACCACACACACACACACACACACACACACACACAATGCCATTACCCATTAAGATCCTCGATCTGAAATTGGCCACTGTCTCTTAAATAGCAAAAGGTCCTCCTGCTCTAATAGAGGAGCATTCCCACCATGCCCCTTCAGGCCTACGACACCTTCTACTTCTCCT
The DNA here is from genome assembly GCF_015104395.2 of Macrobrachium nipponense. Lineage (NCBI taxonomy): Eukaryota > Metazoa > Arthropoda > Malacostraca > Decapoda > Palaemonidae > Macrobrachium > Macrobrachium nipponense. The sequence goes on from NC_087205.1 coordinate 86,321,938, forward strand.
TATCCTCCCTCATATAATACTGTCACCCCCCTCCCCCCTTTCATATCAACTTCCCCATCTAATACACAGAGCCCCACTCACTCCACATCTAAATGACAAACAGAGACAATCAATCGCCTCCCATCGTTCAAATAGGAATTATTGATTAGGGTGGCACAACGATATATAGGCTTGTAAGGAAGCCGGGGGCGAGGGGAGGGGATGGGGGAGGGGGGGGGGACAGGAAGAAGGGCTCAAATCACCCTCATCGCCAAAGTCCAGAGTTCCAGACCCATCGCCCCAAACTCTCAAACCTCCTACCCTTCTCTCTCTCTCTCTCTCTCTCTCTCTCTCTCTCTCTCTCTCTCTCTCTCTCTCTCTCTCTCTATGTAAACCCTCATAGGCCTATAGAATGTTAGTGAAATGGGCAACGCTTCACGGAATCCAGTTGTGGAGAGAGAGAGAGAGATGGGGAACTTTCCAGGATTCGTCGCTCATGGAAAGAAACAACATGAAAGGCGGTATATATAGTATATATGAAATTCACGCTCATAAAATCACATAATATAGGAAAAAATATAATTCTACATTTATCATATCGGCACACGAGAGGAAATCCCACCACAAGCGAAAATATAAACGACCAAGTCACGTCCCAGATTTCCACACGAGCAATGGTTGGAATTTTGGGGGAGAAATGTTTCGAAATATGCACTACCATCCACCTGACACGCAGAGAGAGAGAGAGAGAGAGAGAGAGAGAGAGAGAGACGCAGGAGGCAGCTAATGAAGGAAGAAGAGGAAGGAAAGAAGGAAGAGGGCCAGGAAGGGCGGCAGCAACAGCAGCGGCGTTGGCTTCGGCGCTCTTAATAATAATACCGGGGCAGCTGGAGGAGGAGGAACAAGAGGCGGAGGAGGAGGAGGAGGAGGAACAGGAGCAGGAGCAGGAGCAGGAGCAGGAGCAAGCAGAGCAGCAGGTATTCAAAATGCGCGACTATTCAGAAATTTTGTGGCACTCCGAAATAAAGGTGTGGGGGCGTGGATTTTTCCTCTCTAAACTTCCTTCTATGTTTTTAATTATCCTGACTAGTAATGCAAGTGCGCGGTTCTTCTTTGTTCCCGTGGCCTCGTGGGGAAAGAATGTCAAAATTTAACATGGACGTGAAAAATGCACAAAACCTTTTATGTGCCGTCCTTTCATTCGGAATTTATTTTGTGAATTGTATCTGACGAAGGTTTGCTGCTGCCCATGTCGTCTAGTGGAGCATTCTTCTGGAATCATTACTTTGAGTGAAAGTAAAGAATGTGCCTCTAAATACATAATTAATGATACAGATGACACTGAATTTTTTATGAATGCATAATGCACATGCTCTCAGTAAGGACTGAAGATGAATTAAACCTGATCTTGCACCAAAACAATGAGCTGTCAGTACCATTATAACTTCTGAAGCTTTCATCATTTTTAGGCTATGAAATTACGTACATACATACATACATGCACACATATATATACGTGTGTATGTGTAATTTAAAATTACTTGCTTATCTGCAATATTAAGCAAGGAGATTGCAAATATCTTTCAGTCAGCCATTTGCTACACTAACAAGCTAAGAAAGTAGATGCGTGTTTGCCCTCGGCCACAGTTGAAAAGACTCATCTGCCATTTAGGGGACATTTCCTCTACGTAAGGGCCTCTCTCCCTGGAGCAACAGCGTCCAAGGGATACGAGGTTAGCGGGGGTGAAAGAATGGATAAATGCTTGGAAATGGTGTGGTCATGTGGAAAAAACTGAAAACAAAAGGCTTGTGAAGAGTACATGAAATTCGGAAGTCTGAAATGAACACCTGCAAGTACTGCTCAGATGGAAACTTCTTTTCCACCGTTATCCTTACGCTAAGGGGCCGGTTGCCTGATACGCCTTTCCTTACATCAGGAATGGTTTATTATTAGGCAAAGGGGTTTTTGCGAATGCATGCCCTTGCTGTCATCAACCACAGTTATTGATGGTGGGCCTCGTCTTTGACTATAAAGTTCACCTGCAAGGCAGCAGTTTCCACAGTTATTGGCGGTGGACCTAGCCTTTCACTAAAAAGTAAGACAACAGGGCAGCAGTTTCCACAGTTATTGGCGGTGGGCCTAGCCTTTCACTAAAAAAGTTAAGACTGCAAGGCAGCAGCTGTCCTTTAGTCGCCTTTTACGACACGCAGGACCTACGGTAGTAGTATTCTTATACCCCTACCATAGGGTGGTCTGGTCAGATGGAAACGGAGGGTCTTATATATCTAAGAAGTGAGTTTGTGTAAGGTGGTGACACTATCCAATGACGCCATGACATGTATACGAACGATGAGCATACCCAACTTTTGGTGTTTCTTAAATGTTTGAATACAGTTTTAGCAAATTCTGTGCTATTCAATTAAAGGTGTCTCGAACATGATACAGTTGCTCGTTAATTAAGATGGTTACTACCACTACTTCTAATTACTACTACTATGCAAGACTTACTCTACTTTTCAGGTACACCTGTTTGTAATGACATTCACCGAACTGCTCTACATATTCCATATAAACTATATCACAGTAAACCACAGCTAGAATACTTTTCATATTTGAAAGTCATAATAAGCATAACACAATCAACCATGATAGCAATTACGACTCACTGCTACAGCTTCACTAAGAAAGATCAAAAGACTTCTCATCTATCAACTCTGATTTGTGGTGCTAGTAGCGTTGAAAACAGCTTTTGGTAACCATTAGAAATTAATGCAAGAGATACGACGAACACAAACCTACAAAATGAATTTGTAAAGTTCGTAAAGTGAAAGTTAATAGTAGTTATCAACTAGTCCAAAGACAATGTAAATTACTACCACAGAATGTTTATAAAAAAGGTCCACGTACTTTTGGGAAATGAACACGCTCAACAGGAATGTGCAACGTCTCTCATAATTAATAAATAATGCTACACATATAAATAAAACAAAATTATCATGAATAACCCAGCTCAGTTTTCACAAGCATGATACAAATACCGATGAAAAATGCCACAAAGAAAATTCACTGTGTTTATATAAAAATCAATCTTGAAATCACAGAAATAATCCAATAGTAACAACCAATAACAATAATCGGGCAATATTTACTTTACAACTAAACGAGGGACAATATCCGTTGATTTGGAGTTCTAGCTCTGGCCAAACCGAATTCAAACAGAGCACTTTTACTAAGAAAGAGAAGAATGAAAGAAAAACTATAATAAGAAAGTACCGGTCTTCATATCTATCAATGTAACACTTGCTGCTCATTCACGCATATTTATCAAGCAGAAAAAGAAAAGGCATAAGGATGTGTAGCAGCCTCACTGAACCTACGGGGAGAACTAGGTCCGAATCATGAGGTAGGACGGATGCCCACTGAACCTGTGTTAAACAAAGCTGCGAGTGCAGTAACTGGTCATTATTCGACTGAGGTGGTTAGAACCTGGTGCAAAAGAGTGTGAGTCTAGAAACAGCCAAAAACTTGCATTGTAACCAACGACTAACACTTTCTAATCTAGAGCACCCTCTCTTAAGGTAAAATAAATATACTTTCAGTATTTATATACATACGCACATACATAATATATAGTTATGATATATATATACATAAATATATATTTATATAAATCTACACATATACATTTATATATATATATATATATATATATATATATATATATCCATCCATATATACATACATACATACATGCATATACACACAATGTTCCTCACAGAGAATCATGCAACAGCTCCTCTTCATTACAGAATTATAAAGGCAATAAAATGCTTGCAAGAACTGCAGTCAAACGGCCTCATCGCATGTCTCGCCATTTTTAACAGCGCTGGACTTCCAGGGAGGGAACATGGAAAGCAAGGGAGAGTCTTGCAAAGCTCTTTGATGCCTTGTAGAACGACCATAAAGGTGAGAGCCATGGTGCTCCTCGCTAAGGACGAGGCTTCAATGTTGCAGTAATTAACCGAGACATTTTATGTTAATCATTTGCACGACAGACCTCACTCAATGGTGGTAGACATCAAGGCGAAGTGATGGCGTTTTTAGCATGTCCCATTTAGACATCATTCATATAAAATCATCTTGCTATGGACATTGCTGTTTAAATAACATTCTTGCAGTAAAATGTTCGGAAAAATCCCTACATATGCTAATTAATGAATTCCTGATCTGCCTATTACGCTATATACCAGCAAACATAGTCATGAACCACTGACTTTGGCAATAATGAGGAATTTCCGAAGGCGGAATTAATATTAAAGGAACACCCTTCCCCTTCCAACAACCAAATACCAAAATCTATCTGAATGATATTAGTTACGAGGTTAATAATTGTCACTGTCGGGAAGAATACTCTTAATACTTTCTCATCAGACATTCTGTAACGACATTTACAATACGAATAGTAGATAAAGACTATCAAATATTTACAATAAGATTAGTAGAGAAAGATTGTAACAAACTTTAGAATAGCAATAGTAGAAAGAGACTTAAAATATTTACAATACGAATAGTAGAGAAAGATTATAACAAAATTTACAATACGAATAGTAGAGAAAGACTGTAACATAATTTACAATAAGAATAGTAGAGAAAGACTGACAGAGTTTACAATAAGAAAGGTAGAGAAGCACGGTAACAAAATATACAATAAGAATATTAGAGAAAGACTGACAAAATTTACAATAAGAATAGTAGAGAAAGACTAACAAAATTTACAATAAGAATGGTAGAGAAACACTGTAACAACATTCAAAATAAGAATATTAGAGAAACACTGTAACAAAAATTTACAATAAGAATAGTAGAGAAAGACTGTAAAAAAATATACTGTAAGAATAGCAGAGAAAGACTAAAAAAATATACTATAAGAATAGCAGAAAAAGACTAAAAAAATGTACAATAATAATAGTACAGATAGATTTAGGAAAGAAAAGTTATTTTGCAACAAATTACCGCGAGTAGAATGTACAAAATCCTCTCAGGTTTATTTTCAGCAAATCTAAAGCTGATGTGGCCAAAGCTCAAAACAGAGCAGCAGCACTACATCATAAGAAATACCACAGAGAGAGAGAGAGAGAGAGAGAGAGAGAGAGAGAGAGAGAGAGAGACGCGGCTCGCAAAGGAAAAGGAAGACGCCTTTGTATCTCCAACCTGTCAAACACCTGCTGAGCTGAAAGCAAACAGTTTAATGGCCGCAACAAACCTCAACAAACGAGGCTTCTGTTTTAGCGCCGAATTACCCCCAACCTCACCTACCATCAAATGATTTAAGCTGGGGGGGTTTTCGTGTCCGTAACGCCTCGCCGGAGAAGAAACTCCGAAAATTCCTCTCGACGAAGCCGAGCTCGACCGCGATGCGCTTATTCTAAATGCGACGGGAGGCTAAAAAGAGCACGATGATTTTGTTGTGCTTTAAGGTGGGAGACGTCAGGAGGCCCAGTAGTCCGAAACGAATGCCGTCCGATTCCTTCTGGAAGGAGTTTCGAACGAGGAACCTTCGGAGGAGATGACGATGGCAGCCCGGAGCAAAAACACCAGGGCGGTAGGAATAGCTATGTCTTCTGATTAAATATTACACTTTTATGGCTTAATTGTTTTATTCCCATTGTATTTTATCAGGCCTTTTGTTCCACCAGCGACTCCCAGACAAGTGGTAGGGGCCATTAGAGCAAAATGCAAAGGTTTGAGCTTTGTTATGTAAATGGCTAGAAACGCTCAGGGAAACCGCTTGGCTACCTTTGCCTAAGCTCATTTTTTTCATTTCGTCTCACTTTTTATTCTCCTCCTCCTCCTCCTCCTCCTCCTCCTCCTCCTCACTCGTCGCTCCCAGTCTTTTATGGCGGACGGGATGCTGCTGATACCTCTGTGTCAAGGAAGATGGATGGATAGAGCGAAAGTGGAGATGATTTAATGGTGGTGGAGGTAAAACACTCCAAGTGGAATGGCTCTTGAAAAAGGTTCTTGCTTTACAATGGCCTTAAATGCCCTCATCAAAGCACTGTGATAGAAGCCAAAGGGTCCCCGTAAGAGGGTCAATTAAAATTTAAAAAAAAAATCATCATCATTTTGGTTGTGGAGTCTCATAAAATTGAAGACAGACTCAGATCTTAATTTAAAAAAAGAGCTTCTATGCAAAAAAGGCATAACTCTCACATGTCACTAAACGGGATACTGTTACGATTACAACTGCAAATATAAAAGTTAGAAAAAATATCGTAATGCAGCGAAAGATTGCTCCAGAACATTCAAATTTGGTCATTCGCATTTTTTATCTTTTTATATTTGACGAGAAGAAATCAGAGATGAAGATGAATAAAACGCGACAAAGGCACCTGAGGAGTTAGTTAAATACAAATGAGCCGTAGTAAAAACGCGGGATTCGTAGAGGCAGATAATCATCGCAAACTGACAACAAAAAGCGCCGGAGATCAGGTTAACCTCTTGTGGGTAGTCGAGTCGGAATCTGGCTGGGTCTAGAGCAAAGGAGAGTCGGAGGTCGCATCGCGCTACCCAACCAACCGAGCATGAGCCACCTGAGAGGCGGATGGATCCTGATAGCTCCTTCTAATTAACCTGGTGAGAACAAAAGAGTTTATGGCAGTCATTGGAAACCTTCCCTGCAACCAAATCCAAGCCAGCTATTGGGGTCTTATAAAAGCTCCCATTGTGTTCTTTTACCATCTTATCTAGAAATATAGTCCCCACTTGCAGAGCCGTAATGGCCCCAGTGGTCACTTATTAAGATGGCTAATGAGATGCAGATAAAGGTGGGTTTCTGAAGCAAGACGAGTTCCGTCTCGAAGCTAAAGGAAAAAATCTATCAACTCCTCTCTCTCTCTCTCTCCCTCTCTCCTCCCACCAACAAGCTCCAACTTCTCGACCTCGCCATTTTTGTGGCCGTGGTCTATAGCTGGTCTAACCTAATGAAGTAATTAAGTGAGCAGTAGATCCAACCACTACAAAAGACGCCATAAACGACAGGAGACCAATTCATCGTTTCGTATTGTGGAATGCTGAGGTAGTTAAGACCAATCAGGATGACGATCGAGGGTTCCTGTATAGGATCTCTACGAGGGCACCGGAGTGGGGGGGGGGGGGGGGGGGGGGTTCTACTGGAGGGAATTTTTTTTCTCTAAGGGTGGGGCTAAGGAAGGTAGTACAAATAGCAGATGATGAAAGAAATTGTCCGGCCGGATAACTACAATAAACCCAGCCTTAATCAAAGACATATGGCCATTAGCTATTGGTGCTAACTAGTCACTATGTTACGTTCTAGTTGATGCCTTAACCTGCAATAGAGTTTTATTCTTTTTTCATTTACGTTCTAGTTGATGCCTTAACCTGTAAATACAGTTTTTATGTTTGTTCATTCTTCTACAGAAGTCAAGGGCCTAGGCTAACATGCACAAACTTATACCAAGAAATACGCATGAAATAGGAAACAAAGGTGAATATAGCTAAACCAGACTAAATGGCCGATAAACATAGACCCTTATTTTGCCATATGATTGAAAATCTAAATGTTTACGATTCCTTCACGGGATTCTGGACCACTGAACTACAGAAGTAGTCCAATCCTTAAAAAATGTAATTTAGTCACCTACTCTAGTATCTCAAATGATAATCATCTATGTGCATTTAACAAAGAATCGTTTTTTTCTGTTTTATAAGAAAACACTATATATATATATATATATATATATATATATATATACACACACATATATATATATATATATATATATATATATATACATATATATCAACATATAAGGAAAACAAATAGGTAGATAGATACAGATAATGTGTACTTATAGATATATGCATGCATGTATCATTTATTGCATAACGACAAAGGCGCGACTTGACAATTGGCAGATTTGGATTCAGGAAATACCCAATATAAGGTAAAGCTTTCCACACACACACACACACACACACACGAACGGAATGGCATGAACAGCAGATAAAAGCAATTGACCTTTGAGTTCGTGACTTCCACACAGTACCCGCTGGATCAACGAGCGCAACGAGTACCAATAAATAGTCAAAAAGGCATCTAATCAAGTAGTTCATTAGGGCAATGGTTCTTTAAAGACGCAGAGAGAGAGAGAGAGAGAGAGAGAGAAGAGAGAGAGAGAGAGAGAGATAGTAACCAAGATAGATGTTACCACAGTCTTTAAAGAAAATGAAGATCCAACACCACTGAAAACGTCGGAAATAGAATTCAGTCAGTGCGAAAGAATACTGATATTTGAGTCATTGCCAAAGAATACTGACTTTTAACTCAATGCCCAAGAATACTGACATTTGAATCAATACCCGAATGCTGACATTTAAATCAATGACAAAGAATGCTGACATTTAAATCAATGCCCAGGAATATTGACATTTAAATCAATGCCCCAGAATGCTAAAATTTAAATCAATGCCCCTGAATACTGAGATTTAAATTGACATTTAAATCAGTGCCCCAGAATACTAACTTTTAAATCAATGCCCAGGAATACTGACATTTGAATCAATGCCCGAATACTGACATTTAAATCAATACCCAGGAATACTGACATTTAAATCAATGCCCAGGAATACTGACATTTAAATCAATGCCCAAGAGTACTGACATTTAAATCGATGCGCAAGAATACTGACATTCAAACCAGGGCCAAAGAATGTTGACATTTAAACCAATTGCCAAAAATACTGACATTTAAATCAATGCCCAAGAATACTGACATTTAAATCAATGCCCAAGAATACGGACATTTAAATCGATGCGCAAGAATACTGACATTTAAACCAATGCCCAAGAATACTGACATATAACTCAATGCCCAGAAATACTTACATTTGAATCAATGCCCAAGAATACTGACATATAAATCAATTAATCCCTGAATACTGACATTTAAATCAATGCCAAAGAATACTGACATTTAAGTCAATGCCAAAGATTACTGACATTTAAATCAATGCCAGATTTACTGACATTTAAATCAATCAAACAGCCAGAATACTGATAAAAATCATGCAAGATTTAATCTGAATAAATGCTAATGCCAGAATAAACTGAACAATAGACAATGCCAGAATGCCCCTGACATAGGAATCAATGACAAAGAATGCTGACATTTACATCAATGCCCTAGAATACTGACTTTTAAATCAATGCCCAGGAATACTGGCATTTGAATTAATCTCCGAATCCTGACATTTAAATCAATACCCAAGAATACTGATTTTTAAATCAATGCCCAGGAATACTGACGTTTAAATTAATCCCCGAATACTGACATTTAAATCAATGCCCAAGAATACTGATATTTAAGTCAATACCCAGGAATACTGACATTTGAATTTCTTCCGATACTTGAACATTTTAAATCCAATGTCCAGGAATACTGAAACAAAATTTAAATCAATGCCCAAGAATACTGACATTTAAACCGATGATGCCCATGAATACTGATATTTAAGCCAATACCCAAGAATGCTGACATTTAAGTGAATGACCAAGAATACTAACTTTTAAATTCATCTTCAATAGACAAGCGGAACAACGGGAACATACTACGACCGAAAACGATGTCGCACTTATCGTTATTTTTCCAACTCCAGCACAGGTTAATTATTACCCTGTGGTGCGAGGCTTTTAACATGCACCGCCTTGATTTCAGGAAATTTCAGCACATTCCTAAATGGCGCAGGAAACTTGGCAAACAAGACACGAAACGCACATGTCCTGTAGCAGGTTATTATAATGATAAAACCAGCCGGATATTTCCGGAATGAGAGAGAATGTTATGTCACACCGTTTTCATCGGAGTGCTGTGGCGTAAGCAATGCGTGAATTATTATGCAGATTAAGTTTTAAAGGATAAGTTTTTTTCACGTGTTTTCTATATGTTAAATGCTGTAACTCAAAATTTTCTTACCACAACAAAGTCAAGGTTGAAAATAGGATTCGGATACTGCAGACATTAATTATAAATAAAAAAATATTTTTCCACCATCCACCTTTTCTCCCCGTCCGAGGGGGTAGCTCAAGCAAGGTAGCGACTTCCAGCATTCGGCAATCCTTAGGGGATAAAGTGACAAGCACCATCACCTTGTTTCTTGGCTCCCAGCTTTCACTAGTCTCCGTTCATAGATGGGTCTCTCTCTCTCTCTCTCTCGCTCTCTCTCTCTCTCTCTCCAACACACCACACACACACACACACACACACACATATATATATATATATATATATATATATATATTACACACACGCAGCACAAACACACACACACACACACACACACACATATATATATATATATATATATATATATATATATAGGTATGTATATATATATGTATATATATATATATATATAGTATATATATATACGTATATATATATATATGATATATATATGTATATATATATATATGTATGTATATATATAATATATGTATATATATATATATATATATATATATATATATATATACACACACACACTCACACGTGTGGGTGTGTGATCACCATTATCTGCTAGTCACTTTCTATATTGCATGCCAAACGCCCGTACCCAGGTATGACTAGGTCGCTGGCGTAAGAGGCAGTACCCTACAAAAAGTGAAAAAATATGAGGCTTAGAGTCATGCTTAAAAAATGAAAAGATAAAAGAATGATAAATTGAGGAAAGGTGTGAGATACTGAAATGGTAGTTTTTCACGAAAATCAGCAGCATGGAAAGTCAAATTCAACTAGTATATAGTTGAGGCAATAAATGCATGATGATAAAGATTCCTACTTCGGAAATGATGAACGAATGCTAGCTCTAGGAACAGTGCCTCAGGTGAAAGGCAACCATGTGGAGGTGGGGGGGGGGGGGGAGGTGAAGGTGAAGTAAAAGGACTAGGTGAAGGGAGGAAATTCATGAAGTAAAGGGAGGGCAAGATCATGAAAAACAAATAAAAAAATGAGATAAAATAAAGCCAATGAATCTAACTAGCCTGGAAGTTTCTTCAAGTAGGGCTAGGCCGAACACCGGGAAGTAATCGTATATTACCGTTGGCAGCTTTATCTGTCTGGGGTATGCTGAAAACAGTTTCTTGAACGTTCAAAACAATCGTGTGTGTTTTTTTTTCTTTTGTCGCAATAATCCCCGAGGTCTCTCTTGTTCATATACAAATTCAAAGATTTCCTAGGCAAGATTCCACAGTCTAATGCCACCGCGTTTCTTTACAAGGGAACCTAATTCCCCGTAAAAAGAAACAGGTTTTGTATAGTCTGACATCAAGTCACCGCGTCTAAATAAGTTGAAAGAAATATATGATAAGTTTGAAAGACCTTACAGTACTTTGCCCTTTGGGTACATATCGAAAAAGATACTTCATTTGTCTACGACATCACAAATTCATTATCTCCGGAAAGCATGAACATTACAAATATTTCCTTTTGAAACACAAATCTCTGGGGAAAATATGACAAAACAAATTGGGATGTACGAGCACCCTCAGATTTATCAAGCAAGCTGATTAACTACAGATAATGGAAGTATATACATATGTATATGACTGGGGTAGAAAAGAAGCAAAACAATTTATTGCAATATTTTAGTATGGACACTGCATATTTATCATTACAAACAATGGAATTATAGCAACAATATAACAAAGAGAATGTCGATGAAGCTGTGATGTTATTCAAAGGGTTAAGACATTGTGCTTGATTAATTTGAATAGACTTGCAGTAGAATCTAACTGGTCTCGCATGAAGTGAGTGAATATTCGGTTACAGAAACAGGATGAAAAAGAAGGGTATCAGCCTTGCAACGATTTATTAATTTACTTTTTTCTTTCTTAATAAGTAGTATATCTTTCAGAATTTCCCTTTACTTCCTCTTACTTCTTCCTAATGAACACTACATTCTTTGGAAGCTTGAATTTCGAGTCAATGGCCCTGTGGGCTTCTTCCATATGAATAGGTTTCATATACTGAATAATAATAAATGTTATAATAAAAATCACCCTGTCGTGATTAAACGATCCCAACAGGAGACAGAAGGATTTTTTCAAAGGATGTCTGAGAGCACGGGAAATATTTCTCTGGACTGAAAAATCGTTTTAACCACCTCTCTCTCTCTCTCTCTCTCTCTCTCTCTCTCTCTCTCTCTCTCTCTCTCAGACATAATGACTCAGTTTGCTTCCTCTAACTCAAGTAAACCAGTAGTGTCTAAGATTTAGGTGTGTGTGTTTTTTTACTAAGTACCAACACGTTCATCATGAAAATGATAAGAGCTTTACTTCTTCCTTCTTCTTTTCCAGGATAAACGAAAAAAGGTTAAGTACAAGGAAGTAACAACCCAGTATTCAACAAAGCTCATCAAGGAACACCCAGTAGGCAAGGTCAGGGAAGATAGCTACTTGTGATGTATCAGGAATTAACCCACAGGTATGTGGAGGGAAGGGAGGAGGTCGGAGTGGGGGGAAGGAGGAGACGCCCGGGACTACAACGAAGCAATTTCCTTTGGGTAAAAGGGTAAATAAACAACGCTTAATTGCGGAGAAAAGAGGCAATCTCTCGAAAATGAACTGGAGGAATGAATTAATTCTCAATCCCGCAAGAACGATAAGCGGAACACGGGTTACCTTATATGTGAATATATGGTGCAGATTAACGTCATCGGGACCCTAATAAGAACTAATTGGGAACAAAATACCTCTTAAACGCGAACAATGAGATTTAATGTGACTCTACATCTCGTTATGGAGAGAGAGAGAGAGAGAGAGAGAGAGAGAGAGAGAAGAGAGAGAGGCCTTCGTTATGTTAGTCGTTAAGCTACGATGTGTTTTTTTTCTTTTCGTTTTCTTTCAAGATCTAATATTGCTGTTGCTTAAAAGCTGAACCTACAAGAAACAAACTGCTAAAGCGACGTTTCTACTGTCAATAGAAAAAGTGAAAATGCGATAAATGCGCCGATCTGACGGACTACTCAAGGTATGCATAGGAATTAAGATTCAAATTACATTCACATGTTGAAAACTTCTTGGAATTTAAAAAAATATTTGTTCTAGTATAATATACAACTACACAAAAAAAACCGTTACGTCATGTTAGAATAAACACAAATGAATTTATTAAACATTAAGATAATCAATATTAAATTGATTAAACATCAAGATAATTAAATTAATTTATTGAGGTTAATTTTTTTCCGCTTAAAGAGGGTGGCTCGAAAGGTGCTCCTTTCCTTCACAACAATTAAACTTCAGAGATGTGGAAGAAGCTTCAGGCTTTGCTCGGATGGTAGCCCATCCAAAAACCGACCACACTTAACATTGTTCACAGAATCAGGCGCAGAGTATCAGCGCGATGAAATTCCAATAAAAATTTTATATATAAACAGAGCATTCCTCGGACAAAAAAAAAAAACTTATTTGTATTCACAAATTTCAAACAAACCAACTTGGAAGAAGAAATTATCTAAAACC